>NC_139717.1:16277658-16642658 GCF_964188405.1 Protomyctophum parallelum | reverse complement strand
TAGATTTTTAAAAAAATAGCAGACCTACAAGCTCGTAGCGCGCTATGAGCTTGTAGATCTGCTATTTTTAAATTCTAACTCCCTTTTTCTGTTGAATTTCTTGACCTCCAACTTGTCGGTAAATGACTACATGTACAGTCATCATCGGTCACCAGGTCAATTAGTTCACTGTTTCTCAACTAGTGGAAAGAAAATTGCAATACCTCCACGGACCACCAGTGGTCCACACTCGCAGACCACCTGTTGAAAACCCCTGCTCTAGACCTTTTCTTTATACTATGCGTAATCATGTGACCTGTAAATACTATGTATATTTGTTTTCTCATCTCATTTTAAATGTTTTGTTGCACGCAGGTTGAGGCCTCGTATAAGCCCCCGGGGTGTAGAAGCCTCCTCCTAGCACTTAACTGTTTTGTATGTTTATTTTTGAGTGGTGCAACCACTCCAAGGAACAGCAATGTCCGTGTTCACCTATGTATGAGACGTTCACCTATGAGCACCAGTATAATGAGCACCAGTAGGGGCGCTGTTTGCCAGAAACGGAGAGAGAGAGACAGTGTTGCCTGCTAATGAGAGAGAGAGAGGGGGGGGGGGGGGGAGGGGAGAGAGGGGAGTTGCACCACTCAGTTTACACGGATGTGATTTTTATTTTTTATTGTGCTAAATCAAATCAATCAAATCCTCTTGTCTCCCAGGGTGTCGCTCTGTCAGAGGTGGACGAAGCGGTGGGCAGTCCGCGGGCCGAGACGTCGAGCGAGCCGCCGAGCGAGACGGAGGGCGAGGCGGACGGCAGCCTGACCATGATGATGATGGAGGTGGACCTGGACGGCTACCAGGTAGTGTTGGTTTCGTCGACTTGAGGCCTATCTATTCATAGTCCAGTTTTTGATGAAGAGCTGACCACCCGAAAACTACAACATGACGTCACGCTGCGGTGGTCACCGCTCGCACGACGCATCTCTCTGTTTTTACTAAAACTACAACATGACGTCATGCTGCGGTGGTCACCGCTCGCACAACGCATCTCTCTGTTTTTACTAAAACTACAACATGACGTCATGCTGCGGTGGTCACCGCTCGCACAACGCATCTCTCTGTTTTTACTAAAACTACAACATGACGTCACGCTGCGGTGGTCACCGCTCGCACAACGCATCTCTCTGTTTTTACTAAAACTACAACATGACGTCACGCTGCGGTGGTCACCGCTCGCACAACGCATCTCTCTGTTTTTACTAAAACTACAACATGACGTCACGCTGCGGTGGTCAGCGCTCGCACGACGCATCTCTCTGTTTTTACTAAAACTACAACATGACGTCACGCTGCGGTGGTCACCGCTCGCACGACGCATCTCTCTGTTTTTACTAAAACTACAACATGACGTCACGCTGCGGTGGTCAGCGCTCGCACAACGCATCTCTCTGTTTTTACTGAGCACCGTTTCGGTTGTCACCTCTTCACCGACAACTGGACTATGAATAGGCCTTAAAACTATGACGAAACAGGTTTGTCGATTATGCATTTTTTTCACTGAGGAGAACCGAGTAAAAAAAAGACTGTAATCTGTTTACAATTTCATCAACGAATAAAAACTAGACTCCTATGTTAAGGAGGGACTGGTGGAGAAGAGATCCAGTCGAATGTATTTTGTTGCATGCTGAAAATAGCCAATCTACAAACTCCCAATGTAGCGCGTCGGGTCGTGAGCTTGTAGATCAGCTATTTTCAGCAAGCGTAAAATACATTTTAGTCGACATTTCTGGTGACTAAATGAAGTTTCATTCCAAAGACTCCAAAATGACTAAAGCTAAAAAAATCTAAATGTTGCTGTCCAACTCAACCCTGCCACATGCCCCCACCAGGAGACGCTGGAGGAGGGGCTGACGTGGCTGCTGTCTATTGTTAAATCATTGTGTCATTTAATAACATTAATTAACTGGAGGAGTTTCTGACCGTGGCTACTGTCTGTTATTAACTTAATGTATAATATGAATGAACTCAACACTGCCCCCACCAGGCCACCCTGGAGGAGGTTCTGACGTGGCTGCTGTCTGCCGAGGACGCTCTGCACGTGCAGGACGACGTGTCCGACGACGTGGAGGACGTCAAGGAGCAGTTCCACACGCACGAGGTAGGGGGCGCCCAGCGCCGTTTAGTAAATATTATAATGAATAAATAAAAAAATAACCCCAAACAGTGGGACGGGGGGACGGCATCTTTGATGTTTGCGGACCAATTTCTATTGGTCGTGAGTTAATATCTCAGCAGCCGCCAAACGGTTTGGGGGCTGCTCAGCAGCTGCTCAGCAGCCATGACCCGGGAACAATCTACTAAAAAAAGTTGACTTTACATTGCTAGCTTACATTGCGATCATTTTAATTTATACGATGTATGATCCAAAAAGCGTTCATATTTTGCGGGAGAGACGGATGAGTTCATAACCACGGAGAGCGCCCGGGATTAGGAGATAAGCTAATATGAGCCCAGAGCGTAGCATACGGCAGCCGAAAGGCGTTTTTTTTTTTTTTAAGAATTCTGAATATTCTTATCTCGCCCCGTATCATTGAGGATGCGCTAGGACGTCCAGCGACGTCTAAGGCTCAGCTCGTTTTTAATCCTTAAGACGCCCAGGGACGTACAGAAACTGTTAATAGAACGAACGTACCGATATGCTGTGAGCTTAGCCTGTTGCTCACGTGACCCCCCTCCTCTCTCTCTCTGCGTCTCTCTCTCTCGCGCCTCTATCTAATGCAACTCTAACGCGACTCTCTCTCTCTCTCCCCCGTTGAAGTTGCAATAGTTGGATCACTGCAGTGTTGCACTGTTCATATTAGATGCTTATTATTACTATGGATTACTAGGAAATGGCCTACCATACATTTAATTTTTATGTTATTATTTGCATCTAAACTGCAGTACATAGGATAGTAAATAGTACTGTGGCCAGATTTGACTGAGGGACTAACATTAAGTTGCTCAAAAGCGCATGAGGCGATTTCACTCCTCCTTCCGGGTAGGAACAGAGTGCATTCTGGGATGGATTGCAATAGTGAGTGGTCCCAAACACATGAACGCGCTGCCTGCTTGCAGCTTGGATCTGTGGAGCAACTGTTTTTTCCAGAATTTTTGCAAGGAATGGCAGGTTGGAGATGGGTCGTAGGTTATTGAAGATGTTGGGGTCTAGACCAGGTTTCTTTAATAAAGGTGTGACTGCAGCAGTTTTGAGAGATGGAGGGACAGAACCAGAGGTGAGGGAGGAGTGAATGATGGCAGTTATCAGGGGCAGCAGAGAGGGGAGGGAGGCTATAACCAGGGAGGATGGCAGGGGGTCAAGTTGGCAGGTGGATGGCTTGGATGTCCGGATGAGTTTAGATATGTCAGTATTTAAAAAAAATGTTTAAGAAGTATCGAAAACAGCACATCGACAAGCTCACAACATGGCACAATTTGCAAAAAGCTAAATTTTGTGAGCTTGTAGATCTGCTGTTTTTCACTAGTTTGGGTACCAGGCAAACGTTCCCTTTATCTTTTGCGTCTTGAGCTATATTACCTACACACACTTTCAGATGTGCTCGGCAATATATTGTTCATTCATGCTGCTTATGTTCAGAGACATGAGCCTCCGGTGTCCCATTGAACATGCTCCGTACATGTCGGGAATGCCAGGAATTCTGTTGAGCACAGTGGAACGAGGCACTCTGTGGCATACTCTGCACCTAGCCCATACTGTACTTGTGTGTGTGTGTGTGTGTGTGTGTGTGTGTGTGTGTGTGTGTGTGTGCACGTGTGTGTGTGTGTGTGTGTGGTGCAAGCACAAATGCATGCTATATGGGTCTTTAATAGGCTGCACTCCCTTGGCTGAAATGTGAATGTTTGAGAGTTTACTGTGTGGAATCCAGGTCAGAAAAGAAAAGCCGGTCGCGAAATACCCAAAGCCTCTTTAAGAGCAGCTTTTCAAGAGGATGAAAAGAAGAAAAAAAAGGCGACGTCCAAAAACAATGTGCTCAGAACAAGTGCCCAGTTGGAAAATGCTTACTCATCCAGAGCGCTCTGAGGGGGAGAGGGAGAGAGAGAAAAAAGGACAATAACTCAATTCACTAGCTCGCTGATTGCTCACCACAACAGCTAAAACAAACGCAGCTCATCTAGCTGAAGGGTTAAAAGCAAGCTCGCTTTTTCTTGTCTAAGTTCTTGTCTTTCTTCCAGCTGAAGAGCTTTCCCCCCTCTCTCCTCTTTTCTGTTTTGCGATTGGCCTCAATTGGCCTCTTCAGAGAACCACCCGCTCCCGGAGTGTTTGTGTGTGTGTCCCCGACAACATCACCCCCGAGGACAAGCGGATTGCGGTGACTCAGAATGCATTTAGCCCATTAAAAAAAATAAAAGTCTTCTGAAAGAATATATATTCAAAGATTTGTGCCGCATTTTCACGATTTTTCAAAAATAGCGGACCTACCAGGCTTGTAGATCTGCTATTTTTCAAAGTATAACATAATGCTTAGTTAAAACACCAAAAAGGGTACCCGCCCAGAATGGGTTGGAGAGGGGGTGAGGTTAGCTCGATTTATGTATTATTTGCCAGCTAGCAGGCGGGGGAAACGGACCCAGATGTTGATGAGAGGTTGCCAAGCCAATGGCCAATGTGCAGCATATTATAGAAACGTCCGTATTAGGCCAAACATGTCACCTGGCTCCTCTCACTGGACATTAAGAGTCGTTTTGGTTTTGGATTATGCAATCTGTCACCCTGACTCCGTACAGCAAGTACAGTAGGCAGTGGTTTCCTCAAGTACGAATATTTCTACTTTACGGGAGTATTTCCAGTTTTTACTTATAATCAACTTCCTCTCAGAGGCAAATATAGTCATTTTACTCCACTACAATTATGTGATTACATTTTAATTATTATAATTACAAAACATACATTAACCACTTCAGTCCTATATACATTTTGGCCATTTGAAAATAGCCAATCTACACAATGCGTTGCATGTGAGCTTGTAGATCTATTTACAAAATATTTATATACATTGAAAACTCGTGAAATACTTTCTGCTTTGTACATTGTGATACCAATACTTTTGTATTACTGTGTAATAATAATACGTTTTTCCACCACTGACAGAATGTAGGGATCCAATGATTCCCAAACTTCCAGTACCCATCCTAATCTATTCTTTTCCCATGAAAATATGTATTGTCTTTAGTCTGTAGTTGCTGAACAGTTTGTTGAACTGGTGGTGTAGACCTGACCATGTAGCTTTAAACAGACAACATCAAAGTGATTGACTTAGTCCCCATCTTGTATCAGCTAAAAACATATGAGTAACTAAAATGAATTGGACAGCCCAGTAGTGCTGCACCAGTCTGGCTCAAATTTAGGAATGAGATTGCGTAGGAGTCTGAATCTATCTAATCTTTTTTTAAGATTTTTTTTTTTTGCGGCTTACGCCTTTTATTGATTTTTGAAGGGACAGACAGTAGGCTGACAGGAAACGGGAGAGAGATGGGGGGATGACATGCAGTAAAGGCCGTGTCGGGTCCGGGAGTCGAACCCGCGGCACACTGCGACTGGATTACCAGTCCGGTGCCCAGACCGTTACGCTACGGCCTGGGCCTATCTAATCTTTTTTGATTAATTGTGCAGCACACTGTGGGCACAGTTGGTACTGCTGTCGCCTCACAGCTAGAAGGTCCTGGGTTCGATTCCCGCTCGGGACGCGAAGGGTGCGTGTGGAGGGTGTGTAGAGCCCAGGATCACATTAGATAATTTACACAGAGGTGAAAAATGGGTTACAAAATCGTGGGATAAGATTAAAAAAATAAAATATTGTGCAGCAGCACTTCCAAAATCAACTCTCACCCCCCCCCCCCCCCCCAGGCCTTCATGATGGAGCTGACAGCACACCAGAGCAGTGTGGGTAATGTGCTACAAGCAGGGAACCAGCTGATGGCCCAGGGTAACCTGACCGAGGAGGAGGAGGACGAGATCAGGGAGCAGATGACCCTCCTCAACTCACGCTGGGAGAGCCTCCGAGTGGCCAGCATGGACCGACAGGCCAGGTACACACACACACACACACACACACACACACACACACACACACCCGGACAGTTACCATACATTTAGGCCTGAACCCCCCCCCCCCCAGAAAACAGAAACGGTGTGTTTTATTGGAAAATGTATCAGGCGCTGTCACAGTACCGTGTAGGACATTTCTATTGACATATGCCTATCTATTGACGTCACGTGGTAATCCATGGCCATATATTGCTAAACGGCTTATCTTATTTTACAGCAGTGTTGACTTGATATTTCATGCGTTATTGATTTAGTTCTGGTATTGGGCTACACAGTACAACACGGTCCCAGTGCTGTAGCAATATATTATGCCTTTTCTACGTATTAAGATGCAAGTATATATAAAGTATATATAATGTATGTATATTAGGGCCGGGACTTTAACGCGTTAATTGAGATTAAATTAACGCGTTAAATTAACGCATTTAATCACACCTTTTTTTCACCGCGGAACGTTTCTCACTGGGCTCGTTTCTAGTAGTAGTACTGAATTGGCTGTGGCACGCCTACTCTAGCAGCAGCAGTACTCTCTACACTACAGGCTACAGCTCCGTCAGAAAGCCCAAACCCAAATGAATCCAATGAAGAAGCCGCTTATATTGGATGGCACATTTAGATGTAAAAGCTATCAGATGGACGCGTGGATAGCGGCATGGCTGTGTGCAATGTCAGAGGGAAAGGATCCATATATGAACGTTAGCTTCCATGCTAGCTGCTTCAGCTTGTCTCACAGGACACCGGAGACGTGCGGTGATTTCAGCACAGCACGAAGCTGTCAAGGTGTCCTCGAAACATAATGAAGTAACAAGCGTGGGAATTCCGTGGTCAGACAATGGTCTGCCCCAACCTCATGTGAAATGTTTCCCCCTAATAAAGTTGTTTTTATTTGTTTTCTCATGCCCCGCCATTTAAAGCACATTTGAGTATTCATATACACACTGAAGTGAAGACATTTTATATAGGCACTTGCTGGCGTTGCTGCACACGTTTTATTGCTTAAAGGGGAATACCACTCATTTTCAACATTATTGAGTTGTGTGCACTGGAAATAATAAAAAGTCACCCCATTCTGTGTTGCCTAGAACTGGAGGTCTGAAAAAAACAGTAACATTATGAAGTACATTTTTGTGATGTCACTGAGATGTACTTCATAATGTTACTTCAGACATACAGTTCCAAATATCTCACAACGGGTAAGGGCTAGTATGTATAATATGAAATGGCAGCTGAAGCTGAATGCCGTGTGACAACGCCTGGAAAATAGAACGGTGGCATATCGGAGCGTCAGGCGAGGCGTGATCGCGCGTCGGACGCCGCCGGTGTGGGATAGGTTAATTGAAAATAACGGAGGCGGCTGTTTTGACGCGCGGCGTTCGCAGATGGTGTGTGTGGGGCTTGAAAGAGCTCACATTAGCCAGTAAGACGCCCTGAGGGCATCCGCCTGGGTGATGGCAGATTGCTGGGTGAGCCCTGGCGCTTTGGCATGGGGGGGTCAGATCAACATATGGAATGAATTCTGTACTGGCCATATATGGAGCGTGTCTTGATTGTGCAGGGTTTGATGAGGTCAGATCAAAATGGAAAGTCAGAACAGGTCGACTCCATATATGGAGATCTAAGGGTGGCAGCGGGGGCATTGTCTTGAGTGTACAGGGTTTGATGAGGTCAGATGTGGTCAGATCAACATATGGAATGACTTCTGTATTGGCCGCCCTGCGTGCACGCATCCGCCTGGGTGACTGCATACTGCGGGGCGTTTTGGCATGGGCAATTTTCAGGCCTGTTAAGAACTCTAGTTCTCGCCGGCTGCCGGGCGCGGCTGCACTAATAACTTTGGGGCAGGCCCGTCTAGAGTTAAAATGGACAGGTATCAGTCAAAAGGGAGACATCGAAGAGGAAGGATGGATGGGGAAGGTTCAACATATGGAATGTCAGAAAAGGTCGGCTCCATATATGGAGATATAATGGTCTGAGGTCAGATGTAGACGCCTCGGCATCATCTGACATGCATACCGACAGGGTGGGAATCGGTCTTAATTTACTGCCAACTGGCATAGTACAGCTGTACGAGAAGTATGCATTACAGTACACGATATGTTCTATATGGCCAGTGGTGGAAAAAACTACTCGCATTTTTTTTACTAAAGTGAAAGTACCCATACTGTAATCTGGAATTCCAAAAGTGTTGGCATCAAAATGTACTTTAAGTACCAAAAGTAAAAGTGCTCACTATGCAGAATGTCCCATTTCAAGTTTTAAAATTTATATAAATCTTTTGAAAGTGGAAGATGCGACAGATTGTGAGCTTGTAGATCGGCTATTTTCAAATGACCGAAATGTATATAGGGCTGAAGTGGTTAATGTATGTTATGTAACAATCGGAAATCTACAAAGTAACTAGTAATGCAATGTTTTCAAATATTTGTAGTGGAGTAGAACTAAAAGGATTTGAAAGTGGAATTAAAGTACAAATAACTCAAAAGTTTACTTAAGTACAGTACTTACAGTGCAAGTAAATGTACTTAGTTACTTTTCACCACTGTATATGGCTAGGAGGTAACATAATTTTCAATTTTCAATTAGTACTGTATTTACATATTTTTACGTCAGACGTCGTCTGTCTGCTGCTACGAGGCAATATTCCTGTGGATATAGTGTGTGCACGGAGAATGTGTTGATCTAGTTGAACGTCAGTTGATTGTAGCTTATTGAACTGGCCGGCTGTCATCTCGCGCTCTGCCGCGGGAGGGACAAAGTTAGGCCTTTATCTCCCAAAGTATTCAAATTTAGCCCCCCCGCCCCACGCCTCCCTCCCTCTCTCTCTCTCTCTCTCTCTCTCTCTCTCTCTCTCTCTCTCTCGTTCGTTCGTTCGTTCGTTCGTTCGTTCTCTCTAAATCTACCAAACTTCCATTACCTTGCTCTCTGTTCTTGGTTTTTGGTAACTCACTCCTTGTCTCATCAACAACCTTTACTGCTGTCTCTCTCTCTCTCTCATTCCCTCACTGTTTCTCTACCCAACTTTGCTTCACTCTCTCTCCCTGTTCCTCCCTCCTTCTCTCCCCGACGTATTCCTCTAGCTCACTCTTGCTCTTTCTCATTCCCTCGCTCATTCTCTGACTTTAGGGCCTTGCAAACGGGGAGCGAGGAACTCTCAACATAGCCAACGTAGTCTATTCTACAACTATGTTGGCTTATTTAATGATTGGAGCACTTCAAGCGGTCAAACTTCACCAAACATTGTCTGTCCTGTTGAAGGTCTATGCGACCGAACCGTCAACCAAATAAACAGCAACACATTTCAGCAAGTGTCTGACAGTGTGTGGGAGATGGCCTTCTCAAGCGGTCAAACTAGCATGATGTGCAGAAGGCAGAAGCATCTTCCATGGTCTCGGATACTTCATATAAAAGCAAAGGTTAAAACCTCAATCTGTGATTCCTGCAGGCAGGAACAATAAAGCATCATAATTTTAATTTCCACATTGTGTTAATTGCTTAGGAAACTGCGCTAGTAGTTGCGTGTGGTTGCTTTAATCTTTGCCTCCGTCGTCCTCTAGACTCCACGAGGTCCTGATGGATCTCCAGCAGCAGCAGCTGCAGCAGCTCTCTGATTGGCTGACGAGGACGGAGGAGCGGATCAGGAGGATGGAGACGCAGCCCACGGCGGGACACCTGGAAGCATACAAGACTCAAATAGACCAGCACAAAGTAAGGCTGCCATACAAGACTCAAATAGACCAGTACAAAGTAAGGCTGCCATACAAGACTCAAATAGACCAGCACAAAGTAAGGCTGTCATACAAGACTCAAATAGACCAGTACAAAGTAAGGCTGCCATACAAGACTCAAATAGACCAGCACAAAGTAAGGCTGCCATACAAGACTCAAATAGACCAGCACAAAGTAAGGCTGCCATACAAGACTCAAATAGACCAGCACAAAGTAAGGCTGTCATACAAGACTCAAATAGACCAGCACAAAGTAAGGCTGCCATACAAGACTCAAATAGACCAGCACAAAGTAAGGCTGTCATACAAGACTCAAATAGACCAGCACAAAGTAAGGCTGCCATACAAGACTCAAATAGACCAGCACAAAGTAAGGCTGCCATACAAGACTCAAATAGACCAGCACAAAGTAAGGCTGCCATACAAGACTCAAATAGACCAGCACAAAGTAAGGCTCTCATACAAGACTCAAATAGACCAGCACAAAGTAAGGCTGCCATACAAGACTCAAATAGACCAGCACAAAGTAAGGCTGTCATACAAGACTCAAATAGACCAGCACAAAGTAAGGCTGCCATACAAGACTCAAATAGACCAGTACAAAGTAAGGCTGCCATACAAGACTCAAATAGACCAGCACAAAGTAAGGCTACCATACAAGACTCAAATAGACCAGCACAAAGTAAGGCTACCATACAAGACTCAAATAGACCAGCACAAAGTAAGGCTGCCATACAAGACTCAAATAGACCAGCACAAAGTAAGGCTGTCATACAAGACTCAAATAGACCAGCACAAAGTAAGGCTGCCATACAAGACTCAAATAGACCAGTACAAAGTAAGGCTGCCATACAAGACTCAAATAGACCAGCACAAAGTAAGGCTGCCATACAAGACTCAAATAGACCAGCACAAAGTAAGGCTGTCATACAAGACTCAAATAGACCAGCACAAAGTAAGGCTACCATACAAGACTCAAATAGACCAGCACAAAGTAAGGCTGACATACAAGACTCAAATAGACCAGCACAAAGTAAGGCTGTCATACAAGACTCAAATAGACCAGCACAAAGTAAGGCTAACATACAAGACTCAAATAGACCAGCACAAAGTAAGGCTGACATACAAGACTCAAATAGACCAGCACAAAGTAAGGCTACCATACAAGACTCAAATAGACCAGCACAAAGTAAGGCTAACATACAAGACTCGAATAGACCAGCACAAAGTAAGGCTGCCATACAAGACTCAAATAGACCAGCACAAAGTAAGGCTGCCATACAAGACTCAAATAGACCAGCACAAAGTAAGGCTGTCATACAAGACTCAAATAGACCAGCACAAAGTAAGGCTAACATACAAGACTCAAATAGACCAGCACAAAGTAAGGCTGCCATACAAGACTCAAATAGACCAGCACAAAGTAAGGCTGTCATACAAGACTCAAATAGACCAGCACAAAGTAAGGCTGCCATACAAGACTCAAATAGACCAGCACAAAGTAAGGCTGCCATACAAGACTCAAATAGACCAGCACAAAGTAAGGCTGCCATACAAGACTCAAATAGACCAGCACAAAGTAAGGCTCTCATACAAGACTCAAATAGACCAGCACAAAGTAAGGCTGCCATACAAGACTCAAATAGACCAGCACAAAGTAAGGCTGTCATACAAGACTCAAATAGACCAGCACAAAGTAAGGCTGCCATACAAGACTCAAATAGACCAGTACAAAGTAAGGCTGCCATACAAGACTCAAATAGACCAGCACAAAGTAAGGCTACCATACAAGACTCAAATAGACCAGCACAAAGTAAGGCTACCATACAAGACTCAAATAGACCAGCACAAAGTAAGGCTGCCATACAAGACTCAAATAGACCAGCACAAAGTAAGGCTGTCATACAAGACTCAAATAGACCAGCACAAAGTAAGGCTGCCATACAAGACTCAAATAGACCAGTACAAAGTAAGGCTGCCATACAAGACTCAAATAGACCAGCACAAAGTAAGGCTGCCATACAAGACTCAAATAGACCAGCACAAAGTAAGGCTGTCATACAAGACTCAAATAGACCAGCACAAAGTAAGGCTACCATACAAGACTCAAATAGACCAGCACAAAGTAAGGCTGACATACAAGACTCAAATAGACCAGCACAAAGTAAGGCTGTCATACAAGACTCAAATAGACCAGCACAAAGTAAGGCTAACATACAAGACTCAAATAGACCAGCACAAAGTAAGGCTGACATACAAGACTCAAATAGACCAGCACAAAGTAAGGCTACCATACAAGACTCAAATAGACCAGCACAAAGTAAGGCTAACATACAAGACTCTAATAGACCAGCACAAAGTAAGGCTGCCATACAAGACTCTAATAGACCAGCACAAAGTAAGGCTGTCATACAAGACTCTAATAGACCAGCACAAAGTAAGGCTGTCATACAAGACTCTAATAGACCAGCACAAAATAAGGCTGCCATACAAGACTCAAATAGACCAGCACAAAGTAAGGGTTTCATACAAGACTGAAATAGACCAGCACAAAGTAAGGCTGCCTGGAACAACCTTTCTTGTTGTTGTTTTTTTTTACTTTGAATAGTAAGATTGTTTACGGCAGTGGTTCTCAAATTCTTCATGCCAAGGACCACTGAGATAGACACATAGGTTTCTCAGAAAACTGTTGGGATTTAGAAGACATTTAGTTTAATCTTAACCTGCCAGATCCAAGAAGCTTGCTACACAAATTTGTTTCACAGCTTATTGGGATCTGGGATCGCGGAAGCAAATTCGATGACGGGGCTGTTCCTTTTTGTCAAGATACATGGTAGATGATTGGATGGGACCGTCTGTCTATCACCGTGTGGGCGTGCAAACACAACCAATCATATTGACGTGTCTATATAGCTTCACATCCGGTTTCGCACATATCCCGCCCTTAGCTCACGCTGATTGGTTCGGTACGGAACGGATTTGTGTCAGCTCAACTCCCTGAGAGATCCCAGATGAGTGCTGTGTTGGGGAACATGGTTACCCAATACCGCCCCCATCTGGCAGCGTCAGGTTAGTTGAATCTGGCCTCAATCTTAAATTGGTTAACGGGTTAAATGCCGACAATTTACGGCCGTCTTTCAGGCTAGACTGCTAGTGCACCGACCGCTGAGTTGCTTGTCATGAAAATCCACTTTAAAACGGTGTAATCGCTTGTTGTAGTGTAGAAAAGTATTCCATAGTGGCGATCACAACAACAGACCGGCAGCGCACGGCTTCTTCCTCCGGCAGATTCGCCATTGTAAACAATAGGGACTCAATTTCCCTTAATATCATCATGGTGTTTCTGTTTGTGCCACAGGAGCTTCAAAACGACTTGGAGGCGGAGCAGGTGAAGGTGAACTCTCTAACGCACATGGTAGTGGTGGTGGATGAGAACAGCGGTGAGAGCGCCACCGCTGCCCTGGAGGAGCAACTACAAGTAAGATCTCAAGCCTGGGGCTGGGGGAATATACATACTGTATGGCCTCCTGTTATGGGTCCAGTTTAAGGTCCTGTTGCTCACTTTAAGAGCCCCTGGGTTGCCTGACTGACCTGCTCCCACGTTATGTGCCCAGAAGGGCCCTTAGGTCTGCCGAACTGCCCACCCCCCCCACTAAACTGAAAACCAAAGGTGATTCAATCCTTACATACTGCAGCTGCTAAACTACTAAGCGAACTTTTTTCTTTTTTTTCGACGTCAGGCCTAAATGGATTAAAAACCCAGCACCCTTATTATGGGGGAGTCTTTAAAAAAATCAACAAGCTCACAACAAGAAAAAAACAATCCAAAGTTTAAGTTTGTTCCTCCTTGGTCATTCCTTCAGTCTCTGGGTGAGCGCTGGGCAGCGGTGTGTCGCTGGACAGAGGAGAGGTGGAACAAGCTGCAGGAGGTACTAATGGTGTGGCTGCAGCTGCAAGAGGACCAGGTAGACTGCACGCACACACACACACACACACACACACACACACACACACACACACACACACACACACACACACACACTTCATACTGGTTTCACGTGGCGAAAATAGCCAATCTACAAGTTTTTTTTTTTTTTTTATATATTTTTTTTATCCCACGATTTTGTAACCCATTTTTCACCCCTGTGTCAATCATCTAATGTGATCCTGGGCTCTACACACCCTCCACCAACCTAGTCCCCATATATGGGGGACAAGGGGAGAGCAACGGACTTGAACTCATGCTTCCTTAGCTACAAGCTACAAGCTATTTTTGAAAGATTGCCTATACTGACATGACCAAAATAGGAAGTGGTTAACTCTAAACATACCGCATGGACCATGGACACGGGGGCATTTGTTGAAAAAACATGGTGCATTTTCGATTGGGCCTTTTGACTATTTCTGCTTTCAGGAAGAAACCAAAAATACACAGGGAACACATATTTCAATATCATTACCACACATGGGGGTCTATTAGAGTAATGTTAACTCCATAGACACACACAAAACAGACAACAACAATCACGGCACTCCATCTTTAACACAAAATCTTCACTCTCAGTTGAGATCCCTCTTATCTTTTGGCATACATAGAAAGTGTCCCCGGGTTCTGTGGGATGGTACAACGTGAAGAACACAGTGTTCATTTCTTACTGCCTGAAACCTTATGAAAGACCATTGAACATTGAAATATAAAGACCTATTCATACTCCAGTGTTAGGTGATAAGGTGACCACCGTGATAAGCAACTCACCCCAACACATCTCTCTGTTTTTACTAAAACTATCACCTAAAACTGGAGTATGAATAGGCCTTTACAGTATTATAACGTCTTTATATATACCCCCACACACGGCTGCTTTAGTTGAAAATGTATTTGTTCTGTCTGTATTTAGTATGAAATCTGTCATTTAATAGCGCTGGCCTGCTTTCTCATTTCCGGGCCCCTTAAAAATGTGTGTATTTTACACAACTAGCCCCCTTAACCCTGTAGCCTGTGGTTGTGGCGCTAGTATTTGGTCAACCACACATGTTTATATGTCTCCCTCCTACCCCGCCTTGTGCAGGGCTTGTTCAAAGCCTGGCTCACAGAGAAAGAGTCGGCCTTGAGTGAAGTCCAGACCGGCACCTTCAAGGACCCGAGTGAACTGAATTCTAATGTCCATCGATTAGCTGTAAGTAGACCTAAATGGTCACATTTATGTGGTTGCATAGTATGTTTTAAACATTAGTATTTCTTGAATAAACGTATCAACCGTTTATTTGAAAAATATCTATTTAAAATTTGCAAACTATCTAGAAAATGCCTGGGACCTTAGGAAAAAATCCATGTACAGCCAGTGAGGGATGTGTATGCTAAATTATGTTTGTTTTGTTATGTTTTGCTTTGATTTGTTGTATTTTAATTTGTTTGTTGTAGGCAATCAGCAATGCCGGTAACCAGTGTAATTAGAAGGGTATATCTGAATAATTGTAACTGTATGAAAAGCTGTCATATAATCCCATGAGGGATGGGCCACGAGTTGGCATGACACTTAAATAAGAGCATTCATTCATTCATTCATTCATTCATATAAATATGCTTTAATTTCAGTAATGACACATGTTTTCAATAGGTCGTTGTATTAACAGTATAACCAATTCTGGGCGGGAACCCCTTTTGGTGTTTTAAACATTGTTATAATTTAGCTATTGGGTTAGGGTTTAGCTACGAGCTTGTAGGTCTGCTATTTTTTGTTAAATCGTGAAAATATTTATTTAGGATTTAGAAGATTCTTTTTTTAATTTCGAGGTCAGGCCTAAATCGGTTAAATAACAGAAGAAAAAAAAAGAAGAAGGAAAATCTGCCGAAATGTGTGTTTTTACATACTGTGTTTCTACATACATTGATGAGATGAAAAACGCTTTCATGGAGCTGCCAACGTTCTACTCTATACACACCCTCCCCCCCCACCCCTCCGTAGACCTTGAAGGAGGACATGGAGAAGAAGAGGAGGACATTGGAGCAGCTTTCGGACGCGGGGCAGGACGTGAAGGCTCTGCTGCGGAGCGCCGAGGCGGGAGCCCAGATCGATGATGAGACGGAGGAGCTCACCCAGAGATGGGACAACCTGGTCCAGCAGCTGGAGGACTGCTCCTTCCAGGTGTGTGTGTGTGTGGAAACGATTGACAATTATGCAAAAATAATTAGCCCATCGCTAAACCCCAACCCAAAAGAGACTTAGCCTGGTTAATAAACCAGACTAATATCGCACAGACCGCGGGATATTAGTCTGGGGAGGCTCAGCTTGGATTTCATTTCCAGGGGAGCGGGTTGAAACATTTTCTCTTTGACGCAATTGGTCAGAGCTACTGTCAGTCAAAGGTCTCAAGCATTGAAAGTCACTGTACCAAAGCCCGCCCATATTGCATACCGTGTCCCGATTGGCCGCCCCATTTCTCTGGTGTAGGAAATGGGCGTACAATTGAGCCTCTCCAGACCGCAATCCGCCGGCAGGCAATTTATTTTTGCCAACGGCTGATTCGGTCTGGTTTATTAACCAGGCTAAAAGAGACTGTCCAGAGCCAATCCAAAAGGTTTTGCAACCGTTGCAAGCTTTCGACACCTCATAGCTGTGTTGTCGAACACATACACAGCTTAACGTTGGGAAAGTTACATGACTGACCCACTCAGGTGATGGCAATAATACTAATCACGTTAGTGACATCTTACCATTGATTATATGAAAACTCCTGTCGGGACGGTCATAAGTTGATTGAGTTGGATACTGTTTCTCCCTCTAAGATTTTCTCGCATTTCTAGTTTATTGGAATAATGTCCCACATGCACATTTTGTCCAGTGCGTAGCCTACTGCAGGCCTGGTTGACTAGGTTTAGAAGAAATTTTGAAGCTCTTGCTACTCAAACGATCGATTATTTATATGGAGAAATCCCGTCATTTAGCATGCATCTCAATGGGTGAGAAGGACAGCTTGCCATCGCAGAGTGGAATGGGTGGGGCTTAGCCAAGGGCTAATTGTGACGGGCCTACCGACTGCTACATTTGCGTACTTCAACGCAATTTACAAATTTTCTTTGACATCATGGCTGCTCTAAACTCACCGCCAAGGTAACGGAGGCCGTGACCAACGCCGGGCTGACCCAGGTGGAAGAGCACGTGGCCATGGAGACTGTTCACGTGGCCATGGAGACGGTTCACGTGGCCATGGAGACGGTTCACGTGACGACGACGAGGAAGACGACCACCGCCGTCCACCAGGAATGGTCGGTGGTTGACCAGGAGCTGTCCCCGCCTGCTCCCCCCAAGAGACGACTGGTGGAGACGGATATGGAAGTCAGACGAGTGTACGTGCACACGCACACGCACACTAGGGCATTCACTTCTAGTCATTTGTACTACTGGTAGTTGACTATTTGCCTAGTTTACTGGTCGACTAGTTGTTTAACTACCTATTAACCTACCTATCCTTTTTGGAAAAAGAAATATTTGTACATTTAAAAACTGTGTACATTGGTGACATTGTTTTCTTTTATCAACTAGTCAACTAGTACCAAAAAGGTTGACTAGTCGACTAGTTGAATAGTCGACTAGTTGCTTAAAGCCCTAACACAACACACACACACACACACACACACACACACACACACACACACACACACACACACACACACACACACACACTCATTCATAAGGGCACACTATACTGTGTATATTAGTTCACCCTATCTCTTGGATAAAGTGTCGAGATAAGTGAGCACGAATGCCTCACACTGCCGTGCATGTCCGCACGTCTCTGCACCGCGCAGGTTGGAGAGTAACGTACGTGAGCTGCTGCAGTGGATGGCTACATGGAAGACCTCCGCGCAGGGCCTGGCCACGGCCGCACACCCTGAGAGCACAGCCGCCACCTTCATGCTACAGGACACGCTGAAGGTAAGCTTTCAGAAAGAATCTATAACTGAATTTCCATATATAGCTTTCGGCAATGATTGAACACGAGTGAGTAAGTAAGTAAGTAGCCTTGCCGAGCCATGTTTCTGTAGCGTGAGGCAGCTTACACCCCCTGGACATGACGCTAGTATGTTGCAGGGACTTACCCCCGATCCAACCCTTGATGAGTGTCAAGCAGGGAGGCACTGGGTCCCATTTTTGAGTCTTTGGTATGACCCGGGCCGGCAATATTAAACTAGATGTTAGGTTCTTAGCTTACGTATACGATTCTTGATGACTATTATGTATTTGACGTATTACCATGTGGTGTTCTTGCTTACTGTAAATCGCTCTGGATTAAGAGCGTCTGCTAAATGCCTAAAAGTGTAAATAGTTGAGTAGTTTCATCGGTGTGGTTTGGGCTTGTAACCATCTACTGTCCGTTGACTTTAGACTTTGGAAATGGAGCTATCCGCGAAGGAAGCCACTGTCGCTCAGGTGACCCAGGAAGGACGGAGCCTGATGGAGCAGCTGGAAAGAGGTATGGCACGAAGCCAGTGGTCGGTGGATGTTGAGATGGGAGACGGTTGCACCCGAGTTCTAGAAGACAATTTATGCATAAATGTATTACATAATGTATCGCAGAGGTTCTCAAACTTTTTCATGTCAAGGACCCCCAAATTGACACGTATTAGCCCACGGACCCCCATTTGAAAACATATGCCAGGGACCCCCATAAGAGAACATTTCTAGGGCTCCTGCAGTGATTTTCAACATTTTAATTTCAAGGGCTCCCAGATTTACATGCATTGGGCTACGGACCCCATTTAATGGCATTTCTATTTCTGGGACCCCAATTTTATTTTGTAAAACCAATGTTAATTGAACCGTGTGTACAAATGGAACCAAATGGAACCGTTCCATTTCTACACTCAGAGTTACGGACCCTTGAGGATCCATTTGGTTCCTAACTATCCATTTAGCTTGGGACCCCCTTGATCTCCCTCAAGGACCTCTGGGGGTCCCCGGACCCCACTTTGAGAACCAATGATGTTTTTCGCTTTCCCAAGTTTCCACTTAACCACCAGCTAATCATCATGCCTATTCTGGGGGAAACATTCACCAAAAAAGCTTGTACATCGGGTATTTTTGGCAGAGATCTGGTGTAGACATAAAAAAAAAACCCTGTCAAACCAAAGTCGTAACTCAAGTCCGGTTCTCTAAGACCTATAGAGCGTTTAAGTGCTCGACGTTCCCTACCCAGTTTTTACCCTACCGAGTCCCAGAGTGCATCCAAAGTATGCTCTGTTTCACAGGATCACAGGTGGTGGTGATTGGCTCAAACTGAACTTCCATCCCTGTGTTTAATTGGTGTTTTTACAACTTGTCCCTAGCTGTTCTGTATTTGGTCCTTATTTACAGGCCTAACCCGTTGTTTTCTTCTTATTGTGAACCAAACCTCTGGGTGTGTTTGCGCAGGTATAGAGTACTGTGGTAGTAAAAGTCTGCAGGGTAGCTAACTTCATATAAGCGCTGTGGTTTTCAATGTGTTTACTGTGTCGAGAGGCGGGAAGGCCTGGCGTGCACGTCGCCAGGCAGAGACCATTAACGCTTCAACTTTCCGTTTCCTCCCCCCCCCCCCTCATAATTTCTGTTCCCTCATTCGTTTTGTGTTTCCATTTATTTACTTGCTCCGTTTGCTCCACTTTTCCGCTCCAGATACAGTACAGTAGTTTTGCTCTAGCTCGCACATGTCCTTATTGATCAGAGAGACATGACTCGGCGCATATTGCCAAACCACATACAGTAAAGCTCAACGGAAATTGGAGGCAAAATAACACTGGGACAACAAAACCAAACAAAAACACATCCCGAGTTATTAAAAACAAAAGTGTTGTGGAACGGTATAGGTCCGTGAGCATTCATTTCAGCATGTGACCTACCTCCCATCGTCTCTGTCTGTCTGTCTGTCCGTCCGTCCGTCCGTTTTCTTTCCAGAGGGTGTTTGCGTGGACGCGGTGAGGTCGGACATGGACCAGGTCCAGACCCAGTGGGACGTGTGTCTGAGGGAGCTGCAGGCGTCCGTCGAGCGGGTGGCCATCCTGGCCCGGCTCAGAGAGTGGAGCGCCCAGCTGGCCGAGCTCGACCGTCTGCTAGCGGAGCAGGACCAGTGGCTGGTGGACACCACCACCACCACCCCCGCTGTCCAGTCTCAAGACAAGGACCACCTCCAAGCCCTCGCTGGAGGTTGTCGGGTAACGTTCGACACCATGTCCTATATGCGCCCCGAGCCGTGCTTATAACGGTTTAACCCATTTAGGCCCGCCTCTGAAAGAATATATACCGTAACTTCCGGACTATAAGGCGCACCTGAATATAAGCCGCACCAGCCACATTTAGGGAAAATCCCAAATATGTACGTATACAAGCCGCACCGGACTATAAGCTGCAGGTGTTTTAATGTTTAATTACCATATGTAAAGGTTTCCGCACGGTCGCCCCTTTTCCATCTCGCACCACTATTATACTGATTATATAAAAAGTATTATCATATTAATCTATCATTGTTAAAATCCAGGTAAATTTTTGTAATTCAAGTGCTCCCTATACCCAGTTCAGCTACAGATCACTGTGGAAAGAAATCACGCACCTGGGAATCCTTGATATATACTGATTTAAGGTGTAGATTATAGTCTCACCGTTTTAGAACTATTTATTTTAATAGCTAATGTTAAAATCTAAAAATTCTGCTTCAGTTCACTTGACGTCATTGAATTAATTAAAAAATAAATATGATAAGGCAAGCCGATTCCTTTCCCTTTCTACCCCTGTGTGTGTGTGTGTGTGTGTGTGTGTCTCTCAGTCTCGACTGGCGGAGCTCTCCGTCCTGGGCCCTCGGCTGGAGCGGCTGTCCTTGGAGGTGGGCTCGCAGGAGGAGACCACGTCGTCTCTGAGAGACGCAGTGGTGGTGGTGTCGGCCCACCACGCCTCCACGCTGCAGACGCTGCAGAGTACGGAGCAAGAGATCGCCCAAGGTATTAACCGACCGGACGCCGAGTTACACAAGCTCAATGCCACGTTAAAACTCTTTTTTCCAATGTGTCGTTGTGTTTTCCGTGCCCAGCCCCCCCCCCTCCCCCCTCTGCACTCGAAACACCATGGGAAATGGCGAGGGTGCTCGGTGCTGCTAGAAGCGCTAATATGCTAAACCGCTGGACATCGACAGATTTTTCACTTGAGGTCCAAATATCGCCTAATTGCCAATCCAGGCGTGGATGGAGAAAAAAAATCAGAGGAAAAAAAAAACGCAGCTAAAGATCGTGGTTATGACGGGAGTGAATGGAGGGGAAAGTTTTGCATCGCCCACCATTGGGCGAATGAAATCGTCTCCTACGGAAAGGACACCTGCCTAGGGTTGGTGTAATCGAGGGTCGTCTGTAGCCAGAAAATGTCTCAAAAACTCGTCAAAATCGCCCAAAGGGCACAAATTCATTGGTAGGCAAGGTCGTCATGGGCAATGGAAAGCATTGGTATGGTAGCCGTGCTGATAACGTCGACAAACTATGCCAAAAACGACCGTCAACTACCTTGTTTCACTGAGGAAAACTAAGTAAAAATTAAATAAAAACGAAGCTATGATGACTAAAACTACAACAGAATGTATTGACAATTTCATCAACAAATGAAAACTAGACTAAAATGTTATGGCGGGACTATAGTGGAGAAGAGATCTAAAAGCTCACAACGTGTCGCAATTAAGCTTTGCATATCTGCTATTTTCAGCATGCAACCAAGTATAAAATTTGCAATGGCATTACGATGCCATCAAGGCCCGCCAAAATGCAGTTGACTAGACTAACAGTAAACCATTTCCAGATGACTAAAATGACTAATACTATGACTAACTTTATTCAAAAGACTAAATCCAATTTTCTTTTGTTAGTGAACAAGAAAACCTATTCACCGACACAACCTGACACGCTTAACCCATTTTGGGGGCGGGAACCCCTTTTGGTGTTAGCACTATGTTATGCTTTAGCTATTGAAAAATAGCAGATCTACAAGCTCGGTGGCGCGCTACGAGCTTGTAGGTCTGCTATTTTTGAAAAATCGAAGAACGACTGACACAGAAACATAGCTTTTTCAGAAAACTGTCGGGATGTAGAAGACAATTTTTTTAATCTGATCTCAGGTCAGAATGGGTTAAGACGGCTCAGTCGTATAAATATAATATATAAACAGCTGTCAGGTTTACGGTGAACCTTCAGAGGTAATGGCTGAGATCAGCCGACTGCTCCTACTGCTAGCAGCCTTTTAAGAGGAGCCTTGACCAGCCAACCAGTAATGGACGATGCCCTTATATGACCACCGAACCTCACGGCCGCCCGCGCGAGTGTTTGTGTGTGTAGGTGACGTAGTGTGAGTGACTGTGTGTGTGTAATGTCTCCGCGCTCACTCCATCTTAAACAAGGACTCGCTTCAGGTCCTGAAAAAGTGTTCCGTCTCTGAACACTTCTCCGTTCCAATAACGGTATAAAAGGAGTTTGTAGAATGCTGTTTGTCTGCAGCAGCTGACCCTAGGTGTGTGTGTGTGCGCGCGCGCCGGTGTGCGTGTGTTGGTGTGCTTGTCCATACCTCTTGGGCTTTTATAACACTGAGGTTTTGGAAGGGAGCCAACAAAAACCATTTTGTTTCTGCTTGAGGAGAGAGTTTGCCTTTCACTGGGGCCTCTGTCTCTCATTCTCTCTCTCTCTCTATCTCGTTCTTTATCTCATTCTCTCTCTCTCTCTCTCGTTCTGTCTCTCTCTCACTCTCTTCTCTTTTTATTTTCTCTCTCACTCTTTTCTCGTTCTTTTCTGTCTCTGTCCTCTTTTTTGCGACGGCCTCTTTGTCTTCCTCTCTCTCTCTCTCTCTCTCTCTCTCTCTCTCTCTCTCTCTCTCTCTCTCAAACATAATTCTTTCTGTATATAAACAGGCAGGTTTAATATGTAATAAACAAATCACCTGGTAATGAAACGCCCGACGGAGACGGAGAGAGATAAGTTTAAGTGCTCAGAATTAACACGGGGGAGGGGGGGACATTAGACTAGATGTGCTCTTTGAGTGTGCTTGGTCAGTTGTGTTGTGGCTTCATGGTGTATTTGAAAGCGTGTGTATGATTGATGGGCCTGAATGGCTCATGAAAGCTCACCCAGCAGGCTCAGTTTGATCAGACCCAGACTGTCAACCATCTGGGCTGTGTAGAACATGTATACGTGCCCATGTGCACACATGCATGCACGCACACACACACGCACACACACACACACACCACACACACACACCAATTTACTGTATGTGCATTTGCAAAACAAAATAACTCCCCCCTGTGGTAGCTTGATGCACGTTAATTTTCATATAAACATTCTTACTACATGCATCTATTTAGAACAGTGATTTTCAACCAGTGGTCCTGGAGCTAAATTGACCCATATAGATATTTAACTCTTGAGCGCGTAAAATGAAACCAAATTAGTTTCATTTTACACGTTCAAGAGTTCTACGAACTCCACTGATTTGGAAGCTTTGTGTGCACCCGGCCAGTGTTAAAACAGCCCTCTCCTCTCCTCTCCTCTCCTCTCCTCTCCTCTCCTCTCCTCTCCTCTCCTCTCCTCTCCTCTCCTCTCCTCTCCTCTCCTCTCCTCTCCTCTCCTCTCCTCTCCAGCCTTGGCCACGCTCCAGGCCGTGGACACAGTAGCGCTCCCAGACCCAGTGGAGGGCCTGGAGGCCCGTCTGGCCACTCTGAGAGACGGCATAGTGGACAGCCCTACCACGGAGGAGGCCGTGGAGCGGGCACAGGTGAGTAGGGATGCCACAAAGTGACCATTTGCCCAATCGAATAATCTACAGCTCCTTCATTTCATCTGATTGTCTGTCTGGCAGGCACTTAACAAGCGATCGTTAACTGTGTCTGTTAGAGAGAGGGGCAGAGAAGAGTGGCTTTGCTCAACTTGATTTATACTTATATTCTCCACTCTGATGAAGGTAAATGTTCGATATATCATGCAGCCTTACTTATTAGCCTATATTTTAACTATTAAATTTTTTTGGGGCAACTACTAATCGGAAAATCGATTAATCGGCGGCATCCCTACAGGTGAGCACGCATTGTAGCAATTATACCTGCTATAGCAATTGTACCTGTGTTCATTTTCTTCAGAATATTTTGATTTAGTCTTAGTCTTTTGAATGACACGTCATTTAGTCTTAGTCAACTCAATGAACACTGACTTATACACAATTAATTAAGCAATATTACACGAGAGGGTGTTGTTTAACGTGATTATTGCCACGACAGTGATGCGGTAGGGGAACGAGACGAAGTCGAGTTCGGCAAGCATCACGTTCTGAACTCTCCACGAGCACGGTGACATTTGAGCATCTCACTGCGCCGCTAACACATTTATTAAAGTACTGTGGAAATAATGTTGTGATCTGCCATATCTGAGATTATTACGGTGATAACGAGCTTGTCATCAACACCGCAAACGGCTGTGCAATAATCCACTTACTTTACAGCGTTTGTGCTGTACAGCGTTTGTGCTGTACAGCGTTTGTACTGGTTGTACTGTACAGCGTTTGTACTGTACAGCGTTTGTACTGTACAGGGTTTGTACTGTACAGCGTTTGTACTGTACAGCGTTTGTACTGTACAGGGTTTGTACTGTACAGCGTTTGTACTGTACAGCGTTAGTACTGTACAGCGTTTGTACTGGTTGTACTGTACAGCGTTTGTACTGTACAGCGTTTGTACTGTACAGCGTTTGTACTGTACAGCGTTTGTACTGTACAGCGTTTGTACTGTACAGCGTTTGTACTGTACAGCGTTTGTACTGGTTGTACTGTACAGCGTTTGTACTGTACAGGGTTTGTACTGTACAGCGTTTGTACTGTACAGCGTTTGTACTGTACAGGGTTTGTACTGTACAGCGTTTGTACTGTACAGGGTTTGTACTGTACAGCGTTTGTACTGTACAGGGTTTGTACTGTACAGCGTTTGTACTGTACAGGGTTTGTACTGTACAGCGTTTGTACTGTACAGCGTTTGTACTGTACAGCGTTTGTACTGTACAGGGTTTGTACTGTACAGCGTTTGTACTGTACAGGGTTTGTACTGTACAGGGTTTGTACTGGTTGTGCTGTACAGCGTTTGTACTGTACAGGGTTTGTACTGTACAGCGTTTGTACTGTACAGCGTTTGTACTGTACAGGGTTTGTACTGTACAGCGTTTGTACTGTACAGGGTTTGTACTGTACAGCGTTTGTACTGTACAGGGTTTGTACTGTACAGCGTTTGTACTGTACAGCGTTTGTACTGTACAGCGTTTGTACTGTACAGGGTTTGTACTGTACAGCGTTTGTACTGTACAGGGTTTGTACTGTACAGGGTTTGTACTGTACAGGGTTTGTACTGTACAGCGTTTGTACAGCGTTTGTACTGTACAGGGTTTGTACTGTACAGGGTTTGTACTGTACAGCGTTTGTACTGTACAGGGTTTGTACTGTACAGCGTTTGTACAGCGTTTGTACTGTACAGGGTTTGTACTGGTTGTGCTGTACAGCGTTTGTACTGTACAGGGTTTGTACTGTACAGCGTTTGTACTGTACAGGGTTTGTACTGTACAGCGTTTGTACTGTACAGGGTTTGTACTGTACAGCGTTTGTACTGTACAGCGTTTGTACTGTACAGGGTTTGTACTGTACAGCGTTTGTACTGTACAGGGTTTGTACTGTACAGGGTTTGTACTGTACAGCGTTTGTACTGGTTGTACTGTACAGCGTTTGTACTGTACAGCGTTTGTACTGTACAGGGTTTGTACTGTACAGCGTTTGTACAGGGTTTGTACTGTACAGGGTTTGTACTGTACAGCGTTTGTACAGGGTTTGTACTGTACAGGGTTTGTACTGTACAGGGTTTGTACTGTACAGGGTTTGTACTGTACAGCGTTTGTACTGGTTGTACTGTACAGCGTTTGTACTGTACAGCGTTTGTACTGTACAGGGTTTGTACTGTACAGGGTTTGTACTGTACAGCGTTTGTACTGGTTGTACTGTACAGCGTTTGTACTGGTTGTACTGTACAGCGTTTGTACTGTACAGCGTTTGTACTGTACAGCGTTTGTACTGTACAGCGTTTGTACTGTACAGCGTTTGTACTGTACAGGGTTTGTACTGTACAGCGTTTGTACTGTACAGGGTTTGTACTGTACAGCGTTTGTACTGTACAGCGTTTGTACTGGTTGTACTGTACAGCGTTTGTACTGTACAGCGTTTGTACTGGTTGTACTGTACAGCGTTTGTACTGTACAGCGTTTGTACTGTACAGGGTTTGTACTGTACAGCGTTTGTACTGGTTGTACTGTACAGCGTTTGTACTGGTTGTACTGTACAGCGTTTGTACTGTACAGCGTTTGTACAGCGTTTGTACTGTACAGCGTTTGTACTGTACAGCGTTTGTACTGTACAGCGTTTGTACTGTACAGGGTTTGTACTGTACAGGGTTTGTACGAACACAATTGGCCCCCGTTCGGTGGAGGGAAGCCGGGGCCGGGGTGGCATCTGTCAGCAGGGAGTGTTGGGCGGGAGGAGTAGAACAACGTCTCTACGTCCTCCCGGTGGGGGCTCCTCCTCACTGGCAGCTAAGTCAGTAGGATGCAACAGCAGTGACAACACATACATGTGTGCGGGGTGGGGATTAATTGGCATAACGACTACATGGGGGGGGTCTAATACAAGTCCTTCTCAGCTCTCAGTAAGCTTGGCTCCAGAACTCCACTTGTGCTCACTCGCTCAGGTGGTATTTTATTACTCCTGGACATCCTTACTCCCTAGAGCTGTTAGGGGTGGTACACAAAAGGCCAATGCACACCTCAGAAGGCTAGTGACCGGTGCGTAGGGCAAAAGAGCATAGATTATATATGTTGCTCTTTATTTCAGCATTTTGGCAAGTGTCTTTTCTTTGTTTTTCAAAGATACCCTTTTGAATGTATTTTAGGGGTACACTGCCTGGTAGTAAACAATGCATCAGTAGCTATCTAAATCCGGAGGGTGTGCCTCCTGGAGGGAGCCAGTGCAAGTGTGGTTGTGGAGTTTGGAGACAAGTGCAACGACCTCAAATTCCTCGTACATACATAATATGTCATCAAGGATGACTAGAGGCAATCATTCACTGTATTTGAGGGAAAGAGTGTGTTCAGACCTCCTCTGAAACAATGTTTTCACCTATTGTACACAACAATAATTTGCCCGTTAAGGCCATTTGCCCCACTGGAGAATAACTCATTCATATTGCAGTGATAGTCAGTCAGCGGATGAATCTCAATATAGTGTTTGTTGCTGTGTTGTATTCTGGTATTTCATCTTGACAA
Source organism: Protomyctophum parallelum (assembly GCF_964188405.1). Classification (NCBI taxonomy): domain Eukaryota; kingdom Metazoa; phylum Chordata; class Actinopteri; order Myctophiformes; family Myctophidae; genus Protomyctophum; species Protomyctophum parallelum. The sequence continues at coordinate 16,615,510 of NC_139717.1, read as the reverse complement.
CTGTGAATGATGGCACAGTTGTCTGTGGACCTCTGGGATGTTATAGCCTGCTGCGCCAGACCAAAAAAAAAGAAAAAGCTTCCATTGTTACCAGTGCAGTGTCTGATAGTGTGCCATCCCATGTGGCTTTTTCTTTCTTCTTTTTTTTTTACTGCAGCACACAATGAATCCCATTCTGAGACACTCACTTCCTTTTCCACTGTCTGTTAAGACCACAGCATAGAAGAATAGCTGTGTGTGTGTGTGTCGTTTTGTGTGCACGCCTCCTCCTGTTCCAATGGAATGTGGGCCAGTCCGAGGCCTTGTTATCGTGGCAGATAGACCATGGTGCCGGGGCCCGGGGGGAGGGGGGGGTGGTGGTGGGTGAGGAGGGTGCTTGGCACATTCTGGGCACCGTGCCCACAGCAGGCCTGTGGCTCAGAGGTCCTAACAGCAGTGTGGAAGCAGTCAACCCAGGAGAAATGAATTGTCGTATGACGACGGTGTGTCACGTGCTGAAAACTAACGTATCTACTGGCATCGCGATGCGTCACGATATGACGCAACATGAGCTTGTAGATTTGGCTCTTTTTGCCGCGCCGCTGTCGTATGACAGAATAGAAATGACCAGACGGCCACAACACCCCGCTCTGTGACAGCAGCTGCTGCTCCGACTAGACAGATTTTGAATCCCATTACAGTTTATCTTTCTCTCTCCCCTCCTTTGTTCCTTACAAGCCTCTGTGTGATTTTTGTGTTTGTTGCAATGTGGCTTTCTTTGGTAAACATTTGTGACCAGATTTGACTGAGGGGCTGCCATTGTATTTTTCAAACTGACATATTGGTTGTTCAGTTTGACCCACCAGTTTTGGAGATATGACTTATAGAGTAATGTCTTGCAGAAAACAGCGAGTTGAGAAAATGGGCTTGAAAGGTTCACTTCTGTGGCCTCTAACATTACACCTAGCTACATGTTTAAGCATTTATTTCATTTACATGTCGATTTCAGCTCTGACACTTATTTCAGACATGCTCTAGTATGTGAAGAGTCCGCCTGTGCTATTAACTCATTTTGGATAAAAAATTTAAATAAAATTCTCCTCTGGTGAAAAGCTGGAGTTTGCACGATGTCTGTACTCTGTTGCAGACGCAGACCATTATTTCTTCATGGACAACAAGAGTTCTATTAAGTTCATTTCTAATTTCCTTTGTAGGCATCACCGTTGGAAAATATATAAGGCGATGAACTTAAAAGAAGGTTCAAGGTAGCTCTGTTCAGTTCAAGTAAAAACACACAGGTGACCAGCGAGGCCTTCATCACGGTCCACTATAGTAATGACAGTGACACACGTCATTAAAAATGTTTTGGACATCACTTCAGCATACATTTGTAAACCATTTAATAGTAGGAAGGAATCAATTAAGCCTGATTTATGTTTTGGTAGCAGAAAGTTGTACCATATTGTGTAGAATGTCAGTTGAAAAAATGATAATTGTCTCTCGCCTGTCAGGGCTTGTGTCTGGAGATAGAGCAGACACAACAAGCTTCTGACCCAGCGGAACTACAAAGATGGAGTCAGCTCTCCTCCAAGGCACGTGACCAGCTTGGTACGCTGCAGTGCATGCTGGGTAGTTTGAAGGACAACCAGGTAGAGTGACCAATACTCAACAGCGTTAATATCTTAAGACAGTGGCTCTCAACCTTTTCAGGTTGCGACCCCCCGAAATAATCATATTTGAACTGGGGACCCCCCAAAATAATCATATTTGAACTGGGGACCCCCCAAAATAATCATATTTGAACTGGGGACCACCCAAAAGAATCATATTTGAACTGGGGACCACCCAAAATAATCATATTTGAACTGGGGACCACGCAAAATAATTATATTTGAACTGGGGACCACCCAAAATAATTATATTTGAACTGGGGACCACCCAAAATAATTATATTTGAACCCACCCCGATAAATACTTGGAATGTAAAAGTTGAGTCATTACATTTTTGGCTCCACAGATAAATAAGCGAGGCGTTGTAGCCTTGTAGATTTGACAATTTGGCCAATGTTTGACCAGTTTTTATTATACAGTTTGTTGATTACTTTTGATGCAGAGTTGGTCTTTTTCTTTTCTTTCTTTTTGAGGAATTAAAAAGGTCTTAATAGTCCTTTCAATTTAAACAAAGGTTGAGGACCTCTGACTTAAGTGTTACGCACTCTAAGCAGCTAAGAACTCTCTCTCTCTCTTTTAACACTTCATAATAACTTTTAGATGTGTGCCGCTTTTAAAATGTTAGTGTTGATGTCTTGAACGTTGCCAGGTGAAAGTGGTGGAGGTGGAACGTTGGCTGGACGCGGTGCAGGAACTGATGTCACGGGACGCAACGGGGCAAGGCGACGAGAGGTTAAAGGAGGAGCTTAACCAGTGTCAGGTCAGAGAGGTCTTTGAGAATTATCCCTGTTATTTTGAAACCCCTTCCCCGAAAATCAGGAAGCGAAATCCACCATTACCAAGGGGCTGCTGCTAGACATGTGATAATAGTGAGATAATTCCCAAATGAATAGCTCGTAAAAGATGTTCCTGGCGCTCCTGGCTTTCAATCAAAACACGTAAAATAAGTGCTTGGCAATGAATGAGTTTAAAGTTGTTCATGATTCACGCAACCATTTAACATTGAATGGTCATCGCTGGATTCGGTTCACGTCCAGTTTGATCGTTTCAAAATGGGAACTTACCATTTATTATTTTGTCATGGACTATTTTGAATTCCGTTGCTATTAGGGCAAAATTACGAATGATTAGATTTTACAGAAAAACTGTCAAATAGCTCACCTCACTCATGTGAATGAACTTGTGTCACAGGTACAGTAGATGGACTGACTTGGGTTGTTCTGCTTTGCTTTGCGTGTTGCGTCTTTCCATCAGGAGTATGTGACTGAGATGGAGCCAGTGGAGAGTTCATTGAAGCAGATGAGGGAGAACGTGAGTGCGCTGCAGGGTGCCGCGGTGCCGGGCCTGGCCGAGTGGGGCCAGGATAAACTGGACCAGTGCCAGGCCAGGTGGGACACCCTCAGCAAAGAGGTGAGGATGTCTCAAGGTGCTGCCACACTATCTAAAGAGCCGCGCACGTTCTCGGCTGCACACAGCAGCTGCGCACTGTTTTTAGACAGCTGGTGGATGGAAAAGAATCTCCACTTCCGCACAAATCTTTGAATATATTCTTTAAAAATACTTTTTTTTTTAAATCAGGTAAAAATGGGTTAAAGAGCACACTAACGATCAACAAATACATGCAGTGTCATCCAATTCGTCATTCGACATTTTCAAATGGAATGACTGCACTAACGTGCACTAACTAACGTGCGTCTCTCCCCTGCAGCTGCTGAGGCACCAGGAGCGCGTGGCGGAGAGCCGGGAGAGGCAGGTGAACCGTCAGAAGGACCTGGCGGAGATGCAGGAGTGGATGGCCCAGGTGGACGAGGAGTTCCTCATGAGGGACTTTGAGTACAAGAGTCCCGAGGAGCTGGAGGCAGCGCTGGAGGAGATGAAGGTTCAGACATGATGCCATTTGACCGTTCCATTATTTCTTTTTCAGTGTGGACTGGAGTGGTGCTGCTGGGTTGTTGACCCGTTTAGGCCTGACCTAAAAATAAAAATAAAATAAATCCTTCTAAATATTTTCACGATTTTTAAAAAATGGCAGACCTACAAGCTCGTAGCGCGCCACTCGGTGGCGCGCTATGAGCTTGTAGATCTGCTATTTTTCAATAGCTAAAGTATGACATAATGCTTAAAACACCATAAGGGGTTCCCGCCCAAAATGGGTTAACCCATTTAGACCTGAGAACAGATTCTTCGTCTGTCAAATGTCTTCTAAATCAGTTTTCCGAAAAAAAGGACCGGGACATTTTTATGTAATTGGCCCCCATCTCAAAATGTGTTCCTCCCAGAAGCAAAGATTTGAGTTACAAACGTTCGCTGTGAAATAATATATATATATATATATTCAAAGATTTGCTCACATTTTCACGATTTTTCAAAAATAGTAGATCTAATTTCTTGTTGTATCTGTCGCTTAGTAATCTCTCAAGAACAGATTCTGTGCTGCGCCGTCTCAACTGCTCCAAATATAAATGCACCACGTCTCCGTGTATTAGGGCTTCTACTTCTAGTGATTTTTACTACTTATTATGTAAAACAAGTTTTCTTTTTGTTTTAATAATATTTGTACATTTATAAACTGTGTACATTGGTGACCATACATATAATCTAGCTGATCTTGAGGCCTTAAAAAAAAAAACTAGTGTACGTACGTCTGCAATCCACATAACTCAAGAAGCGTTCGCCCCACAGACTTTTTTTTCTTTTATAATTTTTATCCCACGATTTTGTAACCCATTTTTCACCCCTGTGTCAATTATCTAATGTGATCCTGGGCTCTACACACCCTCCGCCAACCTGGGGAGAGCAACGGACTTGAACTCATGCTTCCTTCATGCCTGAGTGTCCAAGTTGCTCCTTTACACCTGACAGGGGGGACTTTCCCTGGTTGGACGTAGCGCGTGGAAGGAACACGTTATTCCAACCAGTTCCTTTCCCCTCCATCAGGCGCCCCGGCTGGCCAGGGGGAGGCAGTTTTAGAGACCAGGATTTGCCCCACAGACTTGAAATTTGACACACATAGACTGTAAAAAATATGGACAAAGCGTTCCCCGGGTCTAACAGTCCTTGTCCCTGTCAGTCCTTGAATTGTAAATCGCCATCTTTCTAGATCCGTTTGGGCCCAGCTGGCCCATTGGCTGGCCCAAAAACGAGGCGGGACTTCCCCCCTTCTTCTTAGTTGGTTTTTATTTTGACTCGAGTGGGAGGGGAATCCCGATCATTGACTGTAACGGTAGCCACGCCCCTCAGAACATACGCGACTTTATGGTCATTTTCTTAATAAATGGGACCATCATTTTCCAAAAAGAATATTATGACATTAGAAATGAGACTTTAACCTAGTGACTGGAAGCAGAAAGTATTCATGACCATGTTTATTAAGGTAATACAGTCTAGGTGAAGTTGGGCCCAAATACATGGACTTCTATGGGGCTATGGGTTTTTTTGGGCCCAATGACAGCGCCACAACAGGCCATTATATGAACTTTCAGGAAATCCCGATTTCCTCAGTGGCTTCACAAAATATCTGTCTGACTGCCCCCCTGGTTCCACACCACCACAGGGGAGTGCATGCAGTGCCCTTGTCCAGAACCAGCACAAAAAGCCTCTGCCCGGGCTCTGGACATCTCCATATATGGAGCTGACCTGCTCTGACATCACAATGAAGTTCTGACATCTGCATATACTCCATATTTGGGCATGCCTGACAAATAACTCCATATATGGTTATGAAAGGAACACGCATAATAACTGGGTGGGGCATGTGACTTGCATCGTTCCAAATAGGCCAGTGCCCAACGGGCACCGCTCTAGTTGTGTTAATTGCAAATGGATAAATGAACAGAACATGCAGCTAAGGATCAGTGTCCCTCTCTCTCTCTCGCCCGTCGCATTCACGTCTCTCAGAGGGCTAAAGAGGATGTGCTGCAGAAGGAGGTCCGCGTCAAGATCCTCAAGGACAACATCAACACGCTGGTGTCCAGAACGTCGCCCCCCGGTGGTGGCGGCGGGAGTGGACAGGAGCTGACCTCGGAGCTCGGGGGAGTGCTGGCCAACTACCACAAGCTGTGTGACCGCTTCAAGAGCAAGTGTCACACTCTGGAGGTAACCCGTTTGTGCTGGAGCAGTGTTTTTTAACTCTTAAGAATATTTCGTTATCGTTGAATAAGATTTTGTCTACAATTCCATGCTGTATTGGTAACATTAGGAGAGATAACAGACGATCAAAATAAGACATATTTTACATGCTCTAATTGTGATAGATGTTTAACAATAATGTAACTCTTGAGAGTGTAAAATGAAACCAAATGGAGTGAAACTAGAGTAGGCCTTCACCAGAGGGCTCTAACAGCAAGATGTTAGGGAGGGAGCAAGTGAGAGTGGCCGGCCGCGCGTTGCATTTTTCATGATCTATAGCATCACGTGAACATGGACTTCATGCAAACAGGCCAGGGACATCTTCCTGCCACAGAAGAAGAAAGCATATGAGCAGAGTCCCTGGTAGAAGGTCATGGTTTAAGGGGCTGACACTTTGCAGCGAGCCCCTGGCACTGGCACGAGGTTGAAATGTCAGCCGCATTATGCATGTGTTGATTCTGTCCGTTCACCCAGACAGTGTTGCACACAATATGATGAGGGATTCTTCACTGTTGTAAAATAAACAAAGACAGTCCCTCCTCCCTGTTGTTATTTAGTGTGCACTTTAAAAGTTTTGCTCATCTTGTATACCTTCTGTGCTATAACGTCACCTCCCTATTCGGCACAACCTCTCCCTCGGGGCCTTGGGTGTCTAGTGGCATAAAATAATAGTGGCATAAAATAAATGCTGATTGTGTGTACTGTGTGCGGGGGGGGGGGTGTGTAGGAGGTGTGGTCTTGCTGGATGGAACTGCTGCAGTACTTGGACATGGAGCAGAATTGGTTAGGCACTCTGGAGGAGAAGGTCCTCTCCACCGAGAACCTACCGGAGAGCACGGAGGCTGTCAATGAAGCTCTGGAGGTGCACGCGCACACACACACACACACACACACACACACACGCACATGCACACACTTTTTTCCTACTTTTTATTCACCCTCTGGTCCTTCCTTCCTCCCCCCCTCCCCTCTGTGTGCTTCTATATCTGTAGAGAGCCTGCAGTGTGGGTGTCAGAATCGCTCTCGATCACTGTGACACTTCTTTAAGGTCACGCGATGATATGATGCAGGAAACTGAAGACCCCTTTCTATTGTTGCCTTTATCCATTCCTCTCTCTCTCTCACCTCCTCTGCCCCACCTTCCCATCCCCCTCCCCCCCTCTCCCCCTTCCCTCTCTCTCTGTCCCTGTGTCCTAATCAGAGTGACCACTCCAGGCTGTGTCTCTGTCTGGAAACAGACATTTATATGATGCCACGTAAACAATGTCTATTGCTGTCACTCTCGGGGCGTGTTTCTCATTTCCTGTCTGTCAGCGCTCGGTGTCTTTTGATTTGCTATCTATTGTAACGCTGGTTATCGGTGCGCGAGCGGTCTTTCTTTGGTCTTTCCACGCGAGCGCGTGCGCACGCACACACACACACACACACTTCTATATGCAGTCACTCCCACGCGTGATCACTCGTTCATTCAACGCACTCATTCATTCAGTTCACCTGTCGCTCACTTTGTTAATGTCTTTCTGCTGTTCTTTCTTGCGGGTCCTGTCCAGAGCGTTCCTCACTATCTCTGTCCTGTATACTGTACTCTTGGTTTCCGTGCAGGCATGGTGCTGGACTTAACCTTTTTGAAGGGTGCTTTTGTTCATGGTATGTTTTTTTTCTTTTGTTTTTGTAAGAAAAGGGAACACCTTTTTCACCTCCTTTTTTTGTAGAATTTCATTTTTACATCTCCATTCCCTTTCCCAGTCAACGTGACGTTCTGCCACTCTCGGACGGCATCATGTGGAACTATCTCATCCTCGTCCTCCTGCTCCTTCATCCGTCCACCTCTTACTGTTTTTTTTTAATCCAACAACAAATGCGTGTTTATGTACAATTCCATTTCCCCATTTCTCTGTTTTTGGTCGTTTTTTTCTATGTAGTTTCCCTCTATTCTTTTGTCATCGTCATCATGTAGAGTCCTCCACTCACTGTCGTTGTCTCTCTTTCTCTCCCTCTCTCTCTCTCTCTCTCTCTCTCTCTCCATCCCTGCTTCCAACGTCCAGTCGTTGGAGAGCGTGCTGCGTCATCCGGGGGACAACCGGACCCAGATCAGAGAACTGGGTCAGACGCTGATAGACGGAGGTATTTTGGATGAACTCATTAGTGAAAAACTAGAGGCCTTCAATTCACGCTACGACCAGCTCAGCAACCAGGTCAGCACCCTCTCTCTCTCTCTCTCTCTCTCTTAGTGCGTGTGCGTGCGTGCGTGTTTTCCCCCCTTCCTTCTTTCTTGTTTTTGTTGTTGTTGTCCTCGCTTTAAATATTCACACTTATATATACAAACTTCCAGTGTGTATTGGAGCAGGGGTTCTCAACGTTTTTGTCTCGGGGACCCCCAGAAATGCTTTGGTCATTTCTCGCGTCAAACTTGGTCAAACTCTTAATTTCCATTTTCTAGCCATTCGAAAAATAAAATATTTATTTTCATACTTTCATTTGGCAACATCTCCGAGGGGTCGTGCCACCCAGGTTGAGAACTCCTGTATTCGAGTACATGGATTTGAAAACATTTCCCTTGATAGCAAATAAGGGCAAACGATTCAGGCTTAACTGGACATTATTGAATGCAACGGACATAAAAGCCCATCCCCCCCCCCCCCCCCCTCCCCAGGCTGTGAGCAGGCAGATCAGCTTGGAGCAGCAGCTGCAGAGCCTCAGAGAGAACGAGCAGGCTCTCCAGACCCTGCAGGAAGCTCTGAGCCAGCTGGACCACACGCTCACGTCCTACCTCACGGACCGCGTCGACGCCTTCCAGCTCCCGCAGCAGGCACAGGTAGTGTAACTCATAGTTATATAATTATTAAGAAGAAATACCGTAGATGCCTCATTGGCCGCTGAAGTTCATTGGAGCGACGTGTCTCCATTGAAGGCAGGGAAGTCAAGCGGAAGTGCTGGAGGCACGCTGCGTCGCTGCCCGAGTGACGTCACTCATGTGACTCCTCCGTGTCTCTCGCTGCCACTCAAGTGACTACTGGCCAATCACAGCGTGTCTTTTCCGGGACTTATCAATTCAATCCGTCCACCATTCCGCTATGCTTTGCAAGGACTCTCGGGAAATGTTTGCCTTCAACAGAACAGAGACACACGCCCCATAACCGGAAGAGGCGTCTAGACACCTTTTTATGTCTATCCACTTTGTCCAGGAAATCCACTTTGTTCAAGTTTCTGAGGAATTGAAAATGGAGGACCCCGATGAAAATAAGCCCAGTGCTTTCTTGTTTATTTTTTTTCATGGATCATGGATTTCACAATGCCACGGCAGACTTTCCGGTCCTTCATTGCCATCCCCAGTTCCTGCCTACTGATGCATGTGTCCCTATAGCGATGACATCAGAGAACGACAGTTTTCTACCTCTGGTCTGCTTTGAGGCAGGACTCCAGAGAAGAAGGGAAGATGTAACCTCATTGTCAGCTCTGTAGCAGTGGCTGAGAAACTGTGTTCTTTTGGATCTGTATTGAACTGTACTTTCCTGTGCTTATTCTACAAACTGTTTATTAAACGGTTAGTTTTCATTCCTTTTATGAAGAATCCAAAGACTAAGAATATACTTGATGAATTAAGTAAATTGAGGCCACGATTAGCAGCAGCAAAACTATGTAAGAAAAATAACTGTTGTTAAAAAATAGGTTGCCAGTAAGGGTCAAGAATACAAATAAACACTGAGGCCACTGTGATAAGGCCCTAGACAGCTGCACTGGATCTCTGAATGATTGAACCTCAAAATGTACATTGTATAATATATGAATGACTACATCTGTTGCTATACAATATACATCTATTGCCAATAGATATAGTACATACACAATGGCCAGTTTGGCCACTTTCACTTCTCTACGAGCCAAATTGTCAGGTCGAATAGACCGAATGTAGTCTGGTCATAGTCAAAACTCATCAGCATCTGCCCGTTGGCTTGTGTTAACTTCCATAATTTGAGGCGCACACGCGCCGTAATGCACGCACATTAGCGGGGGGGGGGGGGGGGGGGCAGTGGCTCAGGGGTAGAGTGGCTGGATGGTAACGGCAAGGTTGCCAGCTCAAACCCGGGGCTCCCCCAGAGAGTTGGTGTCGAGGTGTCCTTGAGCAAGACTCTGAACCCCTAATTGCTCCTGATGTGCTGGTTGGTGCCTTGCATGGTTTCCGCCGCCATCGGTGTATGAATGTTGTTGCGTGTGAATGGGTGAATGTAATGCACAATCTACGTAAAGCGCCGTGGATAATGGCGCTATATAAATGCACCATTTGCCATTTTACGCAACCCACTCTTAACACAGCTACGGTCCACGGAGAGGAACTTACTGTAGACCAGACAGTGGCCTTGTGGTTAGAGTGTCTGCCCTGAAACTGGGAGGTCGGGGTTCGATCCCCACACTTTATCCTAACCAAAACACTCCCACATCTGACTACCTAATTGATACCTTAGTTAGAAATGAAAGAACTGTCTGAATACTCTATTCTTTACCCAATTACCTAATAAATAACCACAAATGCAGTGTGAAGGAACCTGCTTAACTACCTGGTGAAACAGTGAAATATAATACTAACACAGAAAGCACTCACTGAACTCCTGTGTCCTCCGTCCAGACCATCGGTGCAGAGATATCGGCCCACGAGGTAACCGTGGAGGAGATGAGGAGGAGGAACGTGGTCAACTTGCCCCCCGCAGCTGCCGACGGCAAGGCTGCCCGTGGCGGGACCATGCTGGACCAACTGCAGGTATACTGGGACAACAGTGCCACCTACAGTCTGACTGCACACCACGCACCCATGTTCTCTCTGGTCTGTCTGTCTGTCTCTGTCTGTCTGTTTGTGTGCAGCATGTCCCAAAAGCAGGCTTGTTTTTGCCTTTTGTCGGCCTGTTGCGCCAGTGGGCCTGTGTACATACATATACACCTAAATCTCTCAGACACCACTGGACTGGTTCGGCGTGAAACTTTGCACGGACGCACCTAGTAGGCCAAGGACGAACCTCCACGCCGATTGTTTATAATCTATAATAATACGCCTTTTGTGGTGGCACTGTAATACAGTAGGTCACTTCATATTTGTGTGTAACTTTTCGACCTTTTCGAAAAAAATAAAATAACATCCATCATTGTTTTTCAAACGGTAATCATACTTTCAACCAAAAGAAACAAAAAACAACCATGAATGGCAAACAAAAGCGCCATCCACAGCCCACCAGCCATCAGTGTATTGTGTGAATGGCCCTGGTCCCATTGTACAGCGGTTTAGTAACTCCTTCCCCTCTCCCCGCTCTTTGACAGAGGAAACTGAGGGAGATCTCCACAAAGTACCAGCTGTTCCAGAAGCCTGCTAACTTCGAGCAGCGCATGCTTGACTGCAAGCGGGTCCTGGACGGTGCCCAGGCCGAGCTCCATGTGCTGGACGTCAGGGAGGTGGAACCGGACAGCATCCAGACCCACCTCAATGACTGCATGGTGAGAAGAACACGCAGCTGTCTGTTCATCTCACAGGCCATATAGAGCCCCAAGAGAAGCACACACGTCTCAAAAAACTTCTACACGTGCTGAACAAAAGATACACAACTTTATTGAAGATGAGATGCAACGTTTCGACCCGTAACGGGTCTCCACTTCAATAAAGCAACCTGGGAAGTCGAGAACAGTCTGCGGACTGCCTTCATTTTTTTTATTATCTCACAGACTCATTAAAGGCTTTAGTTGCGGCTGAGATTATTCGGAATGGTTTTAAGGACGTTGCAGTGAGCCTCGTCACTGGCAAGGATTTAAGACAAGGATGGGTATGGGGGTCGTCACACACATATTATTAGTAAATGGCTTGTCCGGGAGAAGAGTTACAGTCTGAAGTTTCCAATTGTCCTTGTGAAGTCTCTTCATTAACTTATAGAACCACTTCTGGGAAAAAGGTCCGGTCCCATTCCATATTATGCCTTTTTTTATTTTTTTTATTTTTTTACAAACCACGCACACACATGCACGCGCGCGCGCGCACACACACACGAACACATGAACACACACACACACACACATTCACCACCACTCTCTTTTGCCCGTGCAGAAGCTGTACAAACTTCTAAGTGAGGTGAAGCTGGAGGTTGAGACGGTGATAAAGACGGGCAGACAGATCGTCCAGAAGCAGCAGACGGAGAACCCCAAGTCCATGGATGAGCAGCTCACCGCCCTCAAAATGCTCTACAACGACCTGGGGGCACAGGTAATGCTTTACTTGGCTCTCGCTTCACTCATTTGAGCTTCATTTACGACCGTACGTTCCGCAAGTGGGGATATAAAAATGACATCACACGTCACATTGGGCTATACAGTACATATTATTAATAAACATATCGCGAGGCACGTATGCGGCTTGTCATGGTTAATGTCTCTTGTGCTATAAACTACTGCTCAGGTGACGGAGGGCAAACAGGACCTGGAGAAGGCTCTGTCTCTCTCTCAGAAGTTCCACAAAGAGAGTGCTGCGCTGCAGGACTGGCTGACCACCAGCGAGGTTCAACTCCAGCTCAAGAACTCCTCTGGAGACATGCCGGCGGACATCGATGCTGAGATTGTCTGGGCTAACGTGAGTGGCCGTGTGTGTGTGTGTGTGTGTGTGTGTGTGTGTGTGCGTGTGTGCGTGTGTGCGCAAACCGCTTTGAGTTCATTGCATACAGCCTAATAAAATTAAAATGTGTGTGTGTGTACTTTGTCCATCGTCCAGGGTCTGTTGAAGGAGACAGAACGGCGTAAAGCGGAGCTGTCCGGCCTGATGGAGACCAGCGCTGGCTTGCAGACCCTGGTGGAGGGCAGCGAGGCTCAGCTGGAGGACAGGCTCTGCAGGCTAAATGAGAGCTGGGGCCGAGTCCGTACCTGGACTGAAGACTGGCTCAGTGCGGTGCTGGTGAGAGCACGTTTTGGGAGATTTGAAGTGTTTAAAATAATTGATGCTGGAGATTGTTGCACCACAGAAATCCAATACGATCAAAGTAGAGTAATTGAAGAAAAAAAAAGTTCCAGGAACTATAGAGTTCTTGAACTGCTTGACGCCTGTCTGCTTCAAGAGCCGCAACGATTACGATGATGTAAATCATAATCGTGATTTACATGTGCACGCTTGGGATGTTATTTCTGCATGCAATGAGGATATTGCAACAAACATGAATGAAAATATGACTACGTTGGCAGACTGGCTTAGAGCGAGCAAAATAAATTAATATTCACACTTATGTGTGAAGTGAGGGGCGCCTCTTATCATACATCACATTCCGTTCTCAGCCAATCAAATCATCGCTATGGGGTTATCAGCCAATCATCAGCCAGTGTTTGTGTTCACACAAAGCTGGGCATAGGAGGGGATAGCCCCCCTAAAAAAAAGAGGCAAATGTTGCTGTTCCAACACTTGGTTCATGGACAACGTTTCAAGCATTTGTCTTTAAATGTACAAATGTTGCCCACATAGATAAATTTTCAGTGCTGTTATTCAAATTAACTAGGCCTATTGTTTCTATATGAATATCTGTTCCTGGTCACTGCAATGCATCAACCAAAACAAACAAATTCCCTAGGCTTATACTGTACGAATATACTTGGCAAAATAGTGATTATTTATAAATACTGTATCTGTGTCAATTTTAGTGATTTATGAATTGAATGCAAAATCACTGTATCTCTATCATATTTGTTCAAATTTATATTCACATTGTGCCCCCTCCAGGATATCTCAGAATATCATAATTAAATCATAGAAGTCAACGTATATAACCATCCACTCAACCTTGGATGACATTTATTGAATTTGTAGATGATGAGATGAGATAAACAAAGCAGAGCAGCATGAGGCGAATGGGGGCCCTATTTCCGTCAGTGCTAAACCCTGTATCCCTAAACTTCTTTGCCTTTTATTACTATTTTGAAAAACATTAAAATTGTTTCAACTAGCCGATCTACATCGACACGTTGTGAGCTTGTAGATCGACTAATAGAAGATGGGTATTTTCAATTGACTCAATACAGTCTTCAAACCCAGTGCAATACAGTGGAAACACAGGATTATTTTGGTGTTCAGATATATTTTAATATACTACAGTATATCTCCTCCGATGGTAAAGTAGCGCTTGTGCCTTGTAGTCACATATTCAGAAATCACGCTGTCACACCGCATAACGCTGCCACTCCATAGAAACTCACTATGAGGAAAGAGCATAACCAGTAAAACAATGACCTATGGACACACAGAGTTTTTAAGTAATTAAACAGATCAGGAAGAAGCAGGACTGCAATGTCATCACACCAGAGAGACTAGTGTCTCCCTCCAGAGTGTCCCCCAGACCCCTTACACACATGTCCCACACATCTTTATACTGTACACAGAGACGCTAACACCTTACATGGGCTCTATTCTTTAGTTGCCTCACAGAGTCGGCACGTTTGAAAAAGGTTTGCAGTTTGCACGAGTTGACAGTCTGTAATGAGTTTGTCATGGAAAACAGGTGATACTCATAGGGTTAAAAGTTTCATCTACTAGTAGGCTTAATGTAATGTTGCCGCTACATTAAATTATTCAGTACCACGATGGTATATGAATTTTGCCACCACAATTACTAGACTATGGGTTTCAACTCCTCTGTGCTGTGCGTTCCGATAGGCATAAATGGCTGTGTTATAGGTTCTGAAGCCAGCAGGGAATTTGGTCCATGTTGCTGTATTTAGTGACTCATGCTGGTTGGTGGCGGGGGAGTGGAGCAGAGAGTGAGAGAGAAAGCATACACTTCTGTTAAGCTTTACCGGTGAAACTCCTCACAGTGTGTGGTTGTCGACACTCTCCCCAGGAGGCCAACTATGGGGAGGTAGCAGCCGCGTAGGGAAAAGGAAAACAAATTCCCATGTTACAAAATGTTCCTTTATTATAAAATATGTTTTACAGAACAGAACATGGTAACATGGTACAGTCGGGTCAGCATTGAAACCATGATGTTAACCACTTCTCTCTCCTGTTGTGTAGAATCACCAGAATGAGGTGGAGATCTTTGACGAGAACCTGGCTCACATCAGCACCTGGCTCTACCAGACCCAGATCCACCTGGATGAGGCAGAGAGGCTGTCCACGGCCGAGAGGGAGAGGATGGTCAAGGTACTCTATAGTACATACATACTGTACTAGTCTAGGACATGGCTTGATTAAGAGCTGAAAAGAGGGAGAAAGACGGGAGTCGTGGAGAACGTGAGGAAGAGTATCTGCCCTTTTCCATTCGACTGAGATTTACTGCTTGACGGCAGAGACAGCCATTTTTTCCCCCAGCTCTGTTGCTAAAATCACACCTGTGTGAACTGAGTGGTGCAACTCCCCCCCCCCCTTCTCTCTCTCTCTCTCTCTCTCTCTCTGTAATTAGCAACAGTGCAACACTATCTCTCTCTCTCTGTTTCTGGCACAACAGCGCCACTTTTGCTCCTATTGGTACTCATAGCCACACACATAGCCACACACATAGGTTAACACTTAACACGGACATTGCTGTTCCTTGGAGTGGTTGCACCACTCAAAAAGCGTGTAAGAGTAGTAGTCATTGTGTACCGACACGTGCTCTCTAATCTGATCAGGTGAAGAATGTGCCAGTCCAAAATCATGGGAAGTGAATAGGAGACAGACAGACGCTAGTCTATCGTAACCAGTTTACTGATTTACTGAATTCAGTCTTTGGACTGAATTCAGTAGTCAGCAGCCAGTACTGTATGTCTACCAGTGTTGTGAGCTTGTAGATCGGCTATTTTCAGTTATTAGTAGTTTTAAGAGTAAAGAGCATTTGAAGTGGTCAAACTAGAAAGAGAAAACATGTTCAGAAGTATCTTCCATAAAACCGTAATACTCTCGGATATATATCGTAAAACTAAAGCCCTGATCTAGAAAAACAGAACGATTGCATCTAAACATCACAGTCCTACATATTATTATTATTTATTCAACATGAATTGTAACGTTTTGTATTCTTCTTATTTATTGGTCCCCCTCATATGATGTTTGTACTTTTGTATATTGTTCTACTGTCTACTATTATGTGATGTGAAAATGTGTCTTTTTGTGTGTGTGTGTGTGTGTGTGTGTGTGTGTGTGTCCATGCATGTAGCGTGTTCTGGAAGAGCTGGATGACATCGGTCTGCGCGTGGACAGCGTCAGAGACCAGGCTATCATCTTGATGACCAGCAGAGGGCCCGCCTGCCGAGACGTAGTGGAGCCCAAGCTGGCGGAGCTCAACCGGAACTTCGACAAAATCTCCCAGCATATAAAGACCACCAAGGTACCACGCACGCACGTGTGTGTAGATCGACACACATCAAAGTCAACGATGATCTGCACCAACACAAACTTTGCCTACAGTATGCATCCAGAGGGACAAGGAATATGGCGTCAAAGTATAATGTATTTACACATTTAAAGTCTGTTTGTACAGTTCACACTCAATGTCAATTATTGCTATAGGTGTAATCAGTGGGGTGCACAGACATTTAGAGGGGCAGGTGCTCAAGTGAAAAAAGGGCACCTTGTGCAGCGCGTGGAACCGGCCGGTTGCCTTAATAGTGTGAGATTTATAGATTTTGGGGCATAAATACAATATACTGTATTAGAAGCTTTTTTAATCAAGAATTGATCAATGTCACCAAGGTCCACTGTACTTTATTTTTATTTTTTAAGGGCAGATTGCTGTCCAGAGGGCAAGGGCAGGTGGTGCTCTAGCACCCCCTAGTGTCTATCTGTGCACGCCACTGTGTGTAATCAAAAAAATCCCTTGCCAGCTACCTCTTTTTCATCTCCTTCTGTTTCTGGCATCCTAGATGTTGACTAGTCTGGAACCTAGTGGGGACGAGGTGGACCAGCACATAGACATGGTTGAGACAGTGGAGATGGTTCAGCATGTGGAGATGGATCAACAAGTGGAGATGGTTCTACAGGTACACACCCATTTCACTGGAACCTGACTGATTCCAGGAAGTCACTAAATGCAATTGTGAACAGTTTTATTGCAAAAATCCTTTTAAGAACGATTGAGAATCCAATGTGAAGTGATAATTGCAACACTTTACTTAATTAAAGCTTGTCTTTAAAGCCTGTCTTTAATACATTGTCATTATCATTGTTCTAGTGCATTGTAAATGTGGCTATATCGCATTATTATAGACCCAGACTACCGCACATTTTATTCTGTGTCATTGTTAATTAATTAGTCACACCTATTGTCATCGTTGGTGTGTTGTTTGTCAGCGTTGTTCTCTCTGAGCTGCCTGAGGTTTGCTTTTAATTGATGCCTCCCACCATTTCTCAGCATGTGGTTCAGAAGGTTCTTTTAGTGACGCCTCCCACCATTTCTCAGCATGTGGTTCAGAAGGTTCTTTTAGTGACACCTCCCACCATTTCTCAGCATGTGGTTCAGAAGGTTCTTTTAGTGACGCCTCCCACCATTTCTCAGCATGTGGTTCAGAAGGTTCTTTTAGTGACACCTCCCACCATTTCTCAGCATGTGGTTCAGAAGGTTCTTTTAGTGACACCTCCCACCATTTCTCAGCATGTGGTTCAGAAGGTTCTTTTAGTGACACCTCCCACCATTTCTCAGCATGTGGTTCAGAAGGTTCTTTTAGTGACACCTCCCACCATTTCTCAGCATGTGGTTCAGAAGGTTCTTTTAGTGACACCTCCCACCATTTCTCAGCATGTGGTTCAGAAGGTTCTTTTAGTGACGCCTCCCACCATTTCTCAGCATGTGGTTCAGAAGGTTCTTTTAGTGACACCTCCCACCATTTCTCAGCATGTGGTTCAGAAGGTTCTTTTAGTGACACCTCCCACCATTTCTCAGCATGTGGTTCAGAAGGTTCTTTTAGTGACGCCTCCCACCATTTCTCAGCATGTGGTTCAGAAGGTTCTTTTAGTGACGCCTCCCACCATTTCTCAGCATGTGGTTCAGAAGTTTCTTTTAGTGACGCCTCCCACCATTTCTCAGCATGTGGTTCAGAAGGTTCTTTTAGTGACACCTCCCACCATTTCTCAGCATGTGGTTCAGAAGGTTCTTTTAGTGACACCTCCCACCATTTCTCAGCATGTTGTTCAGAAGGTTCTTTTAGTGACGCCTCCCACCATTTCTCAGCATGTGGTTCAGAAGGTTCTTTTAGTGACACCTCCCACCATTTCTCAGCATGTTGTTCAGAAGTTTCTTTTAGTGACGCCTCCCACCATTTCTCAGCATGTGGTTCAGAAGGTTCTTTTAGTGACACCTCCCACCATTTCTCAGCATGTGGTTCAGAAGGTTCTTTTAGTGACGCCTCCCACCATTTCTCAGCATGTGGTTCAGAAGGTTCTTTTAGTGACACCTCCCACCATTTCTCAGCATGTGGTTCAGAAGGTTCTTTTAGTGACACCTCCCACCATTTCTCAGCATGTGGTTCAGAAGGTTCTTTTAGTGACACCTCCCACCATTTCTCAGCATGTGGTTCAGAAGGTTCTTTTAGTGACGCCTCCCACCATTTCTCAGCATGTGGTTCAGAAGGTTCTTTTAGTGACGCCTCCCACCATTTCTCAGCATGTGGTTCAGAAGCAGGTGGAGGTAGTGAGCGAGGCCGACGCCGTGGGAGCCCCGGAGCCCAGTGAAGTGCAGGGATTTCAGACGGAGCTTCGCGACGCACTCCGGGCCCTGCAGCAACAGCAGGACCCAGCACACGCTCTGGATGATGACAAGGTACGCACACACCACGTTTGTTTTTGAGGGGCGCTGGCCCCTCCTATGTCTAGCTTTGAGGGGTTGTGTGAACACAAACACAACATTGATGACAAAAGTGGGCGCAAATTGTGATTGGCCAGAATGAGATTTATGATGAGGTATGATGATAAGTGCGCCCCTCACTTCATGCATGTGTGATTTCTGAGCATATATACAGGTTTGTTTTTCCTCAAACAAACATTAAAAAACACCATTGACATGAACAGAGTTTAACTGGTTAAGCGCTGCCCCCGAGAGAACGAGATTAATTTACCTACAAAAGAAAATAAGCGAAACTATAGTTAAATGGTGCATTTATATAGCGCTTTTCATCCAAAGCGCTTTACATGGATTGTGCATTACATTCACACACACATTCACACACCGACAGCAGAGGAAACTATACAAGGCACCCACCTGCACCAGCAATTAGGGGTTCAGAGTCTTGCTCAAGGACACTGCGACACTAACTCTGGGGGAGCCTGGGATCAAACTGGGAACCGGTTCCATCCGGCTGCTCCACCGACCACTACCCCTGTGCCACTGCCGCCCACTCATTTAGTTTTCCATGTGATTTATAATGATTCATATAATTATGGTTTTCGAACATACCGTAGTAGTATTTTGTGTACATTTCTCTATTGTCGTCCTATGCTTTTCATTAGTTTGTCACATGACAATAGAGCAAAAAAGCCCCACATCATTGCCTTTGCAAATGTCTAAGTAGCGCCTACAGTATTACTCTCTTTTTGTGTCTTATCAACTATAGGGACATTTAATCTCCTCATACATTTTATGAGGCATTCATTCGGGCGAGATATGAGCCGTGTAAAATTGTTGCCGTGTGATAAGCCGAGCTTTGATTGGTCAGTGTGTAACTCCCAGCCTGTGTTATCAAGGTTCATGGCGTTGCCACACACTGGTCCTTGTCAAGGTCGCTGGGCCGTTCGACAACACTTGCTTTCTTTTCCCACCCCAAACACAATTTGCCTCTGCCTCCCCCGTCGGGCCAATGCCTCGTTGTTTGCAAGAGAGCCATTCAAAACTCTGACGGTAACCGCCAGCACTGACGTTTAGCGCTACTACCGACAACGCAATCTTTGACCTTCCACATTTATACATTTTTTTGTCACCAGATGGACGAGGAGAAGGCGGCCGTGGAGGACCTGCTGAGGCGAGGAGAAGAGGTGCTACAGCAGGCGTCCTCCGATGCTCAGAGGGAGGAGCTGACACTCATGCTGCTCCGGCTGCAGAGCCAGTATTCTGCTCACAGGGTGAGACTCATGCTGCTCCGGCTGCAGAGCCAGTATTCTGCTCACAGGGTGAGACTCATGCTTCTCCGGCTGCAGAGCTAGTATTCTGCTCACAGGGTGAGACTCATGCTGCTCCGGCTACAGAGCTAGTATTCTGCTCACAGGGTGAGATTCATGCTGCTCCGGCTACAGAGCCAGTATTCTGCTCACAGGGTGAGACTCATGCTTCTCCGGCTGCAGAGCTAGTATTCTGCTCACAGGGTGAGACTCATGCTGCTCCGGCTGCAGAGCTAGTATTCTGCTCACAGGGTGAGACTCATGCTCCCCCGGCTGCAGAGCCAGTATTCTGCTCACAGGGTGAGACTCATGCTGCTCCGGCTGCAGAGCTAATATTCTGCTCACAGGGTGAGACTCATGCTTCTCTGGCTGCAGAGCCAGTATTCTGCTCACAGGGTGAGACTCATGCTTCTCTGGCTGCAGAGCCAGTATTCTGCTCACAGGGTGAGACTCATGCTTCTCTGGCTGCAGAGCTAGTATTATGCTCACAGGGTGAGACTAATGCTTCTCTGGCTGCAGAGCCACTATTCTGCTCACAGGTTGGGTGAGCCGCTCGCATCCCGCAGACGAGGCCCTAGCAACCATGCCTAGCAACCGGAGCGATTCCAAAAATGCAAAATAGAGAGGCAATCTTATATCGATATCGCCTTAGGACGAGTATACTCGTCCGCCGCACCTCGTTTAATTATTTACTAGGACGAGGATACCCGTCCTCAGCATCACATGTGTTAATAAAGTAACTCCTTGGAGCTTGTAAAACATGTGTGCCGTTGTTCTTCAGTGAAGCTTAATTCTGGACTACCAATGTAGGGTTTAGGACGTTTGTGCCTCGACAAACTGTGTGTGTGTGTGTGTGTGTGTGTGCGTCTCTCTCTTAGGAGTTGAGGGTACTGCGAAGCAGGCAGATGGAGGTCTCAATGGATTCTTCCTCCTCGTACAGCTTCACGGAACAAACGAGCGAGCTGTGTGTTGAGGTGACAGGCACTCACACTCACACTCACACTCACACTCACACTCACACACACACTCACACACACACACACTCACACACACACACACACGGGTCAACGGGTAGTTACCCGACCGTTAAGAAATATCCGAGTATATTTATCAGCTTTACGGTTAATTTGCATAATAATAAATGCGTGTTCTGATCTTAAATCCCTTTATTTTAGATAGTTTTTAGTAATGGTACAACATAAACATTACAGAGACTGTAGTTGTCACTGTACAATACTTTAAAACAGTTGTCATGTTGCACACATGCCTAAAATTGCTGTTATTTGCGCCACCCGGCCCGCGTTGTATTGCAAACTCCAGCTTGTCACACTCTGCATGAACAGCGCTCAAGCGCCGTTTTCTGCCCCCTCAATGGCACAAAGTTCTCTGTTGTACTTCAATGGCTAGATGGCTACAACGGTAGCTTTGTGGTAGTCAGAACTAAAAGCGAGTGACCGCGAGACGAGATTAACACAACATGTCGACCGTATCAATGCAGAGGCCTACTTGGCATTATTAAATCCATTATTGGCATGGAGGGAGAACTTTCCAAGCCGCTGCTGCTTCCTCCTATCCGTCTCCCCACACTGGCACGGCTTACGGCTATCAAGTTAGCCATGTGCTATCGATGTTTGAGGGTTTTCTCGTCAGCGGAAAGTCAACAAATGGAACACGTTGACATGCATGCTGATCTTCTTCTTAATAATAAAAATAAGGCCCATGCGGCCAGTGGCTTTATAGGTATAGGTTGCTCAGATCTGGACTAGGACTTCTTTATGTTCTGGACTAGGACGAGGCGGACCCCTGTACTGTAGACGCGCAGATGCATGCGTGTAGATGTGATGCATTTTTTATTGACGATTAAGCCTACAACAATTTCTTTATATTGTTAAATGCTCCTTTTTTTGTTTGTCTTTTAAAAGGAGCATACATCAATGTATACTATTCGTCTACCAATGTTAATCATGTAGCCTATATTCATATTACATTTGGGGTAGCCTATAAATAAATAAAAAATAATAATAACAACCGTTAATTAATTTACAGGATAATGCCATCGGCTACCCGGCTGGGAAATTAAACGTTACTGACATCCCTAGCACAAACCCTCAAAGCTGGACATAGGAGGGGCTCGCTTGCGCGGCCCTCAAAAAGAAATCACACTGGTGTGAAGGAAGGGACCGCTCTTAGCAGCATACATCACCACATTCCGGGCCAATCACTTTTGGGGCGTCCTCACTTTTCCGTCCTCACGTTTTAGGATAATACATAATAAATCCCTCATCCTTCCTTTCTCTCTCTGTCTGTCCTGTGTTGCCAGCAGCAGGTGGAGCAGTGCGTGGCTGAGCAGCGCGTGGCGGAGCAGTGCGTGGCTGAGCAGCGCGTGGCGGAGCAGTGCGTGGCGGAGCAGTGCGTGGCGGAGCAGCGCATGGCGGAGCAGCGCGTGCTGGACGCGGCCGGTTCTTCTCGGAGTCCCTCGGACTACCTGCTGGACGTCAACAAGGTGCTGTTGGCCATGGCAGACAACGAGCTGCTGCTCAACTCCTCGGAGCTCAGCGGAGGACTCTACGAGGACTTCTCCTGTCAGGAGGACACGCTCAAGGTATATACAGGGCTTTTAACCCATTCTGACCTGAGATCAGATTTAAAAAAATGTCTTCTACATCCTGACAGTTTTCCGAAAAAGCTACGTTTCCATGTCGGTCGTACTTCGATTTTTAAAAAATAGCAGACCTACAAGCTATGAGCTTGTAGATCTGCTATTTTTCAATAGCTAAAGCATTAAGTGTTTTTGAAAATCCACGGTCCAATGCGGGGGGGTCCTCACTTTGAGAACCCCCGCATTGGATCGTGGACCACCAAATGGATTCTGTGGCTGTAACTCTGAGAGTGTAGAAATCTACACTCTCAGAGTTACAGCCACAGAATCCATTTGGTTCCAGATAATCTATCTGGGGACCCCCTGGAACCCCCTCAATGACCCCTGGCTGGGGGTCCCCAGACGCCAGTTTGAGAACCAATGTTTTAACCCATTGAGACCTGAGACCAGATTCTATAAAATGTCTTCTAAATCCTTTCAGACAGTTTTCTGAAAAAAGCCTATGTTTCTATGTCAGTGGTTCTCAAACTATTTCATGTCAAGGACCCCCAGGATTATATTTAATTGGCCGCCTGACGCCCCATCTCAAAATTGTTTCAGGGATCGCCCAGAAGCAAATATTTGAGTTTGATTGATTGATTGAAGAATGTATTAAAAGATTGGAGAATTACAGTACATTTCAAGCACAACTCAATACAAACTGTGGACGACACCATAAAGCATTACACTTACAATAGGGTCCACCATGTTCAATTCACCTTAAAAGTCAAAAGTGTTCACTGGGAAAGAATATATATTCAAAGATTAGCTCAAATTTTCACGATTTAAATAAAAATAGCAGATCTACAAGCTCATAGCGCGGCTATGAGCTTGTAGATCTGCTATGTTTCAACAGCTAAAATAATGGTTAAAGTGGTTAAAAGCTATAGGACAACTCAGGTCTCAAGACGTGCCTGATCTTGATGATGAACCTGATATAATATCTTTATGCTTTTTCTTTTTTAGAATATCAAGGAGAGCCTCGACCGCCTAGGCGACCATGTGGTATCGATCCACGAGCGCCAGCCCGACACCACCCAGGGCGCCTCGCCCAGCGAAGTGGCCCAGATCGGAGACGCCCTCACCCAGCTCAACGCAGAGTGGGACCGGCTCAACCGCATGTACAACCACCGCAAGGGGTGAGCCTGGACGAGATATCTATCTAAAGATGGAGTGCTGGGATGTTTGTATTTTATCCAGTTTTTCATGTGTTTTTGAGGTGACAGTACTTCATTAGTGGTTGTTATGTGCAATCAATGATGTCGTGGAGGCTGAAACCTTGACAGTCAAACGTGCCAATGAAAAACACTGTGATATATACAGGGCTCGAAATTGCGACCATTTTGGTCGCAAATGCGCCTGAATTTTAATCTGTGCGATCTAAAAATATTACTGGGAGCACCAGTGCTACTGCATATAATTACTGTAGTGCGACCAAAACGATCGCGACCGAAAGTTGATTTCAACTTGTAGAGCATAACGATCTGAGCATGTCAAAAGTTCCTAGTCCAGAGTTATGATTTTTTAAAGAAATATCTCCTTGGCTTCTTCTGCTCTTCCTCTAACCTCCCGTCAGTCCGTGGACTGATTGGGTGATTAACATCAGCTGGACCTCAGCTGTGAGAGACAACAAAAGGGCTCAATTCAATGGAATATGTGGAGGCAACACACACACACACACACACACACTAGACATTTTCCTAGACATGAAAATTAACGATGTTATGAAAATAACTTCTCATAAATATATACAGTATATATATATATATATATATATATATATATATATATATATATATATATATTTTTTTTTTAACTTCAATCAAAAAGCAGGCCTACATAAAACAAGGGTTTTGTAGCCATTTACAAATCCAGAAATTATAGCAGAGACAGTATTTAGAATTTATTATATTTTCAACTGGTTTATTGCCACAAAAATGCCATCTCATACCAACTGGCTTGTAGGCCAGTGGTTCCCAAAGTGGGGTCTGGGGACCCCTAGGGGTCCTCAGCTAAATGATAGTAAGGAACAAAATGGACCCTTATGGGTCTGAAACTCTGAGAGTGTACTACATACTATGGGTAAACCAATTTCACTGTACATTTGTACACTCAGTTAAATTAACTTTGATTTTGCAATATACAGTGGGGTCCCAGAGATAGAAATGGGGAACGGTAGCCTAATTCAGGTCAAACTGGGGGTCCTTGAAATGTAAATAACTGAAAATCACTGCTAGAGCCGTACAAATCTTCTCTTATGGGTGTCCCTGGCATATATTTTCAAATGGGGGTCCGTGGGCTAATGAGTGTCAATTTGGGGGTCCTTGACATGAAAAATGTTGGGAACCACTGTTGTAGGCTACAAGTGTAATAATAATGAATGTAAAAAATCGATTACATATTGGTGCTCGTACAATTTTGGTGGGTGCTCCTAATTTTTTTCTGGTGCTTCTGAATTTGGGAGCACCAGTGCTACCAAGTAAAAAAGTTAATTTCGAGCCCTGTATATAGTGACATCACAGTAGCATCCCTAACGCCTAACCCATCCCCCTTTATCATACAACAGCTGTGGGTGCGGACTCATTCCAGGTGGATCACCACCCATCACCACCCACCAGGCAAACCAGGCATACTTAGTGAACTGGTGGGTGTGTCCACATAAAAACATAATTTTAACAAATACTGTACAGTATGCCGCGATTCGCTGAGCATCGCATTACCATGGTGTGCCACAGGGGTACACGGATATCCCGGGCAGGTATGTGCCTGTCCTTTAATTAATTAATCCCCAAAGGTAAATTGAGCCGTTACAGCAGCATAATGTGACCAGATAAATAAACTACAAGACAAACAGAAAAACAGACACAGGTGGACATAAAAACAACAGACCAGGGCCAACATGGGACCATATGCATAGAGCGAGACAGTTCTTTATGCATTTGCATCATACAGGTGCACAGACGCAAACACAGCATTGTGCTTTACCAGAATTGAGGTTAAATCCGGGTTTTTTGTGTTTATAAGAGCAGTGCAGAATGAGCTAAAAAATACTAAAAGGTTAATGCTGAAAAAGGTTTCAGCAGTCAATCAAAACAAATGTATTCATAGAGTGGTTTTAACAAATCACTTTGTCACAAGGTGCCTCCATCACGAGAAGAGAAGGACATATGGAATCAAATGAATCAATCATAGTGTGTGTGTGTGTGTGTGTGTGTGTGTGTGTGTGTGTGTGTGTGTGTGTGTGTGTGTGTGTGTGTGTGTGTGTGTGTGTGTGTGTGTGTGTGTGTGACCTGACCCATTTTGAATGTCGACTGTCTGATTAGTCTAGAGGCGGCAAGAACAGATGAACAGATACACACCCATCCACACACAACTGCATGCGTACACAGTATGCACACACACACACTCTGGTGGTGACCTTGATTATTGTCGGTACTGTTCCTTAGGCACAAACAAATGTGTTGTTGTGCGTAGACACTCGCTCTCCCTCACAGACTCTGTTGTCATTCCATTAATTCACTCACTGACCGACTCCATCATTCATTTGCAGACAAACTCACTCACTCACTCTACACATCAACACTCTCTCACTCTCACACAGGCTCACCGGTGACCTTGATTACTAGACACACAATTTATTGGGCGTAAACAACAATACGTTGAGCACAGGGTGGGAGCACACATTGCGATGAACTATAGGCACATTTTGAAGACGGGACATTTATGGATCTGTGCCTTTTGCAATCACGGAGTCCTTCGATCTAAATAATGGAGTATACAGATGAAATGATACAAAAAAAAGTAATGTGGTGTGTTGTGACCTTGCAGATCAGCCATATTCAATATTGTTGCACCACACCATTGCATAACAAAATATAAAAATAGGCTGTTTTATCGCTCTGTATTAAGAGCGTCTGGTAAATGCCCAAATTGTTAAGTGGTTACTTGGACAAAGTATTTTTCATGTCGATTTTTTTACATATTATTACAAAAAAAAAAGAATGTGCCCTCTGGTAGTACAGGAGTAAAGTGTCTGTCCACCACAGTGGAGTTCAGGGGTTCGAATCCACGCGCATCCGGCTTGGCCAAGCGTCTATGAATATAATTGGCTGATTTGGCTCTATGCACACAGAATAACGGCCCGCTTCCCTACTTCCTTGACAGGTGTTATACCATGATACTTAAGGCTCTGTTCCATTTAGTGTACAGTGGTTCTCAAACTTTTTAATTTCAAGCCCCCCCCCCCCCCCCCCCCCCCCCCCCCCCCCCCCCCATAACTCTGAGAGTGTACGGGTCCATTTGGTTCCATTTGTCAACTCTCAGAGTTACTGTACACACCCGTATGGGGCCATTTGGAACCCAATCAATGACACTTTGAGACCCACTGGTGAGTGTTTCCAGTGAGCTAACATGCACAATAGCATCACCGTGACTCTGTTTGACGAGGAATGGAACAGAGCCTTCATTAGTATCAGCGGTAACACCTGTGAAGGAAGTGTGTGCATATAGCCCATTGGCCTGTGTTCAGTGGAGGGAGGCGGGGAGGGTTGAAATTTGGGAATGTTGAGTCCCAGTTTGGGCTTCTTACTGGCAGGTGTGCCCATAGGGTACAAACAGCAGTGGGAGAAAAGAAAGGGGTGAAAAATATTGGCTTCTCTAAATTATATACTGATGAATAATTGTATATAAAAATAACACGCGCACTCCTCGATTATTCTATTAATCAAATAAGCAATCGATTAAAAAAAAGAAGATCCAACAGAATATATTGTTGAAGCAGCTTGTCCAAATCTGTTTCCTTCTTGGATCAGATTGGATCCCGTCCATGAGGAAATAGCCCTGTTGTGACCGAAATGTATTTTATTTTCGGGGGGTAAAGGAATTTTTAAGCCTTTTTATTTGAACGTGACAGTGGAGAGAAATGTGGAGATATGAAATGTGGAGTGATAGTAGGGAAATGTTATCCTGCAGTGCAGATGGTCTGGCCAGGCATGCCGGTAATATAACTGGGAACTGTTTTGGCAATTGCTATCACTGTTATGTTCGATTCTAATATGGTGTGTGACTGTGTATGTGTGTGCGCGTGTGTGTCTGTCTCTCCGTCTGTCTGTCTGCCCTGTAGGAGGTTTGACCGTGCCTTAGAGGAGTGGAGGCAGTTGCACTGTGACATGAATGACCTGGGCCAGTGGCTGGCGGACACGGAGACGCTGCTGGCCGAGAGCAGCGGCCCCGACGGACAGCTGCACCTGGACACCGCCAGGAGACACCAGGAGGTCAGGACGGTCACA
The DNA here is from genome assembly GCF_964188405.1 of Protomyctophum parallelum. Classification (NCBI taxonomy): domain Eukaryota; kingdom Metazoa; phylum Chordata; class Actinopteri; order Myctophiformes; family Myctophidae; genus Protomyctophum; species Protomyctophum parallelum. Next base: position 16,587,738 of record NC_139717.1, on the reverse strand, counting down.
GGACACTGCTGTCTCTCTCTCTCTCTGTCTCTCTCTGTGTCTCTCTCTGTGTCTCTCTCTGTCTCTCTCTCTGTCTCTCTCTCTCTCTCTGTCTCTCTCTCTCTCTCTCTCTCTCTCTCTCTCTCTCTCTCTCTCTCTCTCTCTCTCTCTCTCTGTGTAATAACCCCTGCGTTTAACCCATTCTGAGATCAGATTCTAAAAATGTCTTCTACATCCCGACAGTTTTCTGAAAAAGCTATGTTTCTATGTCAGTCGTTCTTCGATTTTTCAAAAATAGCTAAAGCATAGCATAATGCTAACACCTGGGCGGGGTTCCCGCCCAAAATGGGTTAAACGGAGCAGGGGCATTTATTCGGAAGAGGCGTTTAATACGCAGCATGGTGTCAGACGCCCGGTGGGTATTGGGTCGTGGGTGGGTATTTTCGGTAGTGCTACTATTTGGAAATTTAAGGTCAATGTAAACCAACCATAACTGATGTATTAACATAGGAGCCATACTGAATGTTTACTTACCGAAAAACTAAATTAATCCTAGCCAATGAATACGCAACAGCAATATGTTTTCATTAGTGACTGTAACAGCTGGGAGAGTTTGATTGAGATACTTTAAATATGCATACCAATGATCATTGTACTGTACCTAATCAACCGACACATCACATCTACGGTATTTTAATTGTCCAGTGCAGTAATTATATAGTGCTGGCAAAGTACAGAAGTGAAAACGAGAGTCGTGTGCGAGATGGCAACGGAGAGAACACATTTTCTTAATTGGCTTGGCTTCATTATTACTAATTGCCTCCTCCCCATAGAGGAGTGAGTTCTTTGAGGGGTCTGACATACCTGGATTGCCTCTCCACCATTATTGGCATCGTCATGCACCTGACTGCCAGAGCCAGGGCTGCCCTTGCCTCCAGCAAGCTTGTTCCTTCCACTAACTCTTTATTAAGCGGGATTTATACTTAACTGCACACCTGTGTCACGCACCGAAGATAGCGGATCTACAAGGTCAGCTTATGAATGGTGCATTTATATAGCGCCTTCATCCAAGGCGCTTTACATAGATTGTGCATTACATTCACCCATTCACACACGCATTCATACGCCGATGGCGGCGGAAACCATGCAAGGCACCAACCTGCACCTCAGGTGCAATTAGGGGTTCAGTGTCTTGCTCAAGGACACTTCGACACTAACTCTGGGGGAGCCCGGGTTTTAACTGGTAACCTTGCGGTTACCATCCGGCCACTCTACCCCTGATCTACCGCCGCCCCAGCTTATAGATCTGTAACTGAGCTCGTAGAGTTAACTATTTTCAATGCACAACACCGGCGCACAACTAAGGTCACATTCACACCAGAGAGCTTTGCTGCGATTAAAACGAATCCTACTGCGCATTTTCAGAAAGTGCACTTCGTTTGGCAGGTGTGAAGGCTCATTCGAATCCTAATGCGTATCAAATAACCACATTTTACTCCGAGCAAAAACAGAGGTTTCGCTTCACTTCCAATCACACTTGATTACGATTCGGTGCAGGTGTGAATGTAATCCGCAGTAAATAAAGGAAATGAAGCAAACAATGTGGCGGGTGAGGAGCTGAACACCGTTGGAGACGGAGAAGGCATATTTTACGCAGCGCAAAGATGTCCCGTGGATACCGTGGATAGACGTGGTCGAATGAGGAGACTGAAGCCCTGATCGAAATTAGGACGAGTACATTAATCAATTGCTTAAGAAAACACATAAAAACACTGCAGTGTATTATAGCCTACAGAATATTCTGTCTGTCTGTCTGTGTGTGCGTGCTGTCACTGTGTAAACCTGTAAACAATTTGCGCTGCTGTCTGTTATATCAGTGCGCTCAGCTCTGTGCCTCGTCAATGTTGAATATGCAGATCTATTTCAATTTTAAAACATTAGACATGTCATTTAAAACGGCAAAAGCACATGACAATAGTATATCAGGCTTTTTATGAAGCACAGAAACGTGTGATGCAAGATCAAGTGTGTGCAAAGTGAGAGATCAATTAGCTGACTCACTCCCCAGGCTGACTTTAAGCTCACTCTTCCTACTTTATGGGTTCTGTTAAATCTCTCTCGGTGGAAGTGGAGACTCTGCAGCATAAATCCCCATTTGCCACAAATCACACATGCGTGTCAATCGAATATTTGTCCCCTGGAAAGACAAACTCGAGCCGGGGGATTTGGGCCTGAGTGAAAGGGTTCATGTGCTTGTATTGATCCATCCTTCTTCCCTCTCTCTCGCTCTCTCTCTCCCTCTCTCCCTCTCCCTCTCTTACACTTGCCTACTTCAGGAGCTGGAGGAAGGCCTGGTCCACCACCAGGCCGTCCTGGCGGTGCTGAACCGCACCGGGGAGCAGATAATCGGACAGCTGTCGGCCCCCGACGGACCTCTGCTCGAGGAGAAGCTGGCGACCCTGGGCCAGCGCTGGAGGGCCATCAACCGGCAAGTCCTTGACAGACAGCGCAGGTATTTGTATCCATGGCAACACACACACACATTTTGACCTGAGATCAGATTCTATAAATGTCTTCTACATCCTGACAGTTTTCTGAAAAAGCTATGTTTCTATGGCAGTCGTTCTTCCATTTTTCAAAAATAGCAGACCTACAAGCTCGTAGCGTGCCACTCGGTGGCGCGCTATGAGCTGATCTGCTATTTTTCAATAGCTAAAGCATGACATGATGCTAACACCAAAAGGGTTCCCACCCAAAATGGGTTAAGGAGCTTGGATTCAGATGTCAAATAGGGACAAAGATGCGATCGCTGTTTTCCAAACACTGGTATTTTTTGGTTTCCTACGTTTTTATTTATTATTGTTTCAATAGGCCTACACATTGAAACATTCCCCAAAAATAAAATAAAAATAAAAATCAATCGATTACATTTGTGATGTAATCTCACAAAGAAATCTAAGAAAATCCATAAATTAGAACGTTTTGTGAGCTTGTAGATCTATTCTTTCCACTAGTTTGGGTCCTGGGTAGACGTACAGTTTCTCTTTTGGGTCACGGGCTAAGAAGTTTGGGAACCACGGGTAATGAATCATTCCCTTGAGTATTATGGGCCATAGATCATCTTGATTTTATAGCGTGGCTTTGTGTAGAGGGTAGAGCTCCCTTTCCAACAGTGGCGCAGGCAAGTTAACCAAAAGTAATATTAGCTCATAACTTTCTGTATCGGCAGGTGAATGTTATCAGCATGCTCGATCAGCATTACAGCTGTAATATAAATGTAAATGTTAGCATTAGACCCTGTGACATTTTGGGCAAATGGAGATGCGTGTGCATGTGTTTGTGTGCGTGCGTGTGTGTGTGTGTGTGTGTGTGTGTGTGTGTGCGTGTGTGACATGCTGTCTTGATTCGGAATGCATTTACTGTACATTCTGGTGCCTTTGTCTATGTGTGTGCTTGTCTGTTTGTATCCGAAATCCATTACCCTCTCTGCTTCCTTTCTTACCTGTGTGTGTGTGTGTGTGTGTGTGTGTGTGTGTGTGTGTTTAGGCTTGCTGGAGGTGATCCAGCTCTGTCAGACGTGGTTCGGAGAAGCGGGGAGTTATTTGTGTGGCTGGAGCAGGCAGAGAGTGCTGTCAGCTGCCTCCCTGTCACCGCCACTGACAAGAACCTCAAGGAACTCAAGGTATGGCGAGTGGCTGCTGCACCTCCTCCACCCTCGTTTGACTCAACTGAAGTTTCACGGGGTGGAAAATGCAGTTTCTATTTCTGCTGCTGAAGCGGGTCAGAATGGTCAGCTTAGATTGCATTTTCAGGTTTTTTTAGTTTTCTTTTCTTATTTTACTGCACAACTTAGTGAGTTTTCCAATTTCTCTATGCCCAGTCTTGTGCAGTAGGTACAGCATTGGGATTTGAAACAGACTGTGTATCTTGCATATGGATTTCAACCCATTTACAAAAGTTAAAATTCAGACTTTGCCATCTATCTCATCTGTCTCTCTCTCTCTCGCGCGCAGCGCGCGCGCGCACACACACACACACACACACACACACACACACACACACACACACACACACACACACACACACACACACACACACACATTATTTTCTCGCTCTGTCCCCGTGTCACTGGCATTAGTTAACACGTATATATTGAGTGATTCCTGGTAAGGTCAAAGGCTTCCGTCTCTCCGACAGGCACTGGCGCTGGAGGTGGATGCTCAGAACGAGCGTCTGGGTTGGCTGAACCAGCACGGCCCACAGATCCTGGCCAGCGTCAGCTCCCAGGAGAGAGAGCAGCATGTGGCCAAGCTCCGAACCATCAACCTCAACTGGTGCAAGGTGAGAGAGAGTGGCACTGGAATTCAATGCATTCAAAGTAAAACTAAATATTTTTATTTTTTAGCTTTATTGTTGTTGGCTTACGCGGCCGCAATTGGGGAGATCACTTCCGTTTTCCCGTCTCTGCAAATGAGAGGAGAAGAAAAGGCTAATACCATTAACTCACGTTCGCCATCTTTCTCCAGAAATGTTAACATCTAATTCGCGATGCCGTGCAAAATCTGAAATCTGATCCGAACCTCGGATGTCTGATCAGCCCAACGGACAGCGACGTAGTTTTCGAGAAAAGAGCCTGAGAATATCGTAATTATAACAGTAGTCTACGCATGCTCGAGCACGTTCTGTGCGTCCAGGGGTGAGCAAGTTGTTGCCTAGCGACCGGCTCAGGGCTACAAGTAATCTTTTAACGGTGCTGATCTAAAATGTATAAACGTATGTGTCAATCACAGACAATAGAGGGCTATTGGCCCAGGCCGTAGCGTAACGGTCTGGGCACCGGACTGGTAATCCAGTCGCAGTGTGCCGCGGGTTCGACTCCCGGACCCGACACGGCCTTTACTGCATGTCATCCCCCCATCTCTCTCCCGTTTCCTGTCAGCCTACTGTCTGTCCCTTCAAAAATCAATAAAAGGCGTAAGCCGCAAAAAAATATAAAAAAAAAAAAAAAAATAGAGGGCTATTAAAAAAAAAACATATACATCAACAGCAGGCAATCTTTGCTGTTGAGTCACCAATAATTGCTGCAATATTTTATGTACAAAAACATGCAGCGTACCTCGAACCCCACTGCACCCACAACCACCACCCTACCCACGGCAATATGCTTTCACCCTGCCCCACCCCTCCAGTGTTCATTCACCCACAACCACCACCCTACCCACGGCGATATGCTTTCACCCTGCCCCACCCCTCCAGTGTTCATTCACCCACAACCACCACCCTACCCACGGCAATATGCTTTCACCCTGCCCCACCCCTCCAGTGTTCATTCACCCACAACCACCACCCTACCCACGGCGATATGCTTTCACCCTGCCCCACCCCTCCAGTGTTCATTCACCCACAACCACCACCCTACCCACGGCGATATGCTTTCACCCTGCCCCACCCCTCCAGTGTTCATTTCGTCGACTAAAACTATGGCGAAACTTTTTCAACTACCTTTTTTCTCTTCCGTGGACGAAAACTAAATGAGAACTGAATAAAATCGAAGCTATAGACTGAGCGCCGAAGTCCTGACGTCACTCGTTCATCCCCTGGTTCATGGAAGTTTTTCTCTATGGAGAATAACACGGGGTCATCTTAAAATCTTCTCATATAATAAATGTGGTCCAAAAGTAAACAAACTGTCTCGGCAATATTGTCGGGGAGGTGTCTCTGTATCGTTTACGACCGTCAGTCAGTCATATTTGATACAGACTAGCAAAAATGTAACTAATTCAGCAGCAGTAACATTAGCGTCAGTTAATTCTTCATATCCATATGAGTGAAATGGCCTCGATGATTTGTTTGAGGCGATCTAAAATCCCCCTATGGGGATTACAATGCTAATAAAAAGTACATGAACCCGTGGCCGTGGGCTTAGCGCCCTCTACTGATATTGAAGTCAGACTTCGGTGCTGTATGATGACTAAGAGTAATTATATTGATATTTCTGTTAAGCTCACATCTTGCACACATTGTGATTTTGTAGATCGGCTATTTTCAGCATGCAACCAAGTGTAAAATCCGCCATTACGACATCAAGGCCCTCCAAAATACATTTTAGTCGACTAAATCAACTGTACCGGTAGATCATTTAGATGACTTTAGTCACCTTTTCAGATGACTAAAATGAGACTCAAGCTAAATGCTTTTTTTGGTCAAAAGACTAAATCAAAATGAGCTGTTAAAATCACCACTGCACCCCTCTCCCTCGTACAGGTGAACCGTGAGCTGTTGGAGAAGGTGGGCGAGGTGGAGGCTAACTTGCAGAGCCACAGCCAGTTTGAGGACAGGATGAACAGACTTACCGACTGGGTCCTGGTCACACACCAGACACTGACGGCCAGAGGTCTGAGCCACGCCCAGGCACAGGTAGAGAGTCTCTCTCACATCTCTAAAGAGCACAATGCAATGGACTGACGGATATGCACACTTTGGTGCCTGAAATCAGTAACCCACTGTTCTCTGCACCATGTGTGTTGTAGGTTCTAGAGGCCTCCATGAAGGAGAGGAAGAGGGAGCTGGAGGACCTGCTGGCTCGGTCCATAGACCTGCAGAGGAGACAGCAGCTGATGCCGGAGGAAAAGGTCCACCCGTTGATATAACCCTTTTTTGACCTGAGATCAGATTCTAAAAATGTCTTCTACATCCTGACAGTTTTCTGAAAAAGCTATGTCAGTCGTTCTTCGATTTTTCAAAAATAGCAGACCTACACGCTCGTAGCACGCCACTCGGTGGCGCGCTATGAGCTTGTAGATCTGCTATTTTTTTTTTTTTTTTTTTTAGATATTTTTTTGCGGCTTACGCCTTTTATTGATTTTTGAAGGGACAGACAGTAGGCTGACAGGAAACGGGAGAGAGATGGGGGGATGACATGCAGTAAAGGCCGTGTCGGGTCCGGGAGTCGAACCCGCGGCACACTGCGACTGGATTACCAGTCCGGTGCCCAGACCGTTACGCTACGGCCTGGGCCTATCTGCTATTTTTCAATAGCTAAAGCATAACATAATGCTGACACAAAAAGGGGTTGCCCCCCAAAATGAGATAATCACGTGCATCTCAGAAATAGTTGTATTTTATCACTGGAATTTCTTCATGTTTTTTTGCCTGGTAATGTTTCTTTAGAGCACTTTAAACAAACATTATCAGGTGCCTCAAAAAATAGGAATTAAAACAAAAAATCAGAAATGTAGCACATCCAAAACAAATTATAAATTACCAGGCCTGAGGCGCCTCTCGCTTCACAAGAGTGCAATTTTTGCTTTGTGTTCAGAGGTTTGATGTGATGTCTGAACGTATGTGTTAGCGGTAGTCAAATGGATTGGCTGTGTGTCTACTGGTATTGTCATGTGTAGAGTAAGGTGGATTGACTGTGTCTACTTGTATTGTTATGTGTAGAGTCAGGTAGATTGACTGTGTCTACTTGTATTGTCATGTGTAGAGTAAGGTGGATTGACTGTGTCTACTTGTATTGTCATGTGTAGAGTAAGGTGGATTGACTGTGTCTACTTGTATTGTTATGTGTAGACTGTAGAGTAAGGTGGATTGACTGTGTCTACTTGTATTGTTATGTGTAGAGTAAGGGATTGACTGTGTCTACTTGTATTGTCATGTGTAGAGTAAGGTGGATTGACACTGTCTACTTGTATTGTCATGTGTAGAGTAAGGTGGATTGACTGTGTCTACTTGTATTGTCATGTGTAGAGTAAGGTGGATTGACACTGTCTACTTGTATTGTCATGTGTAGAGTAAGGTGGATTGACTGTGTCTACTTGTATTGTCATGTGTAGAGTAAGGTGGATTGACTGTGTCTACTTGTATTGTCATGTGTAGAGTAAGGTGGATTGACTGTGTCTACTTGTATTGTCATGTGTAGAGTAAGGTGGATTGACTGTGTCTACTTGTATTGCCATGTGTAGAGTAAGGTGGATTGACTGTGTCTACTGGTATTGTCATGTGTAGAGTAAGGTGGATTGACTGTGTCTACTTGTATTGCCATGTGTAGAGTAAGGTGGATTGACTGTGTACTGGTATTGTCATGTGTAGAGTAAGGTGGATTGACTTTGTCTACTGGTATTGTCATGTGTAGAGTAAGGTGGATTGACTGTGTCTACTGGTATTGTCATGTGTAGAGTAAGGTGGATTGACTGTGTCTACTTGTATTGTTATGTGTAGACTGTAGAGTAAGGTGGATTGACTGTATCTACTTGTATTGTCATGTGTAGAGTAAGGTGGATTGACTTTGTCTACTTGTATTGTCATGTGTAGAGTAAGGTGGATTGACTTTGTCTACTTGTATTGTCATGTGTAGAGTAAGGTGGAGCAGTTGGCAGCCGACTGGAAGGCTCTGGACAACCGGTTGAGGGATTCTCTCCATCAACCTGTGTCTCCGTGGACGCAGCAAGTTGTCCAGCATCAGCAACTCGGTAAAGTCCATCTCGGTTATTCTAGTGTCTACTTGAAGATGTCCTTTTTTCCCCCCATATAATTCCATTCACATGCATCTCAATATCCAATAATATCACTTGCACTTAAATCCTCTATTTTATTGTTGCATTTAAATTTTACCCTTTCAATTATATGAACATACATGATCAGCCAACATCTGCAGGGGAGATATTAGACTTTTAGGCCGTCAGTCTGAGGTTGTGAGCCACTGCGTAATAATAGGTAAATCGTAATTGCTGTCATGAGATACTTTCTCACGCGACAAACACCAACGTTCCCAATCGGTAATGTTTCTATTCTACATGTGACAATATAAAAAGAGGAGGTAGACGTGTCAACAAAACATGTTTGCAGCCAAGTCTCTCAAACCCCGCCCCGCCCCCCAGTGTCTTCGGTTCCCTCGGCAGTCCAGATGGCCAGCCTGGTGAGTAGCAGCAGCGAGGACCCCCACCGCCACCAGGCGCCCCACACCCCGGACACGGTGGCGCCCACCGACCTCAACGAGACGGCCACGGAGCTGGCCAACTGGCTGCTGCTCATCGCCCAGATGCTCAAGTCCAACATCGTGACGGTGGGCGACACGGACGAGATCCGGACCACCGTGGGCCGTCTGCAGGTGGGAATGGATGGATGGATGGATGGATGGAGGAGGAGGGCGGTTGTTATGAGTCAGTGGTTTTCAACCAGCGGGTGGTCCCCCAGCTAAATGATGGAGAGTTGGTAACCAAATGGAGATAGATCTTTAACCCATTTAGGCCTGATGTCGAAATAAAAAAAACCTTCGCTCTGAAAGAATATATATTCAGGATAAGATTTGTGACTCATTTTCACGATATTTCCAAAATATCAGACCTACAAGCTCGTAGCGCGCCACTTGGTGGCTCGCTATGTGCTTGTAGATCTGATATTTTTCAATAGCTAAAGCATGACATAATGCCAACACCAGAATGGGTTAACTCTTGAGAGTGTAACTGTTACGCTCTCAAGAGTTGGACGAATTATTATTTGGATTGAAGTTTGCCTGTTATCTCTCCTAATGGTACCGACTCTACCAAATCTTATCCAACGATAAATATGCTAAGTTTTGTGTCTGAGAGAGGCTAATTGTCATCACATGGTGGTCCGTGGGCTCAAAGGCCGAATGAATAATGGGCCTTGATATGAAAAGGGTTGAAAACCACTGGCCTATAAGTGATAACGCAGTTGTGCCTGGGTGTCGCGTGCCGAAGAAGTTAACATATTGTGGAGCGGTTGTTTTCCAACGTGTGATATTTTCCATGCAGTCCACTTCCAGTTGTGAAGTTTACACAGCTTTTTTGTAGTTTTTATGCACTTATGTTTTTGATAAGAGGACACAAGTGTATTGTGGGGGTGGGCATACTTAATATGTGTGAGTCCATGGACCCCCGATGCTTATGGTCCTGTGTCTGTGGTCCATGGACCCCCGATGGTGTCTGTGGTCCATGGTGTTGTTGTGATTATGTCCATGTGTGTCTGAGGTGTGTTTGTCTGTCAGTTTGATTACTGTTTATTTGTTTATTTCACATTATGCTGCTTTGACGTTTCAATTTCCCTGCAGGGATAATAATAAAGTTCATCTCAATGTGTGTGCGTTTGCGTGCGTGTGTTTTGTCCTGGCAGGTGACTAAGATTGACCTTGAGCAGCGCCACCCCCAGCTCGAGGATATTTTCACGCTGGCCCAGAACATCAAAAACAAGACGTCTGACCTGGACATTCGCACGTCCATCACAGAGAAACGTACGTCCACAGCAGCACCTTCACATTGAAATCATCATGTATTGAAAATACATCTATATGTTTAGCTTATTTGAATATGCATATCTGTATACACTGGCTAACTACAAGCAAAGCAAATTACTAAATGTCTCTTTTGTATCTCTGTCCAGTGGAGAAAGTTCGCAGCCAATGGGATAGCACGCAGCATGGCGTCGAGGCACGCCTCAGGCAACTGGACTACATGATTGGCCACAGCAACCAGTGGGAGGAGCAGCGGCAGGAGACGATGGCCCTGATTGGGCAGAACGAGAGGCTTTTCCAGAACCTGTTGCAGCAGTCCAGAGACCCACTGACAAAACAACTCACCGACAACAAGGTGAGGGGAATTTAAAACTACTCACCGACAACAAGGTGAGGGGAATTTAAAACTACTCACTGACAACAAGGTGAGGAGAATTTAAAACTACTCTAGCATCAGTATTATAATGACTCAAATATTAAATAATCTGCATATCAGAATCCCCACCACCTCAGGACATTGTGGTACTGCATCTAAAACTGCTTTAAAAGTCCAGAAAGAAATGACAAGGCCTGGTTATATCAGAATGGTGATTGAGGCTCAAACCATTAGAAATAACTTTGAGGGACATAGACAATATGATATTAAATATTAAAAGCAGTTTTAAAATGCATGTTATTTGCGCTTTAAAACTACTCACTGACAACAAGGTTGGGCAGAATGTAGCATTGTTGACATGCAAATTGCAGTACTAGATTTATTTTTATTTTTTATAATGGTTGAGTTAGAGCAGCCATCGACAGCCCGTACATCCAAACAGAAAAGTCAGGTCTGCTTGTATTAAACAATGTTAAACTCACGAACATTGCAGCTGTAAAGAAAGCTTGAATTATCCTCTTTCAATCTGCAAATGGTTTGTTTCATAAAACTCTGCCCCTATTTTCTATTTCTGTCAAGAAATTGTTGGAGTTTGGAAGCACTCATTTTCATCAATGTCTTCCCGTGCTTCCAAACTCCAAAACTTAAATGAAATGATCACCTGCAAAATAGCTCATAACAACGTCTACGGTGGATTTTTATCAAACATTTGCAGATTGAAAGGGCAGACTTTTCTGTTTGGATGAATGGCTGGTGTCGATTGATGGTGTTCTCTAGATTCAACCCATTTATATAAAAAAATAAGTGTTGCCAATTGTGGCTAGTTCACATGATGGCCAGTTTGCTCTTCTTAACCTGGACTCTGTCCCATCTGACTCTCTGAGCCCTATCGTGGTACTGTCCTTAGAAAAATGCACTCTGGAGTCAAGTGTAACGGACTCCCTGTGCTCGTAATGGACAAAGATAACTCGATTTGGCCCAATGATCCTACTGTATGGAACGGGCAATTTATCCACTTGTAATCTCCATGAGGTGGACACGAGTGAATCAATCATTTTGTCCGTAATACGGAACATTAACCCACATTGACCTGAGGACCAGATTCTACAAAATGTCTTCCAAGTCCTGAGGGTTTTCTGAAAAACGTTATCAGTGGAGCTCAAACATTTTGAATTAATCTGTATTTGGCCGCGGACCCCCCATCTGAAAATAGATTGTTCCAGGGACCCACCCCCCCAGAAGCAAATATTTAAGATTTGCGCCACATTTTCACGAGTTTTCCAAAAAATATCAGATCTACAAGCTCGTAGCGCGGCACCAAGTGTCGTGCTACGCGCTTGTAGATCTGCTATTTTTCAACAGCTAAAGTTTAAAATAATGGTTAGTGGTTGAAAGCTATAAGGTGACACGGATACGTCCTCAGGTCTAAATGGGTTAAGACCTTAATATGCCCTGCTACACCCATGTCATCCATCACGTTAATTGTAATGCTGATTTTAGTTTTCGGACAACTCATTCCGCTTCCTCCAAGCAGCCAATCTGCAGTACAGCCACCCGAACACTAGGGGGAAACTGTGCTCAACAGACGACAGTTACTAGACTAGAGTTTCCCCCTTGCCATCTACAGCAGTGGAAAGTAACTAAGTACATTTACTCTTACTATATTTACTAAGTACTGTACTGAAGTACACTTTTGAGTTATTTGTACTTTACTTGAGTATTTCCAATATTTTTACTTCTCAAAATCTCATCTAACGATAACAACAACTATGCTTTCGTTTTTAGGTCTGCAAGGCTAAATGTCATCAAATGGTGGTCTGTGGCTCAAATGCTGAATAAATGATGGGACTTGATAAGGAAAATGGTTGAAAATCGACAAAATCACATGATATTTAGTCGACTAAAACTAAGACATTTCAGAGGACTAAAATCTGACTAAAACAAGATAAAGTTTTATTCAAAAGACTACGACTAAACTAAAATGAAAATGTTGCGGTCAAAGGCAACGCTCCGTCCAAGGACAGCCTTTTAGCTGGGTGTTCATGTCATGATGTGACCGCTTGGTTCCCCCAGGCCTTCGTCCAAGACCTGGCCCAAGGCCAAGCCTCGGTGGCCGCCTTTAACGAGCTGTCCAATCACCTTCTGCGAGAGTACGCCGCGGACGACACCCGGAGAATCAAGGAGGTCACCGACAAACACAACGCAGCCTGGAACACCCTCAACAACAGGTAGACACACTCACCCACCCACCCACCCACTCACCCACCCACCCACTCACCCACCCACCCACTCACCCACCCACCCACTCACCCACTCACTCACTCACCCACTCACTCACTCACTCACTCACTCACCCACCCACTCACCCACCCACCCACTCACCCACTCACTCACTCACTCACTCACTCACTCACCCACCCACTCACCCACCCACCCACCCACTCACCCACCCACTCACCCACTCACTCACTCACTCACCCACTCACTCACTCACCCACCCACTCACACACACACCCACTCACCCACTCACTCACTCACCCACTCACTCACTCACCCACCCACCCACCCACTCACTCACCCACTCACCCACCCACCCACTCACCCACCCACTCACCCACTCACTCACTCACCCACCCACCCACTCACTCACTCACCCACCCACTCACTCACTCACTCACTCACTCACTCACCATTCAATATTAATTACCAATGAGCAGTGGTGTACTGTACTTGAGTACAATTGTGCGGTATTTGTACTTTACTTGAGCATTTCCAATACTTTTACCACTGATATATAAAGATTGAAATATAAAGATATGAAGTTTTTCAGAAAACTGTCAGGTCTTAATGGGTTTAACCCATTTAGACCTGAAGCAGATTTAAAAAAAATTAAAGGCTTCTAAATCCCTAATTCATGTTTTATGTGGTTCTCAAACTATTTCATGTCAAGGACCCCAAAGATTATCTGTATTTGGCTGCCGACCCCCATCTGAAAATATGTTCTTCCAGGGACCCCCCCAGAAGCAAAGATTTGAATTAAAAATGTTCGCTGTGAAAGAATATATGTTACATTTGCACATGTTTTGCACAATAGCAGATCTACAAGCTCGTAGCACTGCACTCAGTGCACACTATGAGCTTGTAGATCTGCTATTTTTAGCATAACATAGTGCTTAAAACACCGAAAGGGGTTCCCGTCTTGAATGGGTTTGAATGTGTGGCGACAGGGCGGGCGACCGGCAGGCGCAGCTGGACGGCGAGCTGACGAGGCTGCAGACGTCCCTCCGAGAGCTGGAGGCGTTCCTCAAGTGGCTCCAGGAGGCGGAGACCACCGTCAACGTGCTGGCCGACGCCTCGCAGAGGGAGGAGCTGGCTCAGGACTCCGCCCACGTCAAGGAGCTGCGAGGGCAGCTGGAGGTACGTCGTTAAGGCCGGGGAACCCAGGAGGGGAGCGCTGGGGTGTGTGTGTGGCTTGGTGCTATATCATCCATGGACAGGTGCTATCCTATTATTTTGTCGTCATCCTTTGTTAACGCACCCTTCAGTTAAAGGACAGGGGCTGTGTGTGCGCGCATTGCCAGTTAAAGATGTTTATTTTATTGCTTGTATTTTTTTGTGGCTTTCGCCTTTATTTTATATATTTTATGGAGGGACAGACAGTAGGCTGACAGGAAATGGGGAGAGAGATGGGGGGGGTGACATGCAGTAAAGGCCGTCGGGACCGTCCGGGAGTCGAACCCGCGGCACACTGCCAGACTGGATTACCAGCCAAGGTGCCTGGACCACTGAGCCACGGCCCAGGCCAACAGTTGAAGATGTTTAACTGAGACTGTGTGCTTTCAAATGCAGCTCCTTGATCCACTTGTCCTATTGCTGAACAGGAATTCTGTGTGTGTGTGTGCGTGTCATTTGCACAGACCTCCCCCACTGGGGGAGTCTGTTGACACATGCTATATTCCCCTTTTATCATTTCATGTCATGTTTAATTCAAGAACCACTTCACCTAACTTTCACCTCCCAGATAAAGTATCCCGAAGCCGCGTCGTATTGAAGTCAAAGGGTCTTGTACATATCCGACATGCAAAAGTGTAGCTTTTCGGCGAAAATCGCCGTTTTTATCACAAATATGGGACCTATGTGATTCATGCAAATCCGTTAAAAAAATGTTTGGGAGGGGTGAGGGGGTCTGTGGGTGGGGGACTGGGTGGAGCCCTAGCCCGCTGCCCGGAGCAATGAGCATTCTCTGACGGACTAGTCTCGTGAATCACTGTATGATTCTGAACGATATTCTGCTTGCATCTGGGTGGCATGATGTGCTCCGCGGAAGAAAAAAAAAACTTCTGTTTGTGTGATCTCGGCGGGAGTTGGGACAGACGGTCCACTTTTGACACACTGTCTGTGACTCGCCAGTTAATCCCATAGTTTAGCTGGAATTGTAGCTGCTAATAGTTAGCATTAGCAACGTTAGCACCTTGCGCTGTCTGTGGTGTGGACACGCCGGCGTCACTTTCTCTCGCTGTGGGTATGTCTACACCACAGCGGAAAATCTTTTCCGCAGCCGACACTTTCGGTTGTCGGCTGCCGACACTTTGACTTCTTCCGGGGCTTTGGGCGGTCCCCTACACGGAAGCCTATTTATGGCCTGTAGTCCTCTATTTCGAAGTGGGCGTGAGACTAGTGACAAGTGAGTGACAACCTGTTGACACAGACAAAGGCGCATTCTAGTGTAGGATATATGTTGCTGGCTTGCTACTTGGCTATAGAGTTAAGACTGTCTAGTCGACTGGTTAATGTACGTGCCTTTGAAACGGAGGGCCCGGGTTCACCTCCCGGCCGAGGCTACAATAATTTTGTTTTTGACGACTGGCGCGACGGCCAGCTTACATCTGACGCTCTCCTCCGCGGCAGATGTAAGCTGCCGACAAGCATAAAAATTAAGTGTGTCACCCGGCGGTGAGAAGGAGATTTTTTATTGATTGATTTAAATATTTATTAACAGTTTGCAGAATTACAATACATTTCAAGCACAAACTCAATACAAAGACTGTTAACTGTGAGTGGACAACCCAATTAAGCATTACACTTGTTTACAACAGGGTCCACATTGTTCAATTCATCAAAACATTTAGAGACGTACAAATAGACACTTCTATATAGTTAAAAAACAGAACAGGAATTCATCATAAAACAGTGTTCCCTGACCGGGAATCGAACCCGGGCCGTGGCGGTGAAAGCGCCAAACCTTAACCACTAGACTACCATGGAGAAGGCTGTGGAGGCTGAAGAGAACCCGCTATTTTATAAAGTATACAATTATTTTCAATGTCATCAAGGATCAGGGTTACAGTAAATGACAATGTAATTCAGCCAGGGGTGCCATGGATGAAAAGATTACAGGGGTGATCTGAAGCAAACATGAGAACCAATGCTTTACTTTATTTCTTCAGACGATTTTGGACAGACAATGTTACTTTGAGGTGCCCAGATATCTCCCTGTATCCCTCGACATTCACAAGTTCCTCCCAGGGGCGTTTGGGTCTGTGAAAGAAGAAAACTCCAATTGAAACTCCGCCCGTAGATGGCCTGCAGGCTGCATCTGTTCCATTGGCTAGTGCATATCACTGCCGGGTGACACACTGCTTGTCGGCAGCTTACATCTGCCGCAGAGGAGAGCGTCAGCTGTAGGCTGGCCGTCGCGCAAGTCGTCGGCGGAAGTGGAGCATTTTCTCCATCCACCAGCTGTCTAAAAACCCGCTTTTTCGGTTGCCGACAGCCGAGACTGTCGGCTGCGGAAAATATTTTCCGCTATGGTGTGGAAACAGGGTGTGTGTGCTCGCGTGTGCATTGCATGCGTGCATGCGCGAGTAAATAAATAAAGCACGCTCGTGTGTGTGTGTGTGTGTGTGTGTGTGTGTGTGTGTGTGTGTGTGTGTGTGTGTGTGTGTGTGTGTGTGTGTGTGTGTGTGTGTGTGTGTGTGTGTGTGTGTGTGTGTGTGTGTGTGTGTGTGTGTGTGTGTGTGTGTGTGTGTGTGTGTGTGTGTGTGTGTGTGTGTGTGTGTGTGTGTGTGTGTGTGCGTGCGTGCGTGCGTGCGTGCGTGCGAGTAAATAAATAAAACGCTTGATACATACAACTTGTACCTACATCACCCCCCCCCCCCAGGGCTTACATATACTAAATAGATATATTAAAAAAGAAAACATGCAGCTCAACTGTTGAATACGGAGAGGATGGTATACTTTAGACTAAGGCTAAAATAATGAAGTAAACTGACCCTGTTGACTGTATTATAATTTATTATTTTGCCAGTGAATATAATTTATATTTTACATGATATGAAGAGTGTAACTGTAAGGGATTTTGAGATGGGAGTGCGATTGCTGGACCCGTTTTTAAAAATCACACCCGTGTGAAGTGAGCGGCACTCTTATCATCTTCTCATCCATTCATTGTCATTTTTGTGACTAATTAGGACAGAAATCTACTGAATATAGGAGGGGCTAGTGCTCCTCAAACTGTTGGAGTAAATTAATTGTTCTATGACTATCAGGAAATTAATGTTAACATCTTGCTCAATACTGACTATAGATTTGTACTGATTTAGTAAATCATCTGTCATTTTTGAGTGGTGCAACCACTCAACCACACTATAGACGGCTACAGTATGTGTGTGTGGCTGTGTCCCTGGGTCTGTCCCTGGCTGTGTCCCTGGCGGTGTCACTGGGTCTGTCCCTGGCTGTGTCCCTGGGTCTGACCCTGGCTGTGTCCCTGTGTCCCTACTCCCTGGGTCTGACCCTGGCTGTGTCCCTGGGTCTGTCCCTGGCTGTGTCCCTGTGTCCCTGCGTCTATCCCTGGCTGTGTCCCTGGCGGTGTCACTGGGTCTGTCCCTGGCTGTGTCCCTGGCGGTGTCACTGGGTCTGTCCCTGTGTCATTGGGTCTGTCCCTGGCTGTGTCCCTGTGTCATTGAGTCTGTCCCTGGCTGTGTCCCTGTGTCATTGGGTCTGTCCCTGGCTGTGTCCCTATGTCCCTGGCGGTGTCACTGGGTCTGTTCCTGGCTGTGTCCCTGTGTCCCTGGGTCTGTCCCTGGCTGTGTCCCTGGGTCTGTCCCTGGCTGTGTCCCTGGGTCTGTCCCTGGCTGTGTCCCTGGGTCTATCCCTGGCTGTGTCCCTGGGTCTGCCCTTGGCTGTGTCCCTGTGTCCTTGGGTCTGTCCTTGGCTGTGTCCCTGGATCTGTCCCTGGCTGTGTCCCTGTGTCCCTGGCTGTGTCCCTGTGTCCCTGGCTGTGTCAGAGCACGAATATAGCGTTATAGCATTTGTTCATCACCAAGTGTCACTGTTGCACAGCCTAACACACAGGCCGGGGCGGAGGGCTAGTACAGTGCAGGAAGTAATTAATTTGAACATCTTTCTACATACTGAGAGTAATAGATTTGTGCTGATGACTAAGTGTAGTATATACTGTCCCCCACGACCCCCCCCCCCCCCCCCCCCCCCCCCAAAGTGGGTTTAGTACCGATAAACGCTCAAAAAATCTGCGCCGCGGCTTTGCCCGCGGCACAGCGTCGGGCCCCGCACACTGTCACCTTTTTCACCTTGGGCCTGTTTGCATGCCTGACATATTCTGACTGCTCTGACAACCTTTTTTCCCCATTTCTCGTTTGGATTACACGCCTGTGTGGCTCCATTCACACAGACACTTCCTCCTCCTGTTAGACTGCACCGTTCATACTTCGAAATCGTCACTGCTCATCCAGAATGTCCAAGACCGTTACCTTTCCATGAATGGGGTTGATGCTATTGACCCTTTTTCATTTACGGAAGCCATAAAAATATGAAATATGGAGAGACGACGTCTCTGACCGGCTTCAACAATACACAATGCTTCATCTACACACATCTGCTGTATAGCTCTGATAAGTAACCCGCGTTAGGCAGCACAATACGCTGATGACACACACACACACACACACACACACACACACACACACACACACACACACACACACACACACACACACACACACAATGCCTCAAGGCCATAATGACGTGCTCCATCCCTTTGTCTCCTCCCTCTCTTCCGGCACCCTTTACAAGCAAGGCCAAGGTTTCTGCTGTATACGGCGGTGGTTTGCAACCCTTTTCACGCCAAGGCCCGTTATTTTTCCGGCATTTGAGCCACAAGGCACCATTTGAAGCCTCTCAGACCCAAGAGTGTTTTGTTGTCATTTGATAAGATTGTGTCCACAATTTCATGCTGTCTTGATGTTGGTACCATAGGAGAGATAACAGGCAAATGTTGATCAAAATCACAGACTTCTTGCTAATTAACTTAACCCATTTAGACCTGGGAACGATTCTAAAAAAATGTCTTCTAAATCCTTGACAGTTTTCTGAAAAGTGGTTCTCAATGTTTCATGTCAAGGACCCCAAAACTTGTGTAATTGGCTGCCGACCCCCATCTGAAAATATGTTGTTCCAAGGACCCCCCCCCCCAGAAGCAAAGATTTGAGTTAAAAAAGGCTCTGAAAGAATATATATTCAAAGATTTACACTACATTTTCACGATTTTTCAAAAATTACTGACCTACAAGCTTGTAGATCTGCTATTTTGGGGGGGGACCACCTGGGGACCTCCTCAAGGACCACCACTGGTGGAGAACCACTGGTGTACTGTACTGTAGCCGAGACGCACGTCTGAATGCTCAGCTGGGTTTCCCAGAGCGGTCGTCAGACAGTCTCTCAGCAGCTCCGGGGGTGTGACACGGTATACTGATGAAGCATTATGGGAAAGGCATCGTGCCTCTCTGCTGATCACGCTTATGTTTTTACGAGGCTATTGTTGTCATTACGCCAACCTCTAATTCATCAGTATCGACCCCGGGCTAGTTTGGAATTCTAGGCCAGACGCGCATATATACAGTAATACATAATGATTTTTTTTTTTTTAACTGTTCACAGTTTTCACTTATTTTAATCGTAATCTTGGCTGACAAAGCTGCACGTCTTCATCTTAATTGTGTTCTGTTCGACCGTCAGGCCTCTCCCCTCTCATCACATAGGCCGTTATGAAAGATGAAGTCCACCCCACAACACACACACACACACACACACACACACACACACACACACACGTCTTATGTTATTCGGAATCAGCATGCTCTCTCTCTCTCTCTCTCTCTCTCTCTCTCTCTCTCTGTGTGGCACAGCTGGTGTTAAGATGGATAGGAGCTGAGGTTAATGAAATAGAGGAAATGTAAAAGCAGTGCAGCGAGTAGAAGAGATGAACAGAGATACTAGGACAGTACGTATACTGTTCAGAATGCCTTCCCCCTGCAGTGACCGCACAGTGCCCATCGATGTCCCTGTCTGTCCAATGTCCAGCTGTCTGTCCTGCTTTAACCCATTCTGACCTGAGATCAGATTCTAAAAATGTCTTCTATGTCAGTCGCTCTTTGATTTTTCAAAAATAGCAGACCTACAAGCTCATGAGCTTGTAGATCTGCTATTTTTCAATAGCTAAAGCACGACATGATGCACCAAAATGGGTTCCCGCCCAAAATTGGTTAACCCATTCAGACCTGAGGACGATTCTACCAAATGCCTTCTAAATCCTGACGGTTGTCAAACCTGTTTCTGTCAGTCATTTTCATCATGTCAAGGACCTCCAAGATTATATGTAATTGGCCGCCGACCCCCCCCCCCCCCCAATGGGTTAATCCCATTTTTGACAGTTACAGTATAGGCCTTTGTTTTCTCCACCAATTGTGGATTTCACAATTTCAGGCCCAAGGGTTTGGTTTGCTGGCAAGCACAGGAACTATTATTTTTTCTTCTTCAGCTAATGGACTCATTTTAACATTTAGAGGTCGTATCTATTGTAATCGGGATCACACACGAGTGGTTTGTGTTTTTAACCGAGGACGTGCATGAGACGTGTGCAATTTGTCTGTGTAAGCAACCGATAACTTTTTTGGCAAACTGTGAAGGACGGTTCAGACACCGTGTGTGTGTGTGTGTGTGTGTGTGTGTGTGTGTGTGTGTGTGTGTGTGTGTGTGTGTGTGTGTGTGTGTGTGTGTGTGTGTGTGTGTGTGTGTGTGTGTGTGTGTGTGTGTGTGTGTGTGTGTGTGTGTGTGTGTGTGTGTGTGTGTGTGTGTGTGTGTGTGTGTGTGTGTGTGTGTGTGTGTGTGTGTGTGTGTGTGTGTGTGCCTTTACAAACCCTTCTGGCTCCATGTGATGCCAGTTAATGTGAGCGTTTCTCATTTCCATTTCCCTTTTGCTATTTAATTCAAATGGACGGCTGGGTGCTGGTGTAGTTCTATGGTGCAGCATGGATTTGGGTTAATTTCATCATGTTCTACTGCAGTTTGCTGACACAAAGCCAGCATGGAGCCTGACATGAACCTACTGTGGGAAGTGATTACACGCACACGCATACACGTGTGCACAAAGTGCACATGTCATGATGAAAACCACTTCCCATGATGGCCTTTTGCCCTTTCTGCTACATACCCTTTTATTGCTTTCTCTCACTGTGTGTGTGTGTGTGTGTGTGTGTGTGTGTGTGTGTGTGTGTGTGTGTGTGTGTGTGTGTGTGTGTGTGTGTGTGTGTGTGTGTGTGTGTGTGTGTGTGTGTTCTCTAATGTAACCTGAAGTTACTGCAGAGAATTCTCGAGCGCATGTCGTCAGTCCTCTGTCTCACCAGTGGGAACACACCGTCCGGTCAGCGCTGTATGGAGTGAAGTCCTCGCCGGGAGTTAAATGAACAAGGAGGATTTGACTGTTTAGCATTAAACAAGATTTAGCAGTGCACTATATATATCCCCCCCGTTAATGCCTAGTGAAGTGGAATCGATATGGTGTGGAATGACTGAAAGGGACTGCGCAGGTAAAACGGTTACGGCGGTAAACCTTTTGTATGAACCAAAGCTCCAGTACAGCGCAGCTGACCTCAGGTCTTTTTGAGCTTGTAGATCGTCTAATTTCGGTTATTATTGTTTTAGAGCATTTGATGTGAAGCCTCGACCTGTGATTTCTTTCACCCGGATGACATCAGGGACAGTATTACTAAAACATGATAAACATCACTTATTTTACATTGTATTTTTAATAATCGTTTTTTTTTTTTTGCATTTCCTTCTTCAGCAATCTCCTTGTGTTTCACGCATGTGCACCGATGTTCACTTCCTTGTTTATTGGCCGACTAAAGTGGCTCATAACTCTAAATCTTCCGCTCTCTCCATGGTTTTGCTCTTCAGCTCTCTCCATGGTTTTGCCCTTCGGCTCTCTACATGGTTTTGCCCTTCAGCTCTCTACATGGTTTTGCCCTTCGGCTCTCTACATGGTTTTGCTCTTCAGCTCTCTACATGGTTTTGCCCTTCAGCTCTCTACATGGTTTTGCTCTTCAGCTCTCTACATGGTTTTGCCCTTCAGCTCTCTACATGGTTTTGCCCTTCGGCTCTCTACATGGTTTTGCTCTTCAGCTCTCTACATGGTTTTGCTCTTCAGCTCTCTACATGGTTTTGCTCTTCAGCTCTCTACATGGTTTTGCCCTTCAGCTCTCTACATGGTTTTGCTCTTCAGCTCTCTACATGGTTTTGCCCTTCAGCTCTCTACATGGTTTTGCCCTTCGGCTCTCTACATGGTTTTGCCCTTCAGCTCTCTACATGGTTTTGCTCTTCAGCTCTCTACATGGTTTTGCCCTTCAGCTCTCTCCATGGTTTTGCCCTTCAGCTCTCTACATGGTTTTGCCCTTCAGCTCTCTACATGGTTTTGCCCTTCAGCTCTCTACATGGTTTTGCCCTTCGGCTCTCTACATGGTTTTGCTCTTCAGCTCTCTACATGGTTTTGCCCTTCGGCTCTCTACATGGTTTTGCTCTTCAGCTCTCTACATGGTTTTGCCCTTCGGCTCTCTACATGGTTTTGCCCTTCAGCTCTCTACATGGTTTTGCCCTTCAGCTCTCTCCATGGTTTTGCTCTTCAGCTCTCTAAATGGTTTTGCTCTTCAGCTCTCTACATGGTTTTGCCCTTCAGCTCTCTACATGGTTTTGCTCTTCAGCTCTCTACATGGTTTTGCCCTTCAGCTCTCTACATGATTTTGCCCTTCAGCTCTCTACATGGTTTTGCCCTTCAGCTCTCTACATGGTTTTGCCCTTCAGCTCTCTCCATGGTTTTGCCCTTCAGCTCTCTACATGGTTTTGCTCTTCAGCTCTCTCCATGGTTTTGCCCTTCGGCTCTCTACATGGTTTTGCCCTTCGGCTCTCTACATGGTTTTGCCCTTCGGCTCTCTACATGGTTTTGCCCTTCGGCCAAAAGGGCAATGTTCTGTCTTCATTTCTGACTTCAGGAAGCATCTCGTTTGGAATATAAACGCTTCTAGAGAGACTGATGCGACAGCGTGAAGCAGTAATGGAAAAGATTATACCTCACGGTTTTGGGGGGAAATGGAAGGTGGGGCTTTTCAGAGTAAAATCTGCCTCATCTGCTGGCACTCTAGCGTCTTTATTTTGAAGAATTCCCTGGCAAAAAAAAAAGTGTTAACCGAAGATGGTTTGGTTTACGTTTGTACACTCAGAGTTACAAATGGATAAATACACTGCAGATTGTACTGTGTAATAAATGTATGAGCACTCTGAGCACTCTGGAAATATGAAGGCATACATGTTGCCGCTCCCGTCCGTGTGCACTCTTCCCCTTCCTCCCTGCCTCGGGAGTGCATTTCCCTCATCCATTATATCCACTGGCAAGGAAAGCAGAAACCATGCACTTTAATGCTTCCCACAGCGCAACTTCCAACACTGCACTTTAGCCTAACCACTTAGTGCATGTGTCGTGCGCGTATGCGTGTGTGTGTGTGTAGGTGAGATGGAGTGCTCGCGCGTTAGTTTTTAATATTTGAGTCATGGTGTGGGTGTGTTGGGATGTTGGATGTTGAGCATGGTCGCATAGTGGACCTTGTTTTGCACACAGTCGAATCATTTTCTTTTTAAATATATTTTTGGGGGGGATTTTTTGCCTTTATTGACAGATATACAGTAGGTTGTCAGGAAGCGGTGAGAGAGATGGGGGGGGGGGGGGGATACATATAGCAACATTTGTTGGGATCGGGATTCAGACACACTGTCATGCTGGATTACCAGCCAAGGTGCCTGGACCGCTCAGACGGCCCAGTCCAATCCTTTTTGAGGGGCGCTAGCCCCTCCTAATGCCTAACTTTGTGTGTGCATGTGTACCCCACAGCCATGATTTCATTGGCTGAGCATGGAATTGAGGACAAAAAAGTGAGGACGCCAATTGTGATCGGCCGGAATGTGATGATAAGATTAAGAGCGCCTCTCACTTCCCACAAGTGAAAGTGATTTCTACCGTATATAATTTTTTAAGTTCAATGAACAGCCAGAAGTCAACAGGGCAGAGCGTAGATCAGTGGTGAAGGTGATCCTGGTGTGATAATCCTCTCATAGAGGATTTATTTATTTCCCCCCCCTTCAAACGAATACCTGAAATGAAAATGAGCGGAGCTCTTTCAGCTGTGGTTCAGAGGAACTGGGCTGTCGGCTGCAGAGTCACATGGGGGTGAATACAACTCACTTTAAATCACAGAGTTTATCACACCAGACACCCGCACACCTGTTCTCCATCACCTCGCCTCACCTCAGTTGCACTCGTCATTGACGCTCGCACCAGTCATACACTAATGCCTGTCTCTCTCTCTCTCTCTCTCTCTCTCTCTCTCTCTCTCTCTGTCTGTCTCTCATTCGGTGCCTTTTATGTGACTATTTTATCCTCCCTCAGCCAGCTGCCTTCTTCTTATCTCCATCCCATTGCCCAGCAGGCGAGCTGCACACGCTCGGGTATAGAGGCACGCCTGCTTCCCCCGACTGTATCCTCTTTTCCGTTTCCTTCGCCATAAAAGCATTCTTTTATCCGGGGCTGACCTTGCTTAGCCCCTCTCCCCTGGTTCAGCTTTAACTCTGATTCCCCCGTGCCCCCCCCCCCAAACTCCTCCTCTTCATCTCCTATTGGGAGCATTTTCGCAGTATAAGCCTGTCCTCGGTTAATCTGTGTCACAGCGCTACAACTGGGACACGACGCGCAGAGAGAGAGAGAGAGACACTTTAGAGCGCTCTTGATTGCTCTCTTTCAGCCTGTCACTCGCGCACCGACACCGACACACGCACACTCCCTTTCCCCCAGCGAGTGAGCGTGTCTAATTTCTACTTGCGTCTCTCTCTCTCTCTCTCTCTCTCTCTCTCTCTCTCTCTCTCTCTCTCTCTCTCTCTCTCCTATGAATGTGTCGCTCACCTAGTCGTCTCACATAATGCCGCTCTGCCTCCACACACACGGAGGAGAGTGCCTTGTCGTGTGCTAGTCCTGCTGCAGCAGCCAGTCCTCTCCTCTCCATTTCTCCTCCGTCTCCTCACCCTGAGTCGCTTTCCAGTCAATAAGGAGGTCATACATACTGTGTGCAGCTCCTCTCTCTCTCTCTCTCTCTCTGCTCTCTCTCTCTCTGCTCTCTCTCTCTCTCTCTCTCTCTCTCTCTCTCTCTCTCTCTCTCTCTCTCTGAGTATAGAGCGAGGCACATCTCTCTCTGTGTCTCTTTTCTCTTCTCATTCAGCGCAACTCACGCGTCCGTCCGTCTCTCTCTCCTCCTCTTCATCTTGCTTATGTTTATTGCTTTCTTACTTTTTTGCTTACCTTCCTTTCTTTCTTTTTCTTTCTTTCTTTCTTTCTTTCTTCCACCGGCAAACTCCTCCTCGCGATGCTGTCGACAGTGGACGTTTGATAGTGAATTTGACGTCATTATTATTTCTTTAATCCGTCCTCTCTACTCGGAAGGGGACTTCCCTCCCGCGTTGTAGCGAGCGTGTAGGAGAAAGTGAGGCTCTCGTCGTTTTCCGTCTTGTTTGCTCGCAACGCCGGGTGTCGTCCGGGCAATGACTGGCTGTTTGTTAAAGGACCGAGCGTATAAGCCTCATGAGTATACATGAACGGCGGTGGTTTCTTTGTGCGTGTGTGTGACAAAGCAAATAGTCATACCTGCGCTCGGAGCACACGTGTGAGCTAGAGTGTGTGTGTGTGTGTGTGTGTGTGTGTGTGTCTGTGTGCGTGTGACAGAGAGGGTGAGATCGTGCGGGTGCGTATGTGACAGTGTGGCTGGGGCTCCGGTCGGCTCCGGTGTATAGGGGGGTGGGGGGTGGGTGGTGGGGGGTAGCAGCAGCAGCGTCGTCATGCGCGGCGGGGCAGGGCAGTGCTAGCATGCGGACCCGGAGCAGGCTGCTGCAGACCTGTGGCAGTCTTAGGATGATGGCCATGGTCCGGACCTCCCTCCAGAAAGTGGTGGTCTTCCTTCACCGGCTCCAGAGGATGGCCATCTCCTCGCCGCGCTACCAGAAACTCTGCAAGGTACGGCGTACGGCGTGGGCTTGGCGAGGGCCCGGGGAAATCCGAGGGCAGAGGTGTTCCTTTCACTTTTGTTGTTTTTTCTCTTCGCCCTGTTGTTTTTGTTTGTTTTTTGTTGGTATTTTTTGAGAATGTGATGTTTTGTTTTAATACGCTTTGATTTTTATAGTAGTTTATACTGGTATCTATATATTTATTTTATTTCGTTAGAGGGGGGGATTGCTTTATTCAAAACTTTTGTTGGTTTTGGGGTCGGGTTTTGAGTTGAGAATTGAGAAAATTCTGAATTGGCTCACAGATGTCAGTGATGTAAATACTGTATGTTTTCAATGTAATGGGTCCCGGGGGACCCAGGGGTGGTCTTTTAGGTGGGTCCCAGGGACACTGTGAGTCTTCCCAGGACCCCCGGAGGGTGACGTGATTCCTTTCTCAATTTAGTGAGTCTAAGGATGCAGGATGCAGGCTATTTGCATCACTGAGATGTAATCCAATATTGTTCCGAGCATAGGTCATTATTATTATTAATATAGCCACTATAGTCACTCTTGTCGCGGGGGCCCATTTCTGTGTTCAATTATAAACGGTCCATTCATAAAATCTGAGTGATCATATTTGATTTGCCTCATGCCCGTTTCCCCATTCCCCAGTTTGCAGAATAACAGTCTAGTAGTCTATCCTTAACTTTGTCTTCCGTTTCTGTTATTTGGCGATTGTATTTTGATCCGGCGTTTTTATTCATGAGGTACTCCCGTTGTCAAAGTGTTGTATCTGCTCTGATGCTGTGCCAGGTTCTGAGTCAGCACCACGGTGCGTTTGGATATTCCAAACACACTGGTTGTGTGTGTGTGTGTGTGTGTGTGTGTGTGTGTGTGTGTGTGTGTGTGTGTGTGTGTGTGTGTGTGTGTGTGTGTGTGTGTGCTTGTGTGTCTGTAACTGAAATCCATTACACTGTCTGCTTCCTTTCTTACCAGTGTGTGTGCGTGTGCTCGTACATTTTGACATTTCAGTGGTGGTATAGTATAAACAAACTAACAAGTTAAAGGTGTGTGTGTGTGTGCGTGTTTCTCGGCAGGGCATGCAGGGTCTGTGGGAGAAGGCTGAAGTGTTCTGAATAGTCAGTCTCCAATGATTTATTTAGGAGTACATTTCCCCTTTTTTCCCTCCCCCTCACAATTTTTTTAATAATGCTTTCACTAATCACCGAGCAGTTGGAATACCGTGGATCTGTCGAGATCACATCCCAGAGAGTGTCCGCCATTCGGATTAAGTCTGCATTTGTAGCTGCCATCGGTGATGGAATTGATGTTGGAGTTTCGCCCGGCGAATCCACTGTTTGCACCATGCAGGGTTCTGCTGTAATCTCCCACGGGCCGGTCGCTCCTGTTATATCATTCCTCTTGGAAAGAGATTGCGAGAGGCGGTAGTAGGAGGTTTACTTTTGAAGTGTGACACACTCGGTAAAGACTCCTGCTCCTCATTTCTGTCTGTCTGTGCACAGGGCGTGCATGCACGCACGCACACTTGCACGCGCAGACTTGGGACAGAGAGGGCACCAGCTGCTGAGCTCAAACAGCACTGGATTTAAGGGATTACACTACTCGTGTGTGTGCGTGCGTGCGTGTGCGCGCGCGTGTGTGTGTGTGTGTGTGTGTGTGTGTGTGTGTGTGTGTGCGAGTGCGTGGGCGATTGCATGAGGCAATTTTGTGATTACCAGCCAGCTTCCATCATGCGTCTCTAGACACACACACACAGCTCTGTTCAATCCCCATTTCGTGAATCTGTCCCTTTCTCACTCGCGTTGTCGTTGGTCGGTTTCCTTGCTCGTTCTTCTTTCCATGTATATTTCCCTCCAAATCGCAGCGCGCCACCGCCCGGAAACATTGACAGAACCTCTCTCTTCCATCTTTAATGGGATTCAGTGAACGGGTGTTTGACTGTATATACTCCCTCTCTTCCTCATTGCTTGTTAATCCATTTTGAGCGGGAACCCCCGGTGTTATGCTTTAGCTATTGAAAAATAGCAGATCTACAAGCTCATCAGCTTGTAGGTCTGCTATTTTTTGAAAAATCGAAGAACGACTCACATAGAAACATAGCTTTTTCAGAAAACTGTCAGGATGTAGAAGACCTTTTTAGAATCGGGTCAAAATGGGTTAATCTCACGGGCCACACAAGCGCTTCCTCTTCGGGGGGCATCTTCGGCCAACTCCGGGTGAAACGTGGGGAGTCGGGGAGGTTTTACTGGCCCTCTGCAAGACCATTAGCGTCCCCGTGAGCGCGTCGTTCATCACCCTCTGCGGTTGTTACGCGCCCCCTCGCTCTGCCACCGCTTCTGCCTCCTTTCCTCTTTTCATTCTAACCTTGCCACCCTATTAACCTGAGCCTCCTCAATATTCCCGCCTCTCCTCTGGGCCCGAGACACAGCCATTTGGCTGCGCACTCAGCCGCCTCTCCCCGCGGGGGGGGGGGGGGGGGGGCTTCGGGCATTATTCTTCACTCGATTACCCTCCCCAGGGTCGCGTCCGTCATGCACGCCGGGCCTCATCGGGGGGGGCCTAACCCTCGGGAGAATCGTGGAGTGCTGAACTTGTCGTGTGGGTTTTTCCCCCCTCTCTCTCTGGGTTGCATGCATGCATGCATGCATGCACTCAAGTGGCCGCCAGACTGGAACAGTGGCTGTCCGATGATGGATGGTTCTCTGTGCTCAGCCTTCCAGGCCTGGTCCCATCCCTCATGTATCATGGCTGGCTCCACTGCTGCAGAGCGACGCCACTCGGGGCCTCTCTGAGTACATTAACAAGGGACACTTGCCAATATTGCCATAACGGCACTCCTAATGTGTTCTTTCTTTTATTTGCCATACAAAAAATAGCCCATACATCTGTTCAGAATCATTTAGGTTCATGCTGGTGGTGTTTATGTCCTTTTCTTGCATGCAGCAGCGGCAGGTGTTTCTGTGTGCCTTTTATTTAAAATAATTTACTGCCAACAGCGCCATCTGGTGGGTGGCTCAGAGCGCCGTCTGATGGGTGGCTCAGAGCGCCGTCCATTCTTTCATAATGGCCGATTTGGCCGGAAAATGCGAGTCGGGATGTAAAAATCTGCTATGTAACAAGTCCCACGATTGTCATTTCATCCACCCAAAACATACATTTTGTAACCGGGGATCACATAGACGGCATAAGCCAGCAAAATATTAATTTCCATTTTCCGAGTGTCATGAGCGCGTACAGGACACGTAATCAATTGATATTAAACTAGGCGTCGTAAGGCGATCTCGGCACCTGGGGGTGTTTGGACAGGAGGCGTCAACAGGCGATTATGGCGCCCAGTGGGTTAAATTCAATAGTTGAACAGCCCTGTGGGCATCAGGTGTTTTTTTTCCCCCCAGAACCGTCTCACCTTGGCCTCCGTCTCCTTGAGCTGTGACGGGGCTAAATCAACACGTTGACAACTGTGACAGTTCAGCACAGCAGAACCAAAAGGTTTTGAAAACTTCTTTTGAGCTTCAAGCTCTCTCTTTCTCTCTCTCTCTCTCTCTCTCTCTCTCTCTCTCTCTCTCTCTCTCTCTCCCTCTCTCTCTCTCTCTCTGTTTACATCACTGAAGAGCGTCCTTTGCTTTTGTGTGTGCGTGCGTGCGTGCGTGCGTGTTTGCACCTTTACAATAGTGCTCATTATGATGAGCTGCAGTAA
This sequence comes from Protomyctophum parallelum, assembly GCF_964188405.1. Classification (NCBI taxonomy): domain Eukaryota; kingdom Metazoa; phylum Chordata; class Actinopteri; order Myctophiformes; family Myctophidae; genus Protomyctophum; species Protomyctophum parallelum. The sequence continues at coordinate 16,558,041 of NC_139717.1, read as the reverse complement.
ATTGCCGTGCGGTGCAGCATGTGAGAAAGGCAACTCGGTAAACGTTCAGTATTCTGCTGGATAAATTGCCTCTATGTCTTGTCCCGGCTCAAAGCGATAATGGGAAATAAATCCCGTGGCACACTATTAGGGGGTATTTACTGCATGCGTACTGTCAGTATGTTGGGCGCTCTAGCGTCTCCAAAAAGCTCAACGTGTAGGTGTGTTTTCTACAGCGCGTCTAAATATAACTTCTAAATATAACTTCTAAATATAACTTCACGACAGTTTGTTGAAAAACCTATGTTTCTATGTCAGTGGTTCTCACACATTTTCATGTCAAGGACCCCCAAAATGATATGGATTTGGCCGCCGACCCCCATCTGAAAATATGTCGTTCCAGGGACCCCCCCAGAAGCAAAGATTTGAGTTAAAAACGTTCACTCTGAAAGAATATATTCAAACATTTGGGCCACATTTTCACGATTTTTCAAAAATAGCAGACCTACAAGCTCAAACTTGTAGATCTGCCATTTTTCAATAGCTAAAGTCTAACATAATGCTTAAAACACCAACAGGGGTTCCTGCCCAGAATGGGTTAAAGTTTCTGTTGATGCGAGTGTCGGCTAAAATAACTGAACACATTTGGAATGTTTTAACGTGAACTTAATGCACACAACTTTCCAGGACAACTTAATCTTTTTGTTTTCTTCCTGGCTCTCCTTGTTTGCCCTCGACTGTCCTTTGTGAGAGGTATTATTTGATGTGAGGAGATGATGAGTTTGTGGACAGCATGCCAGCTTAGTTCATATCAACTTCAAGACATGTCCGATACTAGAAGGCCCTCGGGGGCCATTTGTATGGCTTCACTCGTACAGTACAGAGCTCTGTCTCTCCGAATCCGCTTGCTTGCTGAAAAATAGCTGAAGGGCATCTCGCTCTCCCGAGGAGTGTCCTCTTACTCTCATTAGTTTTGTGTGTGTGTGTGTGTGTGTGTGTGTGTGTGTGTGTGTGTGTGTGTGTGTGTGTGTGTGTGTGTGTGTGTGTGTGTGTGTGTGTGCATGCGTGCGCTCTCTTTAACAAACAATGCTGAAGCAGTGCAAAGTCAAGCCTAGTCTACCCCATTGCCGGCCTGACATGCACTTTGGCCCTAGGGTTGCACACACGGGTGCGCGCACACGCACGCACACCGTCTTAGCTGTGTCCGATGATGACGCTTGCTACACACACACGCACACACACACTCACACAGGCTCATTTCTGCCTCCGGACAGTTGACTCAGGCCTGGGCACAGACCACCCCTCCTGTCCTTAATTGTGGCCCGCTTACAGCCCGGCGGGTCATTAGCGTGTGTTAGCATTAGCACACTGGGAGCCTCTCATGCTGTGCATTGTACAGTATGATGGTGTTCGCTGAGGCGTGTGCTAAAGTGATATGTGTTGTGTACATTGTAGGGGTGTAACGATACATTCTAACAGCGATACGATACGCATCGCGGTACATGATTGACGATATGATACATGGACCATATTTGGTTCATTCATGGCAATATGATACGATTCAATGATGTATTTTTAGCGAATAAATAAAATCTTTCAAATGGCCCAAAAACAATATATATATATATACGGCTGAAGTGGTTACTGCTTGTATTCTAATTGTAATCAAAATGTACACATGTAACTAGTAACTAAAGTTTTCAAATATGTCTAGTGGAGTAAAAGTGCCTCTGAGATGTAGTGGAGTAGAAGTAAAAGTACTGGAAATTAGAAATACTCAAGTAAAGTACAAATACCTCAGCATTGTACTTAAGTACAGTACTTAAGTAAATGTACTTAGTTACTTTACACCAATGGTAATGAAGTACCCATTTCACTCACATTTTATACTATGTTCTACAACGGTGTCGCACAATAATAAATTGTTGTAGATCTGTTATTTTCTGTAAATGTTTTGAGTAAATTGATTTGTCCGATTAATTGCTGCAAACATTTCCCTGAGGACCAGCTCATTAGTGTAGCTTAAATAATGGAGTGAGTGTGTGTTTTGTGCGTGCACGTGTGCGTGTGTGTCTGTGTGTGTCCGTGTGGTTTTGTATGATCTATTTTAGAAGTGCAGTGATACATGAAACATGATCGACCATCCTACCCATTATTCTCAACCTCCACTCTATTCCCGCCCCACCCCGATCCCACATCCAGTAAAACCATTTATTAGGCCACTATGCCAGTAACAGTGTGTGTGTGTGTGTGTGTGTGTGTGTGTGTGTGTGTGTGTGTGTGTGTGTGTGTGTGTGTGTGTGTGTGTGTGTGTGTGTGTGTGTGTGTGTGTGTGTGTGTGTGTGTGTGTGTGTGTGTGTGTGTGTGTGTGTGGGGAATGGTGTGTAGTGAGGTTGCATGGGTATTCTTCTGTGTGCGTGCGCGTGAGAGTTACATAAAGGCTTGTCGTGTGCACTGTTCCATTAGCGCCTCTCAGCCCGACTCCAACACTATCAGCCTAAATCTGCGAACGCCTGTGTGGTTTTCACATACCAGGGTCCATCACTTATTCTGCATCTGAGTCACGGACCACCATTTGATGAGATTTAGCCTCTCAGACCCAAAACGAAAGAATATTTAGTTGTCGTTGGATAAGATTTCCATGCTGTATTGATGTTGGTAACATTAGGACAGATGACAGGCAAATGTTGATCCAAAAATCCACATTATCTAATTGTGTAGACTTCTTGTAAATTAAAGTAACGCAGATCTTTAACAATACTTTTACCTCTTGAGAGTGTCGAATGAAACCAAATAGACCACCTGGAAGTAACTGCCTCAAGGACCGCTGGTAGTCCCCAAGCCACTGGTTTGACTTCCTGTCAAGACATTCCTTGAAGGTGATTTCTTTCCTAATTAGTGTTGATGTTTGAAAGTGCTTGTTGGATATGTTCTGAATTTGCACATAATGCAGTAAGTTGCTTTACTGAAAACGAACGTTTCCAAACTCTTAGACTTAATTGTTTTTGTGGAAGTAGCTCATAACATGTCTACGGTGGATTTAATGAAACAAACACTTTGCAGATAGAAAGAGGATCATTCAAGCCTTTGACGTCGTTTAATACAATCAGATAGGACTTGTTTGGGTGCATGGGCTGTCAATGGAAGATTGCAACTAGTTACCAACCTTTCTGACGAGATTGCCTGGCCTGCATATGGTCAATAGGTACTGCAGCCGGGGCCAGACACATAAACGAGGCCTGCATATGGTCAATAGGTACTGCAGCTGGGGCCAGACACATAAACGAGGCCTGCATATGGTCAATAGGTACTGCAGCTGGGGCCAGACACATAAACGAGGCCTGCATATGGTCAATAGGTATACTGCAGCTGGGGCCAGACACATAAACGAGCGATACAACGGAGCTCGTACTCGATAGCGGTGGTGCTCGTGGGTACAGACTTTAGTTTCCGACATACTATTGGTCCGACTGTCAATAGACCGACACCGTACCCAAAACCCTAACCTAACAACGCATGTCGGACCAACGCATTGTCGGGATTGGGCGATGTCCGCATGTCGGACCTTTGGTGCGTCGGATCTGCGTGTGCATCCCGGTGCTCATGACTCGAGTCCCAGCGGGTTCGTGAATACAATTTATGACGTCGCTATAGGCCCAAAATAGGCCTAGTGATACTTTTCCAACCCGGAAGAAGGGGTGAATAGGGAGCATGTGCTGGGTGAGCAAGTGCACGCAGGTGGATGGGAGGGGGATTTCCAGGTGCCCTCTCATTATGTTTTAACTGTGTGTGGACCGGCTAGCAGCAGAGCGCTCGTTATCTCCCATAACCCCATGCATGGCCTCGGGCACCATAAACAACAAGACTGCACCATGGAGGGAAGCCAGGGGTAGAGAGAGAAGGGCGGGAGACATTGACACAGAGAGAGGGAGGGAGAAAGAGAGAGAGAGAGAGAGGGGGAGAGAGAGACACAGTATTCACAGGGGGGGAAATTGTGTGTATCGACGTAATCTTCGTGTGTGTGTTTGCAGTCTGGATGGGAATGCTAATTGTCTAGTTAAGCACATTCCACTGACCCTGGGCCTGGCCTCTGTGTAACTGTGAAGCGTGATTAGGAAGCAGAACCTTTGTGAGAGCACACACACACACACACACACACACACACACACACACACACACACACCCCTGACTATTTCCCCCATCAGTCAGACCGGTGGGAGGTAATCTTCAGTCTGTTGTGGCCCCTCCAGCAGCAGGTTCCAGACCGGACCCGCCCCAGTGTCCCTGCCATCACGATGATATACGAGTGGACCAGGATCCTATGTGACCCAGGCTGAGGCCACCGGGACCGCGCTGGCTGGTGGCCCTAACCCGGCTCATGTAAGCAAGGCAGTGGCTCCAAAACGTTTGAGGTCGAGACCCAAAGGAGAGATTAGACGTTTGCCCCGGGGACCCAAACCAGTGAAAATAGTCATCTTAAATGATTTAAAACGCAATTGCTAAAATCTTCTTTTTTTCACGGCGGCCATTGCTTGGCAACGCCTTGCTTGTTTTTCTGCGCACGCAGCCATTCACTTCCTGGTTTACGGGCCAACAATCGTCCTTATTTACTCTGAGTCTACGGCGCTGTCTGTGGTTTTGATCAACGGCGATGTTCTGTCTTCTGACTTCATCGTGCATCTAGTTTGGAATATTAACACTTCTAAAGAGAGATCAGACAAGGTAGCGCGAGGTCGTTTTGGAAGATTTTCATTTTCAGAGTAAAATCTGCCTCATCTGCTTGGCACAAAAAACATGATTTTGTATTTATGGAAATTCTTAGAGACGTTCGTTTTTAAAATGTATACGTTTATTTTACATTATTTTGTAAGTAGGATTTGACTCATGACCCATAGAAGTTGGTCCGTAACGGTATGGAAAACAGTGATATATGGTGATAAACGGTGATATATGGTCAACACAACCAGAGAGCGGCTAGCTAATTTGCATAGTGCAGTAGCAGTTCTCTCTTCCTGTCCTCATATTTCCCCGTCACTCCTTTAGTAGTGTGTAATGGAGTCCCTTCACAGTACAAATGTTGACGTTTGACATTTAAACACAGCTGGAGGTAATATTATTAATTCCATATCGGTGTCACTGCTGCATGCCAGCGTGAAGTTAACTGTTGTGTGTGTGTGTGTGTGTGTGTGTGTCTCTCTCTCTCTCTCGCTCTCTCTCTCTCGCTCTCTCGCTCTCTCGCTCTCTCGCTCTCTCTCTCTCTCCAGTATATGTCCTCCATCATAGGGGGGGGGGGGGGGGGGGTGGGGGGGGGGGGGCTGGACACACACAGTAAAGCGTTCCAATGTTTTCTTATTCTCTTTCTGTAATTGGCTGATGATGGCCCACAGGGATTCTGTTTTTCCTTCTGTAATTGGATGATGATGGCCCACGGGGATTCGACCCCCGATAGTTCTGCGCCATGCAACTGTCCTGCCCTGTCCTACATCTATTGCACACACAATATGGACTATGAGTCAGCATGTGTGTGCGTAGCGCGTGCGTGCGTGCGCGTGTGCGTAGTTTAACCTCTGTGGTACTCATGAATATCAAGATGTCATATGGAAGTCGAGATTATGTAGGGCCTCGATGGCAAATGAACACACGCACAGACTCTCTCACCCTCTACCCCCCCCCCCCCCCCCCCCCCCCCCCCGCCCAGTTGATCTGTCTTACACACACAATCAATAACATGAGAGCAGAGTACTGCTCAGCAGAGGACATTTGTTTCTGTACTGCTTTAGATCCCGGACCTCTGTGTCCGCTATGTCTCTCCCTTTTAGCCCATTAAAGTAGCTACAGTATAAGCAATAATATGTCGACATTTGAATGACCATTTCATTTATTTATTTCATTCAGACGACAACAATGAGTAAAGCACTCCCAAGTCAAAAATGACTAACCAATCAGGAAGTAGACAGGCACATCGACCAATGACAAAGCTTCTAGGAACATCTTTGAATGCAGATTGTGGCCCCTAGATGTGTCGCAGAGACTTCATTTTTTTGGGAGCGTTTTACCCATTGCTGGCTGTCTGAATAACAAAACAAAAAAAGGTCATTACAATTTTGGCATATTGTTTATTAGCAGCTTTAAGGATGGGAACGCATCTTGTGTCGCTTGTTGCTTTGAACCATATATTCCTTATAAACAAATGACAAGTTCTGACTAAACTAAACTCAGTTGAGCTTCTGTAAAATGCACTAGTAGTATCAAGCTGCGGGACATTCCTTATCGGGGATCTCCATCGATGGGAAGTTGTACAGAAAATCTGAGATTATTCCGTGGCCGTTTAAAATGTGGCTACCGTGTCGACCGTTTCATATTTTTTGGAATTAAATGGTATGCTCTAAGCAATTTCATCCCATCAGACATAGTTATACTGGCTATTACTTTACATATTGCTCATATGAATGTTAACAATTTGCACTAAATGAGGTCAAGGTGGATTGGAAAAATTTGGTCCAGAAGAATACTCTGCCGGGGGGTTGCTTTTTGAGCGGCAGAGTGAATTAAATTATTTCCTCTCCCTGGTATATCCGGACTTTGAATACTGCTGTCGCTGAAAAGGCAGCAAAACCATTCTTTCGTTAATTGGAACAGCTACAAAATCTGGTCTGTGCAGACATCAATCGATCAGTCAGTAGTATTGCAATGACTGACAGACTGATGCGTCTCGATGGGAGATGTTGATTTGGCTCCATTAGGAGTTTGTGTCAAAGACTCTGAACCTCTAATTGCTCCCGAAGGTTGGTGCCTTGCATGGTTTATTTTTTCTTTATAATAAGTATTTTATTAAATTTCCACAAAATTACAAGTCATCACATTACATATATCAAAACTTGGAAATCCATACAGAAAATATGCTGCTTGTCATATAAATACATCTCATCAAATACATACATCATAATCCATCATAATACATAATACATACATCAAATAGCGCACAGACACTTAGGCGCCAGAGAGCGCGAGCAAACAGCACCATGCTTTGGTGCCATGTGTACTATCTGCAGCACCCCCTGACGCCCAAATGCCTGCACCTGCATGTGCTGTTCTGAAGGTCTCGCCACCCGCCAACAAATAGCACCATGCTTTGGTGCCATCTGTGTCTATCCGCTGGCATGCAACAAAAGCCCCAGAGCCACACACTCAGTAGAAACATTTAAAAGTATAAAACATGTAGACATACCGCAACCGGGAGTCCTCACCTCAGAATACTACTCAGTCACTGTGGCAGAATAAGGGCAAAAAAATATATATACATTACAAAGAGTATATTTGTCTGGGCTGTTCTAGAATGACTACAGTGCCAAGGTGGGCCAGTTTAGGTGCGTGTGCAGTCTCTTCAGGTCCATTGTTTTTTTTCCTTTTAAGTTCAGTTTTAATATGTTTAAAAACAGTGTTTGCGTCAATTACCACGTTGTCCATTGACATTTTGCACTCTGCTGTGTGTGTGTGTGTGTGTGTGTGTGTGTGTGTGAGAATGGATGAATCTAATGCACAAAGTATGTAAATCACTTTGGATTAAAGCGCTATATAAATGCAGTTTACCATTTATTTAAGAAGGCGGGAATGTGGATTAACAGGATTTTTTTTTGTATTGCTCTCGAAAGGGTTAGGGGTGCACAAGAAGTAAATTGTATTCATAGTACTGTGAAAGTGTGAACTCCCTCCCACTATAGTAATATATATCTACCTTTCATATATGCTCAGTCAGTGCATATGTATATACCATGTGTGTATATATATTAGAGAGACTATACTAAGAGACGTTTTTTTGAAACTATAGCTGTAAATATCTGAAAACCCCTTACTTGTTTTGCAAATAAGATAAGAGAGACCCTACAAGTGTGCTGTTTGTGAATAAGCGAAGAGAGACCCAGCAAGTGTGCTGTTTGTGAATAAGCGAAGAGAGACCCAGCAAGTGTGCTGTTTGTGAATAAGCGAAGAGAGACCCAGCAAGTGTGCCGTTTGTGAATAAGCGAAGAGAGACCCAGCAAGTGTGCCGTTTGTGAATAAGCAAAGGGAGACCCAGCAAGTGTGCCGTTTGTGAATAAGCGAAGAGAGACCCAGCAAGTGTGCTGTTTGTGAATAACTGAAGGGAGACCCAGCAAGTGTGCTGTTTGTGAATAACTGAAGGGAGACCCAGCAAGTGTGCTGTTTGTGAATAAGCGAAGAGAGACCCAGCAAGTGTGCTGTTTGTGAATAACTGAAGGGAGACCCAGCAAGTGTGCTGTTTGTGAATAAGCAAAGGGAGACCCAGCAAGTGTGCTGATTGTGAAACGAGCTAAATATCTGAAGCCCTGTACTTTGTTCAAACTTTCTTCTTTCCTGCCTTGATCTCTTCTCCCATTTTATTTTTCTAGGACAAACTAACACTATGGGAACTATGCACACACACAATTGGCGGAACAGGTCACTATGACTCAAGCCGTAACCAAATATGTATGCCATATATTTACCATATATAAATATATGTATACCATATATAAATATATACCATATTTTTATACCATTTATAAATATATATGTATACCATATTTGAGCCAAATCTGTCCTGTCTCACCTCTCCCCTTCCGCTGCTATCATCACTTCCTTTTTCTTGCCTCATACCATCTCTCAGCGAGCATAATATGTTATATGCCCCAATATGCACGCACGCACACACACACACACACACACACACACACTCTTCCCATAATATTCCCATCATCTGGTTTGTGCACGCCACCTCTTAAATCATGCATTCTCTCTCTCTCCTCCTATTCCTCCCCGTGCGTCTCATCCCTCCAGCAGTGTGTGTGTGTGTCACTCCACCTGGTCCTCTCTCTCTCTTTCTCTGTATTACACCTGCTAAAACATTGATCAGATGCTTCCTTTGATATGGCAGCCATGCGTGTGATCATGCAGGGTCAAGTCCTCGTCAGTGGGACCATTTCCGTCGCTGATATTACGAAACGTCCCGCAGCCACAGCAAATTGGGTTTGTCCTCATGAGACCAACGCTGTGTGTGTGTGTGTGTGTGTGTGTGTGTGTGTGTGTGTGTGTGTGTGTGTGTGCGTGTGCGTGCGCCTTATGTCAGTTGCTCCAGGGCAGTGTCTTCCTGTGATGGGCAGATCCCTGACTCATGGGGTTGCGACTGGCCTAATTTGAGCAGGACTGGAGCCAAAAAAACAGAAGTTCTGCTTTTACTTTCCAAAGAATGGGTAGCTTAACGAGAGAATGATGCAGAGGACGAAAATAAGACGGGGGGGGCGGGGGCGGGGAACAAAGTCAGGAAGAAGGAAAATTGTTGCAAATGAGGCCAAGAGAGAGAGAGAGACGGAGTATTGTGTTTGTGTACATGTGCACACGCTGACGTGTGTGTCTGTATTGAGGATGACGAGAAGAGTTCCACCAGGAGGTAAACAAAAAAGAAAAGCGTCTGAAAGCAGTCTGTGGTCTTGACTGTATGTCAGAGAGGCAGAGTACAGCTGAACCGTGGCTATAAATAGCCACTAATCCGCAGGAGGACAAAAGCCAGCGGTGCCCGAGTCAGTCAAACACAGCAGCTCATCAAGGGGAAAAAACACAGTCCAATAAAGTCACCCCTCTCGGTTGGACCTCCCATCGGAATCATTAAATATTTAGCAAGGTTCGACCGGCAGTGTGAAAGGTCTACATTTAATTTTTACTCTGAAGCTTCACTCTGTAACTTTCATTTTCCACCCCAGGATTCAAACCTGTGTCTCCTGCGCCAGTGCGGAATGCTTTACCACCAAGCTAATGGAGCCAAATTAAACATGTGTCTATCATTTTACACTCTTGAGAGTTAAATTATTGTTAAACATCTGCATTACTTAATGAACAAGATGTCTAGTCTACACAATTAGAATGTAGAAAAAAGTGTTTTGTTTGTATCAATGTTTGCACATTATCTCTCCCATGGTACCACATCAATACATCATGGAATTGTGGACAAAATCTTATCCATCAATAACAATCTTTAGTTTTGGTTGGGGAGGCTAAATGCCATCACATGGTGGTCAGTGGCTCAAATGCTGAATTAATAATGGGCCATTATGACAAAGGTTGAAGACCACATGTTCTACAGAATTATATCGTAGGTCAGAGTTGAGTGTAAATATTGGCATAGATCACAATTAATTACGTACAAACACGCCAACCCAGATGTGTGCATAGTCGATTTGCTTCAGCGCCCTCTGGTGGACAACAACAACAGACGGGCAATCGCGACTCATTCCGACTAACTCAAAGATAGAATTGGAATAGAATTGAAAATGTAAACCACCAGTTTGAGTAGTGAAACTACTGACGGAAGAGAGCGCGAGGCACATGTTTGTTGTGCACGTGCATGCATGTCTCCACGTGCACGTGTATGCATGTCTCCACGTGCACGTGTATGGGTGTGAATGGCAGGCTGAAAGCTGAACCCCTCTCTCGGGTGCCCGGTGTTCACACTGTATATGAGCTCCACGGGGGCCAAAATAAGACATCAAAGAAGATGCAGAACGCTCCGAAATTAGAGGAAATAAATTAGATCTCTCTTCATGTTTGCCAATTGCTATGAACATGAGCATGAAACGAGGTACAGGTTTTTGCCCCTCTCTTACAGCGGGATGATCTAGCTCACACCCTCGCTTAATGCGCCCCGCACGGTTAGATCACACTACTGATATATTATTGATTTCAGCTGTTACAATTCCAAACATGAAAACATGACCCGCTTCATAGTCCAGTCTATATTAGTATTGAAATGTCTAATGTATTTGTTTTTAGTTCATAAAGTTAACACAACTATAACTAACTGCATTTGAAATGAGATAAAAAAGGTTACTTTTCAGGATTCCAATTCAATAATAGCAAAAAGATATATCAGGATTTCAATTCAAATATAGCAAAAATAGCTGATGTACAAGCTCAAAACGGGTCGCACTGCGAAGCGTTTTGAGCTTGTAGATCGGCTATTTTTTGCTTATCCCATTTTGGGTGGGAACCCCTTTTGGTGTTAGCACTATGTTATGCCTTAGCTATTGAAAAATAGCAGATCTACAAGCTCATAGCGCACCACCGATTGGCGCGCTACGAGCTTGTAGGTCTGCTATTTTTTTTTAATCGAAGAGCGACTGACATAGAAACATAGCTTTTTCAGAAAACTGTCAGGATGTAGAAGACATTTTTAGAATCTGATCTCAGGTCAGAAAGAGAGCGAAGGACGACGCAAAAAACACCAAAACGGTAGACGGACACAACTGTTGACAGGAGGGGAATCGCTACCAGCGGTAGAAAATAGAAAAAACAGAATGAACTGGATGCAATATGTCATGCAGCAGAGAGAGGGAGAGAGGGATGATGGGTAAACAGAAGGACCGGAGACAGACTGGCAGAGGTCAGGAGAGATGTAGGAAAAGACGAGAGAGAGAGAGACAATGGGAGGAGACAGAGGGATCGATAGAAGTCCCAGATTGCTTTTTCCCGCTTTGAACCTTGAGCGCTGTGTGCAGAGGCGTCTGGGAGAAATGCGAGGCCCTGTGCGAGATGTCGGGGGGAATGTGCGCGCGCGCGCAATTAATTAATTAATTAATTAATACTTACTTTTGCCTTCACTTTCCTACAGATTATGCCAGGTTCTCATCTCCAATGAGTAAGAAATTGACATGCACTGCCTAATTTAGCAGCTTAACAGAGTGAATGCAGAGATTGTGGTCCTCCACATTATGTCATTTTATTTGTTGTAAGGAAGCTATAGTTAACATGACGTGTGTGTGTGTGTGTGTGTGTGTGTGTGTGTGTGTGTGTGTGTGTGTGTGTGTGTGTGTGTGTGTGTGTGTGTGTGTGTGTGTGTGTGTGTGTGTGTGTGTGTGTGTGTGTGTGTGTGTGTGTGTCCTAAATATCATTTGGGATTAGTGCCAGGTGCTTAATTAAAAAGCAATTACCTGTCGCCATGGGCAATGCATGGCAGAGAGCAGCCTTGGCTAATCTGGTGAGGGACCTTTTGCCGGTGCCCATGCTTACACCCTCACCCACCAACACACACACACACACACACAGTGCACACAATGCCTTTACCCAATTTGCTCCATTGTGTCCATAACGGGAGATTACAACAAATTGCTAATTAGCGATTAGGGATGCAGGCTGGAACAACAGGACTAGGATGGTATTTGTGTCCAATTTATTTACCAGGTTAAGTGATTTGCATATAAACAGCAAAATATAGCACGGGCCATTGAGCATTCTCCCTCTCTCTCCCCACCCGCATGCTCTCCATCTCTCTTTCATAACAAATCAATAATATGATGTGGAATGTTTCCTCCTCATTTAACCCATTCAAAATATTCACCTTCAGCTTACCAATTAATTACCAATTAGTTACCTGGCTGCTCTATATCCTAATTCACTGTTCTGTCTTTCTCTTCGTAGCGCTCGCTTGCACACACACGCACACGCACGCACGCACGCACACCGGTCATTCCCTACAAACTCTGAAAGAGGTGTTCTGACTCGCCCGCTCGAGAACGTCCCAAATGACATCCGAACTTTGCATGGATGGTGATCACCATGGACAGTGCTCGTATGTCCAGAGTTATGAGGCGTTGAAAATGCTACTTTGAACAGAAGTCTATGGGATGGGCGCTCACAAAGATCCCATAGCTGGGGGTGAGGGAGGCGTTGCTTAGCAACCGGACCAATGTTAAAAGCTGATGTTCGGCCTAGCCGCTTCATATATGGTGTAAAGGGGGGGGTACGAATATGTCCGTGCCTAGCAGATAACGTCCCATAGCTGGGGGTACGAACATATTTGTACTTAATTGATCAATTTCTTAACGGCGATTCATCGATTAACTATTAACATCCGTAGCTGGGTTAGGTGGTGAATCTGGTGATGTGCGGGTGCTGGGGGAGGGCTGTCCCGTAGCCTTTGATTTGTGTCCTCAGTGTTAGCAGTGAAATGTACCGATTAATGGCCAGTTTACCAGCCTTTTATTTTAGGACCTTTTAGGCCATGTGGGGAGATAGACTCATTCATTACCACTAACGACTCTGTCTGGACGCGCACGTGCGCTCGCACGCACGTTCACATTCACCTGGCGTTGCCCTGTGGTTGTACTCTGTCCTCTCTAGCCTGTCAATGCACTATTTATAACCCGTCTTTAGCCCTTGCGAAGCCAGACAGTGCCACGATGACGACCAAATGATTGACAGGGCAATAGAAGAGGGAGCCTGATCCCGTCTGGCTCCCTCCTACCGACCTTCCCCGCTGACATCGCCACTGTCTGTCAATCTACCCTCCCTTGTGTGCGTGCGTGCGTGCGTGGGTGACTGAAAATCTTGACTCAATTTGCAATAACACTGTCCCCCCCCCCCCCCCCCCCCCCCCCCCCCCCCCCCCCACCACCACCACCACCACCACCACCACCACCTGTTAAATGTCCCCTTTCTCACTCAGAGGGCGAGTGAGAGTGCAAGTGTGTCAAGTGTGTCTGGCAGAGGCTGGATAGTCAAACCGTCTTGTGTAACTGCAGAAGGCATATGGAGAAATGCAAGAAAAATGTGCCTTGTCATTCTGAGTGCGACCCGTTTGCTTGTCATTGTTTGTTAATGTTTTGAGGACAACAGATAGCAGCTTGGCCAATCTGGTGGACGGTGTGAGGGGACCTTTTGCAGACACATAGAAGGCGCCCGCACGACGCACGTACACACACACACACACGCACGAGCGCACAATGCATTTACCCAATTTGCTCCATTGTGTGAATTAAAGGGACAACGTACTAGAAGAGTCTGAGCGCGGGCGTAACAGAACATAAAGTTGTTTTTTATTGGTAATAATCCAGCATGCAACCGTTGCTAACAGCCAACAGTAATAATTGATGCTTCGATTTCCTTTTCCAATTGCCTCTTTCTCTGGGTTGTAGCTGGGTTTCTCACTTGCCCCCCTGCAGAGCTATGTCCCTCCGTTTCGTGCTTATTGGCAATGTGTCTCTGTCTTCCTTTTTTTATGAGCCGTTTAATGTATTTTTCATTTCCTCCCATCTCCAACGCCAGCTTTTTAGTACTTTTCTAACACTGAACTTATTGTTTGTTATTGTCCTAGTTGGGGGTGTTTAATGTTGTTGGGTTTGTTTTTTGTCCACGAAAACCTTGTCTGTAGAAAGTGTGCTCGTCGTCCTCATTGTGTCGTCTCTTTTCTGTTCTGTTGTGCATTTGGGTTTTTGTGCAGATGGCTGGAAGTCGTGGCATGTCTTCTCTTCTCCAATTCGTCCCGCTGTTGGGACTTGTCAGACTTTTAGAAATCCAGAGCCATGGTGAATGGTAAATGGTGCATTTGTATAGCGCCTTTATCCAAGGCGCTTTACATAGATTGTGCATTACATTCACCCATTCACACACACATTCATACACTGATGGCAGCAGAATCCATGCAAGGCACCAACCAGCACATCAGGAGCAATTTGGGGTTCAGTGTCTTGCTCAAGGACACTTTGACACTAACTCTTGGGGAGCCCGGGTTCGAACTGGCAACCTTGCGGTTACCATCCGGCCACTCTACCCCTGAGCCACCGCCACCCCTCTCTTCACAGTTAGCTGCCACAATGCAACGCTATACAAAACTATGGCAATGAAGCTTTAACGATGTCTGCTTGGCTGTCTGAGTGCGTCTCTGTCCACCAGATGTTGGTATAAACAGCAAAACAGACCGGGACTGAACCACTAACAAATGCTCTATATGCCCATGTCTAGGTTGCCTTGTTATAGTGTTCACAATGAAAATATTTCTTTCCCCTGGATTCCTTACCTAATTTAGGCTCCACACACACACACACACACACACACACACACACACACACACACACACACACACACACACACACACAGTCATGTCACCCCGATGTATCTATCTGTCAGTTTTATATTTAGATTTGCTATGATTGAAAGCCAATCATAGCCAATCTAAATAGAATCTGAAACACGTTTGCGAAATCGGGCACAAAATGCTACTAATCATGAACACATTGTCCAATTGGTGTGAAACTTTGCACACATGCCCATGGATTCCTTACATGAGTCCTAATATAGGCTACACACACACACACACACATGGAAGATCTGGCACACACCAATTGCTTCAAATCGGTCTCATCAAGGTGGTGCGATAACACGCCACAACACAGCTCTGCGTATCCAGCCTGGGCTGGCGCTGATGTGCACTACGAGGCATGCACTTCTCAATGTACATTATTTTTACCCTGATGTGAAGAGAGAGCTAGTTGCTATGACGGTGTCACTAGCCGCCAGTGTTGAATTTGACACCAAATATAGATTTTAGTTTTAGTCATAGTTTTCATTCAGTTTTATTCACATTTTAGTCACCTGGAAGGTCTAGTTTTAGTCGACTAAATATCATAAGATTTTAGTTGACTAAATATACAGATTTAGTCGACTAATGTATTTTGGCAGGCCTTGATGCCGTCGCAATGACTGATTTTGCACTTGCTGAAAATAGCCGATCTACTGTACAAGCTCACAATATGTAATATGATGTGTTGTGAGCTTGTAGATCGGCTATTTTCAGCGTGCAAACCAAGCGTAAAAGTTTTTAGTTGATGACGAAATTGTCAATATATTATTTAGTCTTATTTAAGTCATCATAGCTTAGTTTTCATTTAGTTTCCATTTTGTTTTCGTCTGTGAAAAGTGTCATAGTATTAGTCGACGAAATCAACACTGCTAGCCGCCCATTGGCCGAGGAAGACGAGACGTGGCAGGAGCCAGGAATGGGAAGAGTGGATTTAAACGGATGGGAGCTGTCGTGCAACCGTCACTGGCCCAGCAGGGTGCCTGGGCGGAGAGATGGACTACTCTTAAGCAACGACCACACAGCCAGAGAAGTGCCAGGACCAGTTTGGATGAAGGCTGCAGATTTACCGTGGACACCGAACTCCATGAAGGCTGAGACTGACTGATTGCACATGCAGGCCAGCTGGGAGGCTAGCTCTACTACCTTTTACTTGTAACAGAGGATTTCTACATTGCAGTATTGATACTTTTGACATTAGCATTGTTGTTTCTTGGCTGTATGCACCCTTCCAACTATTGCTGTAAAAGGGAAAAAAAATAAGGAAAAAAAATAAAATCTCTGCAAGCCATATGACCATTTGACCGACCGAATCACGAGATGAAACTCTGAAGAAAAGAGGAAAAGGCCTGGAGTTCGTGTTTTGATGAAATATTAATGAGGCTGTGCTGCAACCCAGCTTATTAAAATAATAGGAAAAATACTGTGACTCTGCCCGGGCTAAATGTAATGCAGTTATTGCTCCGTGAGCAAATTCACATTGAATTGTAATTTCCAACTGCCGGGCTCCCTGGAGTCGCATGCCACCATGCCTATTTCATCAGACGAAACAATAGTTCTTGTGATTAGATGCCCCTCCGACGCAGACCTGTGCTTCCATCTCAGCCGCTGTGCTACTGAATTGCTTTTCGAAGGCTGCATGTAGTAGTCTAGTCTACTGTACACCGACCCAACTGGGTGGGGAAACAAATAGTCACTTTAATGGAAAGATGGCTACGGGCAGATTCTTTGGCCTAGCGCGGTAGTTTATGCAGCCGGCCCGGTCGTGGATCTTTTTGCCTTTCCTTCCAATGTTTTTTACGATGCCAAGAAAATAGCAATCACTGAGAGAGGCATGCTCTCTCTGTCTCTGTCTCATTCGCAATTCCTTTTTCTTTTTTGTGGTTTGCCATTTTTTTGGGCAGGAATTTACAGCCTAATGTGTGTCCCTGACTCATTTATTTTTGCCCGATGCGTGACCTATATGGTTGAAACGTACAATTGTTTGGAGGCCATTAAACCAGTGGGAGGATGTTTTAGCCTCTTATTTGATTATTGCCGTGATGTCCTCATATCCTGCACCTGGCCTAAATACGTCAGGTGCTAGATGTTGATTGATTGACTGACTGACTGAAAAGTGTATTTCACGGTATGCAGAATGGGTACATGTCAAACGAAAGCACGAGTCAATACAAAACATGTTACCGTGGACGACACCATGGGTTAAGCATTACACTCGTTTACGACAGAGTCCGCCATTTGCAATTCATCAGAGACGTCTATAACGAAACAAAACAGGAAATCAACCACACAGAATCATGTGCACACAATCTCCTCTTCCTCTCACCCCCGAGTCCTAGCACGAGGTGAACGGTTGATGTGCAGCTGTGTGCCGTGTGTGTGTGTCTGTCAATGTTTGCGTATGCTTATCCACTTTAGCCCTTCATATACTTTGTTGACCAGCGCCCACCCAGGGGTCTATACTAGGCCCTCTCCGTCTTCCCCTCTACACCAGGGGTTCTCAACCAGTGGTCCTTGAGGGCGTTCCAGGTGGTCCCCAGCTAAATGATGGAGAGTTGGTAACCAAGTGGACCCTTATAGATCTTTAACTCTTGAGAGCGTAAAATGAAACGGGTCCATTTGGTTTCATTTCACGCTTTAAAGTTTAAACGGCTGCATTACTTAATTCTGTCTGCACAATTTGAGAATGTAGAGGAATTGTTATTTTTGATCAGCGTTTGCCAACAGCATGGAATTATGGACAAAATCTTAGCCAACGACAACAAAATATTCTTCAGTTTTGGGTCTGAGAGGCTAAATCTCATCAAGGTCCGTGGATCAAATGCCAAATAAATAACGGTCCGTGATATGAAAAGGGTTGAAAACCACTGCTCTACACCGAATATATTCACCGAAAATAGCTGATAAGTTCACAGCATGTTGTGAGGTTCCTTGTGTATATTGTGTATATTCCTGCACTATACCTGCACCGAGTGACCTTGGTACATAGAATTTGATCTATTGAAGATTCTGACCTTCAAATGTACATCATTTTTGTTTTGATTGTATTGCTGTATTGTTGTATTGTTCTGCTTTGGCAATGTAAACGTATGTTTTCTCATGCCAATAAAGCCCTTTGAATTGAATTGAATTGTGAGGTTGTAGATGAGCTGTATTCAGCACCTCTTCGAACCAGAACAGGGATTCCTATAGGATTCATGTGGTTATATGCATGTGTGCGTGCATGTTTGTGTGTGCGTGCGTGCAGTGCAGTGCACCAGTGTGTCTTTTTAATCCTGTTTGTTGTCTTATGTTTACGCTGTTCCGTTGGCGGGCCTCGCCCCCCTTAAGCATCTGCTAAATCAATTTAGGACTCCAGCCTCTTCCATAGACATGCCAATCATCTCCTAATTGCTCAGTTCACTCGTTTACCTCAATTAACTCAAACACACATGAGCATGCACACGACGGGCATGTGCAGCACAGCGTGCACGCACACATGCGCACGCATACACACACGTACACACAGAGCAGACCAGATTGATTAATGACTTTAACCCTTTCCTTAGCATTTCTGTTTTGGCACGGTGTTGACAGAGTGCACGGTCTTTCACTCTTGGCTTCTCTCGTCCGCTCTCGCTCTCTGTCTGCCTCTCTCTCTCTCTCTCTCGCTGAGTCAACCATATTGAGTGCTTTGTTAATGCACAGCTGACTTTTATTTTGCGGCTGCTGCTGCTTCCTTTTATAATGATCCACTTGTTTCAGGCTGTATATACGATGTGCCCGATTCACTAAACACCAATTATTTTCCAGACATGAAGAAGAATCACCTAATTGCCTTTCAAGGACGTGTTTTCCTGTCTACTTGTTGTTGTTGTTTTTCCTCCTGGTCTCGTTTTAGTCTGACATGCAGATCTCCTTCCGTCTTAATTGGAATCCATTCCATTCCATCCTGAATTCAACAGAGTACGGTAGCCTCTGCTCAACCTACTGTACCACAATTAGCCATTATTGATACAAAATCAAACTTTTTCTATTTTCTGGCTTGTTGTAACCCAGGGCACCTGGTGTTAACAGTAATAATACAATTATATCTTATTTTGTTGCACCTCTCTGCCCCGTTCATTGGAAGTGTCGAGTTCACTCCAGTCAACGGAAAACATGGCTGGATGATTTTCTTCATTATTCGATCATTATATCTGGTTTTATTATTGTAGATAAAGTAAGGTCAAATTATTATTGGTAAGAGCTAATCACAAGTTATCTGTAACAAAACAGACATTTCCCCATCAGTGAAAGCACAAGGTCTCATACTAATAACACTACTCTAATAAGCCCTAGTGAATACTGTTTCAACTGCCTCGTAAAAACATCTTTCTGTCTAATGATGGCTCAGGGTAATTGCATATTTTGTGAGATAATGACACAAGATATGAAGGCAGCATATTCAATTAGCCCCATTATTGACTACGGTTTCTATTTACCGGTAATATTGTATTTTTCATTTTCATCCACTTTAGTCTTTATGTCAATTACCATTTTATCTCCCAAATTTGAAGCGGGACTTCTATTTAAACACTCAATTGGTAACCTCGCGTCACCAGGCTTTCCACCTCCTGTGGTCTGTGTGATCCCGTCTAGGTGTGGTTTAGACCGGATTATTATTATTATTATATATATTTTTAAACCTCTGTGTCGCTTTGACTAAAGAAACTTCTCAGATGCATTCGTTCCATCAAGGCTTTTATTGGGTTGGCCATAAAATGACGATGCAGATAATTATTTTTGAGTAATTGTGATTCCGGTTATGGTTGGCCTGACGACTATACAAACTAGACTACAACATGACGTAAGTTTTCATCCGCTTCCTTGGACCCCAGAGTGTGTGCCTGGCGCTTTTGCCACTGAAAGTGCTACTATTGATATTTTGCAAAGAATATACTAAGTAGAAGCCTTAATAATACCATTAATACCATTCCACATGTTTCCAAACATGCATACATGTTAGTTGTGCCAAGGAACACATTCAGGTGAGAATATCACAGTCCGCCCTAAGATACATTTCCCATCTCCCCGATTCTTCTGTTTCTCCCTGAAAAGAAATGTGTGTCACGTGTTTGTATCTGGTGCATAAACATGGCCCAAACCAGTGTGAAACCCTGCATTCAACTAAAATCAATAGATATCTCCCTCAAGCGTCTCCATTCTAATTCATGAATTTCAAATTTCAACCGGTATTGTAGGCTTTTCTTGTGGCTTGTTTCGTGTTGCTAGTCTACTAGATATAGTGGTAGCTTTGTGTTTCTTGCACAAAATGCCACTTCACATTTAGGTTTTTACTAGGACATTTTCTCCATCAGCACACAGCATAACAATTGTATGCCTCGAAACCACAGCGATGCTCCGAGATAATAAATAAGGGATGGGAATAAATAATCATGCCACTATTACTCCACATCAAAGGGATGTTAAAACCAAACCAAAGAAATCACAGACAGGTCATGCTACAGACAGACATAGGGACAGGTCATGCTACAGACAGACATAGGGACAGGTCATGCTGCAGACAGACATAGGGACAGGTCATGCTGCATGCAAACAGACATAGGGACAGGTCATGCTGCATGCAAACAGACATATGGACAGGTCATGCTGCATGCAAACAGACATAGGGACAGGTCATGCTACAGACAGACATAGGGACAGGTCATGCTGCAGACAGACATAGGGACAGGTCATGCTACAGACAGACATAGGGACAGGTCATGCTACAGACAGACATAGGGACAGGTCATGCTACAGACAGACATAGGGACAGGTCATGCTACAGACAGACATAGGGACAGGTCATGCTACAGACAGACATAGGGACAGGCCATGCTACAGACAGACATAGGGACAGGCCATGCTACAGACAGACATAGGGACAGGCCATGCTACAGACAGACATAGGGACAGGCCATGCTACAGACAGACATAGGGACAGGTCATGCTGCATGCAAACAGACATAGGGACAGGTCATGCTACAGACAGACATAGGGACAGGTCATGCTGCAGACAGACATAGGGACAGGCCATGCTACAGACAGACATAGGGACAGGCCATGCTACAGACAGACATAGGGACAGGTCATGCTACAGACAGACATAGGGACAGGTCATGCTGCAGACAGACATAGGGACAGGCCATGCTACAGACAGACATAGGGACAGGTCATGCTACAGACAGACATAGGGACAGGTCATGCTGCATGCAAACAGACATAGGGACAGGTCATGCTACAGACAGACATAGGGACAGGTCATGCTGCAGACAGACATAGGGACAGGTCACGCTACAGACAGACATAGGGACAGGTCATGCTACAGACAGACATAGGGACAGGTCACGCTACAGACAGACATAGGGACAGGTCATGCTACAGACGGACATAGGGACAGGTCACGCTACAGACAGACATAGGGACAGGTCATGCTACAGACAGACATAGGGACAGGTCATGCTACAGACAGACATAGGGACAGGTCATGCTGCAGACAGACATAGGGACAGGTCATGCTGCATGCAAACAGACATAGGGACAGGTCATGCTGCATGCAAACAGACATATGGACAGGTCATGCTGCATGCAAACAGACATAGGGACAGGTCATGCTACAGACAGACATAGGGACAGGTCATGCTGCAGACAGACATAGGGACAGGTCATGCTACAGACAGACATAGGGACAGGCCATGCTACAGACAGACATAGGGACAGGCCATGCTACAGACAGACATAGGGACAGGCCATGCTACAGACAGACATAGGGACAGGTCATGCTGCATGCAAACAGACATAGGGACAGGTCATGCTACAGACAGACATAGGGACAGGTCATGCTGCAGACAGACATAGGGACAGGCCATGCTACAGACAGACATAGGGACAGGCCATGCTACAGACAGACATAGGGACAGGTCATGCTACAGACAGACATAGGGACAGGTCATGCTGCATGCAAACAGACATAGGGACAGGTCATGCTACAGACAGACATAGGGACAGGTCATGCTGCAGACAGACATAGGGACAGGCCATGCTACAGACAGACATAGGGACAGGTCATGCTACAGACAGACATAGGGACAGGTCATGCTGCATGCAAACAGACATAGGGACAGGTCATGCTACAGACAGACATAGGGACAGGTCATGCTGCAGACAGACATAGGGACAGGTCACGCTACAGACAGACATAGGGACAGGTCATGCTACAGACAGACATAGGGACAGGTCACGCTACAGACAGACATAGGGACAGGTCATGCTACAGACGGACATAGGGACAGGTCACGCTACAGACAGACATAGGGACAGGTCATGCTACAGACAGACATAGGGACAGGTCATGCTACAGACAGACATAGGGACAGGTCATGCTACAGACAGACATAGGGACAGGTCATGCTACAGACGGACATAGGGACAGGTCACGCTACAGACGGACATAGGGACAGGTCATGCTACAGACGGACATAGGGACAGGTCATGCTACAGACGGACATAGGGACAGGCCATGCTACAAACA
Organism: Protomyctophum parallelum; assembly: GCF_964188405.1. NCBI lineage: Eukaryota > Metazoa > Chordata > Actinopteri > Myctophiformes > Myctophidae > Protomyctophum > Protomyctophum parallelum. The sequence goes on along the minus strand of NC_139717.1, from coordinate 16,535,611 downwards.
GACATAGGGACAGGTCATGCTACAGACGGACATAGGGACAGGCCATGCTACAGACAGACATAGGGACAGGTCATGCTACAGACAGACATAGGGACAGGTCATGCTACAGACGGACATAGGGACAGGTCATGCTACAGACAGACATAGGGACAGGTCATGCTGCAAAGAGACATAGGGACAGGTCACGCTACAGACAGACATAGGGACAGGTCATGCTACAGACAGACATAGGGACAGGTCATGCTACAAACAGACATAGGGACAGGTCATGCTACAAATGGACATAGGGACAGGACATGCTACAAATGGACATAGGGACAGGACATGCTACAGACAGACATAGGGACAGGTCATGCTACAAACAGACATGGGGACAGGACATGCTACAGACAGACATAGGGACAGGACATGCTACAAACAGACATGGGGACAGGACATGCTACAGACAGACATAGGGACAGGCCATGCTACAGACAGACATAGGGACAGGACATGCTACAAACAGACATGGGGACAGGACATGCTACAGACAGACATAGGGACAGGTCACGCTACAAATGGACATAGGGACAGGTCATGCTACAAATGGACATAGGGACAGGTCATGCTACAGACGGACATAGGGACAGGACATGCTACAGACAGACATAGGGACAGGTCATGCTACAGACAGACATAGGGACAGGTCACGCTACAAATGGACATAGGGACAGGTCATGCTACAAATGGACATAGGGACAGGTCATGCTACAAATGGACATAGGGACAGGTCATGCTACAAATGGACATAGGGACAGGTCACGCTACAGACAGACATAGGGGCAGGTCATGCTACAAATGGACATAGGGACAGGACATGCTACAGACAGACATGGGGACAGGACATGCTACAGACAGATAGGTCACACACTTGAAAATAGAAAGGAGAGGTCGCACAGCTCGTAGTCGCGATGCAAACAATACTGTTTATCGAGTTACCAACATTGCGGTAAACAAATTGCCTTGTTCCGGGTATGCTCCGCACACACTGACATTGCCGGCCAACCCAGCACCACTCACTAGACTAGATAAAGAAATAAGAACAAAGAGAATCTGACATGAGAAGGAAAAAAAAAAAAAACTATCACCACTTCCCCTTCGTTCCCCTTTAATTATATTCCTCTCTTCCCCCCCTTCTCATCATCTACCTTCTAATACCAGAAGGCCACGCTTATGTAATATCGTACAAAACCAATTGACAAAGCAATTCAATGGACTTATACGTTAGGTTTAATGGCTCTCCAAATAAGCCCATACTGTTGGAGCCATTAGACCCCAAATGACAGAACATAAAAAGGTTAAGTGGTCCTTTAAGAGTACGCTGGTTGTGTGTGTGTGTGTGTGTGTGTGTGTGTGTGTGTGTGTGTGTGTGTGTGTGTGTGTGTGTGTGTGTGTGTGTGTGTGTGTGTGTGTGTGTGTGTGTGTGTGTGTGTGTGTGTGTGTGTGTGTTGTACTGTATGTTGTACTGTATGTGTGTGATGTGTTTTATGTCATTTATATTTCATGGCAATAAGCGTTAGTAACCAAGCACTCTTATGCCCCCAGCATGACGCTGGTATCTTGCCTATGGACAAAAAGCAGTTAAATGCACCATTTTGAGAGAGAAAATAGACACCGCGGGAAATGTTGTCAGAGAAAATAACCATCAAGTTTTTTTTTTAAAGCCCTTGGCTATTACCATGCATGAGGTATTACACTATCTTACTGTAGAAATGTTGCATTTTTCTTGTGGCCTCTCTGTATCCCTGTTAAACAACAATGCATGTGCAGTTTCTGCATATCATACACTACTCAAGGGGTGTGTATTGTTGTATTGATTGACAGACATATAGATTATCCTGCATATTGAATCAGTGTTTTTATTCATTCTAAACTGGCTGTCGCCATGCCCGTTGTATCGAAGTCTCTCCCTCTCTTTCTCTCTGCCTCTATTACATTCTGCTCCTCCTTGAGTTTCAACAGATACTTCTCACTCACACTCTCACTGCGTGTGCAAAGTAATATGAATTGATTCAAGCCCAGGGTATTTCACATTTCCCAGCGATTGCTGAAGGTTGAGGCAGTCATCTGTCACGTTGCGTGTGTACAGTACAGTGTGCGTGACCCTTTTTTCTCTCTATTTTATTGAAGCGTCTTGTCTGAAGAGATAAACCGTTATAAAATGGTCCCATCATGCGTGGCATATTAATAGCAGATAAATCCAAAGAAGACATGCATTTTCTAAGATTGGACCTTGAGCCGATTTCTCATCCATTTTTAGAGAGAGAGAGAGAGAGAGAGAGAGAGGGGGCCTTTTGGGTTGACTGACACAGATGTTAAAGTCCTTGTCCACACGTCCTCTGATATAATTTTAATCCTCAGTAAAAAAAAAATCTGTTCATTAAAAATATGTCAGTTAGTACGTTCGTTTTTTTTCTCTCCCTCCAAGTATGACCCTACATGAGTAGTTCATCTTTCTTTGCCCTATCTTTTAGAATTCCATTATCCTTCAATGTTCAGTGACATAACACCTATCATGGCTACCGTCGTGACAGGCTGATGGAGAAATACCAACATTCATTGTGTAGTTCAGTTCACAGACTATCTGAAAACACCCAAGGCGGTTTCCCTGGGTTGGGTGATTGCACATCTTGCTGGCATACTGTATTTACTATTTATTACACCACCACCAGGGTTATTATTATTTTTTGTGTATTGATCGACACCAGACTGCTACAGTAGGAAGAGACCATTCATTTTCCTTTAGCCAGTGGTGGAAAGTAACTAAGTACATTTTACTTGACTACATTTTTGAGGTTTTTGTGCTTTACTGGAGTATTTCCAATTTCCAATACGTTTACTTCTACTCCACTACATCTCAGAGGCAAATATTGTACTTTTACTCCAATACATTATTTGTATTGGGGGGTGTCCCTATTATACATTTTGGCCATTTGGAAGATAGCCGATCTACACGCTCACAATGCGTCTCAATTTTCAAAGATTTAAAAAGATAGTTTTTTATATATTTCTTCTTCCGTCGTATGTCCTTATAGACCTTCAGCTCCGTTGCAGCAAGCCAGTCCAGTGTGTCATTGTCTAGGTCAATTAACCCACCATCACCATTCGTTTGGCCGGTATATGGGGCAGCTGGTCAGTTGTAATGGATCCCCACATTCGCAGTGGGCTGCACCGTCTGTGAGACCCCATTTCTGACGCCTGTCCTCAGGCTGAGGGTTATGTCCACTCCTTGCGGGGGCAGGTGCTGGCCAGGAACATCTGTGGGATCCTCCGTGATAGTGGAGAAGTGGTGAAAACTTGAAATGAGACATTCTGCACAATTGAGTATACTTTCTACTTTTGATACTTTATAAGTACAAGTACAACTTGATACTGATGCTTTTTGTGTGCGTGCTTGCGCGGTGCGCACGGCTGGCTGCTGACGTTGCACGTGCACAATGACTCACTGTGATCCTGACGGTTGTATTGCATCGGTGTCGTAACCTTGGGGCCATCTTGGCGTGTCTGCGCTGCAGGGTGGGATACGGCAACGTTGCAAAAGTGGAGAACAGTGAATGATGGATGATCCAAGAAGACGTACAGTATACACAGTACAGTAGGTGTACTGTGTGTGTGTGTGTGTACAGTATGTGTGTGTGTTCGTGCGGAGAACGTCCTGCGTGGTGGTGATTTAGAAGAGATGGGTCTTTGAGTCGAGCCAATTACTCCATCACGGGCTCTGCCAGTCAGGGTTAAGTGGACTAACTGAGAGACAGCACATCCCTCTGTTGGCCTCCCGAGTATGTTTTATGACGAGAGACAGACGGGTGGAAAGAGCGCGGAGGGACGGTGATACATGGGAGCAGACCTGGAGTAATGGCAAACTGGAAAAGGGCAAGTCGTTAGAAAGTTACAGTATACTAACAGTAAGACGCCTGAGGTCGCGTGCACGCAGCCGCCTGGGTGACATGATCAGACTGCCGGGCGAGCGCTGGCGCTTTGGCATGGGGGGGTCAGATCAACATATGGAATGAATTCTGTACTGGCCATATATGGAGCGTGTCTCGAGTGTACAGGGTTTGATGAGGTCACATCACATGTCGGAACAGGCCAGCTACATATATGGAGATCTAAGGGTGACAGCGGGGGCAGTGTGTTGCTATTTTCTAAAGGTTATGGTTAAGTTACACATTATGTGCCCTTTCATTCTTTTCAAAATGGCAAAGTGGGGTGCCCACATTTCTTTGTTTTACCCAAGACGTGTAAAGACGTCCTGGGCACTACATGCGGTATAGTTCCTATAGGACGTCTGTGGACGTCTTGGGCACAACTTGAAATGAGACATACTATGAGTACTTTTTTGATACTTTTAAGTGCATTTCGCTGCCAATACTTTTGTACTTTTACGCAAACACATTTTTTATTTCAGACCTTTACTTGTAATACAGTATTTCTGCATTGCATTATTGGCACTTAAAACAATTGAGTCGTTTTTTTCCCCACCACTGGCACTGGAGGGACAGAGGGAGAGTCATAAACCTGCTGACACCCCTCATAACCCATAATAACTAAAGTCACCTCCCATTCACCCCCAGGCAGACATTACTACCACTTAACAGGAGGATCTGCATACTAGTGCACAGACCCCACATACACTTTATTATTCATTAAAACTAAAAGGGGGTATTGCTATTGCAAAGGATTAGTCATTGCATGGTATAGAGACATCACACTGTAGGTACTGTATATATAACTGTAGCACTCAGGGAGACGAGCTTATGGCTTCTTCATTTTGCTTCACATGCTCATTGCTCAGATTAGAGAGCATTCAGATCCAGGGTGTTACTATGAAACCGTCATTTTCATTCCATTAAGCTCATTGCAATAGCAGACGGTACTCAAGTAAAGTAAGGTAGCTTGATTCTTGTGATAAACCTTAACTTAACCTTGCGTTCCCCCGTTTTTGTGTGGTTTTACTTGTCAACTTTATGTCGTATAGCAAAGTAGCTGATCTGCAAGCTCTCAATGCATTGCGATGTGACGACGCACTGTGAGATTTTAGTTCACCTTCGGCGTACAATGACGTATATAGGTTTACATTCTCTCCAAATTACAGTAGTCATACAGTATGTTCTCTCCAAATTACAGTAGTCATACATTCTCTAATGTCTCTCCAAATTACAGTAGTTATGACAGAGGATTAAACGATGAGATGTGTTAAATTGATGACAAACCTAGCAAGTAATCCACATGGTTCACTTGAACGAGCCATTCAAATGAAGCACAATGAGTATCGGTCGCTATACACACACCTGAAAAACATAAATAATCGTATGCCACTACTTGAAGTGTAGTCATTGAAAAGAATAGTGCTTAACTGACCCTGATGAATGTATCCATATCGTATTTCACGGTACATTGAGGTTTATTGTAGTCCTCTGCCAAAGAGGTGGGGATGGGGGGGTTGGGGGGGGGGTGGGGGTTGTGTGTGTGTGTGTGTGTGTGTGTGTGTGTGTGTGTGTGTGTGTGTGTGTGTGTGTGTGTGTGCCCGCAAAGAGGCGGTAGGTATACGGCCGAGTGGAGCCAATGAGCTTCAGAGTGTAAATGAAGCATTAGTGTTGCGTTGACAATGAGCTGTGTTCCAGCCTGGACCTGACCCCTCTGAAACAGCCAAACGCACAGATGTTGGAAAGGCTTCACAAACACAGCGTAATTGACTGACACTATGCCTGTTATTGTTAACCACTTAAGCTGGACATGATAGCCAATCTACAAAACTCACAATGCATCACATCACTTGACTTATTCCTGTAGGCTCCTAGGTGGAGCATAGGGCCGCAATCACACCCCTCCATCGGACTCTGTTTTGAGCAGTTTTCTTCAGCTGGGCCCACGATATCATCACATCAAGTGTTTCTTTATTGTTACATTTTGTGCACAGGTACCGTACATACTGTAAGAGGATAGATATTCTGTTTTGCTTGTACATATCCCTTGGGTTCGACGTCTGCAAGGGCATGCGGTCCCAACGGGCTCCTGACACCAAATGTCGTATCGTACTGCTATTGTTGGTGTGCACTGTGCATAGCGACTCTCCCCTTCTGTATCCGTGATTGGAGGAAAGACACATTTATCTGCTCTAAAATTTAGTTCTGACTTTGCCGGTAAATACAGTGTGGGCCAAGTTTCCGATTGTAAATAGTGTTTTATCCTGAGCGACTGCAGATTTGGTGCTGTAGTGTACATTGCTTTAGCTTCAGGCTAATCGAGACAGGTCTTTACCGTTTCCATCTCTGGTTTGTCTTCGGCGTGTGTTTTCCCCATCGAGCCTGGAGATCAAAGCCAATGCTGAGAGATGAAAAAATATGAAGGCAGACGGAGAGATCTGCTTCACATGTTTCTACGTGCGCGTCCATGTGTGTCCGTGAGTTCCCATCGCAAATAAGACAACATCAGCCCCTCTATGGACTGTGGTACTTTGCTGTAATCTATCTTTGTGTTACATCAACTTTAATATCCAACTTAGATGCTCGGTAACCAAAAATCGCTTTCCCAGATGGAGATTGTATGCTAGTGTTTATTTACAGTAGCATTTTCTCCTCTGCCATTATACTCAATACTCTGCAGCTGTGCCAGTGCTTATGGCTTGTGTGTCCCTCTCTTTTCACTAAGTAGATGATTCAATTGTCCTGCATGTAGGTTGTCCTTAATGTAGTTTGTTGTGCTGTAGTCTGATCCCTGAACCTTTTGGATTAATGGGTTTCATATGAATAAGACGGTCAGGACACAATGTAATGAGAGAGACGGAGGGAAACTGAGTTACATCTGGACAAAAAAAAACTGGACCAAAGAGATGAACAACCAGCGATGGAGATCGAGTAGATTTGAAAGAAGCTACTGTAGCAATTAAATTCAGGAAATACATTAACTAAGTGGCAAAGCGAGATAGATAGATATCGGGATGGATGATGGATGGTGATATCGATGCTGCACCCCATTCTGTACTTGCATGGGAGATGTGACGGTGTGCAATTGACCATATTCACATTACGTGGTAATGTCGCAACATTGCTATCGCTGTAACTCTTTCTAAGAGAACGGCTTTCCAGTGTTCAGTAACCCCAACCCACATCACCCCAGACTCCAGAGTAATGGCCAAAATGGTCAGTGAATACATAATGAGGCATACTTTACATTACTAGACACGCCAGTGGTTCTTGTCCCCACTTACATGCACTAGTTTGTAGGTGTTTAACTGTATGAATGTGAGAGCCATTGCTGCTATAAAAAAACACTTTGTTTGGATACATTAAGCTTAGAACTAAAGCCTAAGGGCTCTTGCACACAGTTCGATAAAACATTACCAGTCAATTCGTTTTTAACCTTAACAAAAAAAAAGAAAAGAAAATGAAAATAAAAAGAGAAAAGAATACAACAACGCACTGAACACAGGAATCGAACTGGGTTCAATTGAAATAAATGTCACCCATCGAATGGAAATGTCATTGTAGGTGTGCAAGAGGTCATATAGGCCGGCTTTAGACTGCACCAGGAGGCCGACATATGTAAAACACATTTTCTAATATTACTCCTTCAGATTTTATCCAAATTTACACATGCTCTCCATAGTCATGTGATCAAGACGGGTTTGTTTGATTTCTCATAATCCATCCTGATGGGCTACGGTTGGCTTCTAAACTTTTCAGGAGTATGCCACTTTGTACCCCTTTTGTACAAACTCCTCAACACAGCGTCCCATTGCGCGGAAACCTAGCATGCATATTCCCACTAGGCTGATGAAGAAATGCCACAGTTTTCAAATCAGCCTCATGGTGGCGCTACAACAGGCCAAGTCGCATAAAACATTTTGCCAAACATCACACACACTCCTATCCTCCTGGTGGAGACCTGTGCCCAGAAGGGCACTTTTTCTAGTTGGTACTAGAATGGAGCCTGCCTGTACACTTCTATTAGAAGCTTGTGTGTTTGCCCTGCAGCTTCTGGGATATTCACCCATAATGCTGGTGTCTGTGTTTGTCTACCATATATTGGCCTAAGTCTTAAACAATGCACACAATGGATGATTATGAAACACAATCATATTCATCATTCGCTATAGAAAATTGCCAACCTTAGCACTCCGTTTTCACCGAAATATCCCACGTCTTTATTTTCCCTGTCAAGTCACGTACAATTTACAATTTACAATTTAGGCATTTAGCAGACGCTCTTAATCCAGAGCGACTTACATTTAAGCAAGAACAAAAGCATGGGAATACATCACATAAAAGCATTTATCATGAGACATGCGTAAGCTAAGAAGGTAACAGTGGAATATCTATATGATGAAACTATACATACACTATACATAATAAACTATACATATTCACTACTATGCTATACATATGTACTATGGCGTGCTATGACTATATACAATACAATTATAGTGCTGTCTACATAACATGCTATAAGTCTGTGTCAAATGCTATCTAAGCCAACAGAAATGCTATCTAAGGGGTTAGGGTAAGTGCTATGGGCCATGATGGAGTCTGAAAAGGTGGGTTTTCAGGCTACGGCGGAAGATTGGGAGTGATGCTGCAGTTCTGACTGCAATGGGAAGTGCATTCCACAGTTTTGGAGCCAGAAGGGAGAAGAGTTTGGGACGTGTGGAGCTTTGTCCCGGCGTTTTTAGTGAGGGTACTTCCAGTTTCCCTGCGTTGGCTGATCTGAGTGCGCGGGAGGGTTTGTAGGGTTCAATCATACTTATATATAGATATGGGGGAGCCATACCTTTGGTTGCTTTGAATGCCAGCATCAGAGTTTTGTATTCTGTGCGGGCAGCGACCGGGAGCCAGTGGAGGGAGCGGAGCAGGGGGGAGACATGTGAGAATTTTGGCTGGTTGAAGACCAAGCGAGCTGCTGCATTTTGGATCAGCTGGAGAGGCTTAAGTGCACATGCTGGTAGGCCAGTAAGGAGGGAGTTACAATAGTCGAGTTTTGACAAGACTGTTGTCTGGATTAGGAGCTGGGCTGATTCCTGGGTGAGGAACGGTCTAATTCGTCGTATGTTATAGAGTGTGAACCTACATGATCGAGTGACAGCTGTGATGTGAGCTTTGAACGTAGCTGTTAGCTGTGGACTTAACTCATTGTGTGTGACACAGCATGACTCTCTCTCTCACACACACACACACACACACACACACTTCATGAAAGAGACACAATGTGTGGCTGTTCATCCATCTGTGTGCTTTAGATAGCATTGCGTGTCTCCTTACATAATTTCCATCTGTGCGTGCGTGTGTATGAGAGAGAGAGAGAGAGAGAGAGAGAGAGAGAGATTTCAGAATTGTCAGCCAAAGTCTCGGGGGAGCTGTCCGTGTGCGTTTGCTGGTGCGCGCGCCCTACCTTCCCCTTCTCATCTACATTAGCTGTACTGAGCCGACGTAGATGACGCAGAGGCCTGCATTAGTAGAAAAAAGCCTTCTGGGTTTTTTCTTATGTTTTTTTTTTTTTGCTTGTATTATTATTATTAGATTATTCAGCGTGTGTAGAAGAGAGAGAGAGAGACACGCCATTTTCTATCTTTCCTGCCTCTCACTGGTGGAAAGAAAATGGGAGTTGATTGTTTATTTATAGCTTGTTTTAAGTAGCCCACATACAAATAAATGTAGCTCACGCCCAGAGACAACAAAAAAACATACACACCTTCTGGATTCTTCCCCTTTATGCACCACCTCTCTTTGTACCACACACACTCTGTTCATTCTCGCTGCGTCTAATTAGACTACGGTAATTGAGTTTGCCGTCCTCCATACTAGAGTCTCAGAAATGCCTGCTGTTTCCTAGGACTCACTCCCCCCTTCCTCATAGCTCTCGGTCGAGCAGCCGCGCTGTACGTTTGTTCGCTTTGACGAGCTCAGAGCAGCGAGAGAAATGGAGGGTAAAAGTGCAATACGATCAGCATGGATCTCTGACTTTTAATGCCCTTTGAAGAAAGGTGCGCGTCCGTTTCCACGTGGACCCTCACCACATGAGTCACCGTGCCAAAAGAGGAAATGTCAGCTTTTTCAAAATGTTCTCTTACTCGTGTACTCTCTTTGATCCTCCCTCTCTCTCTCTCTCTCTCTCTCTCTCTCTCTCTCTCTCTCTCTCTCTCTCTCTCTCTCTCTCTCTCTCTCTCTCTCTCTCTCTCTCTCTCTCTCTCTTCCCCCCCCCCCCCCCCTGCAGATTGATTTCAATATACCCCTATGGTGCAGAAGTTTTTGCTCAAAGATCAAAGCTACAACAGGGTGGCCCTTCACCTTCCAATCATATCAATGCCAGAGTGGGCTTTGATATGATTGGAAGGTGAAGGTTTCTAATGACGTACGTGTTTGTGTGCGTGTGTGCGTGCGCGTGTGTGTGTGGGTGGGCGCTTTATTTCAGACAATGGCCTGACTCACACCTTCGCATCTAGCATACAACATTGATGCATGCATTGCTAGATGTATGAAAGGTTTTACATCTTGCCCCAATGCATTTCCAATGGAAGTCACATGGTTTGACACAACATTAGTGTTGTACGGCTTTCGGCTGTGTTTCGACTGCTCCCCCCCTCCCCCTCATACAACACAAATGCTGTGTCAAACTAGGGCTGTCGCAATTATCGCATTTATCGCATATCGCGCTATTACAAGTTGAAACCGCAAGGGGGCAGAAAAACCGCACAGGCGCAATAAACCGCAGGATCCCTGACAGTGGGCCGATGGACGCCCTGCAGTGGCCATCGCAGACGCAGCGAACGCAGCGAACGTGGAGCCAACAAAGGACTCTTGGTTAGAGACCTCTGCTGAGATCAATGAGCGATGCTCCTGTGCTGAATCAGTGCAAGAGCAACAGTGCAAGAGAGTTCGAGCAGAAACCAAACTCACTCGCTATCTACAGAAGGAATTATTTACCAATGATGATCCTCGTCTGGTGGCGTGAAAACCAGGCTAGATTCCTTCAACTTTCTAAAATTGCATGCAACATGTGTAGGGCTGTAGGCTATTTGTGCTATAAGTGCACCATCCGAGAGTTTTCCGTGAAGCGGGGAATATCGTTACTGTTCTGTTTGCTGCTTGTTATTAGGCTGATATAGTTGCTCCGTGAGTTTGGAAGTAAAGAAGAGTTGTGTTAAACTGTATCATTCATGGTCTGCTGATTCACAAGCTCTTCTTTACTTCCAAACTCACGGAGCAACTATCATAATAACAAGCAGCAAACAGAACAATTATCAATTTGCGTTCTTCTCTGAAGCCGTTGCGGGTTATATAGGCAGTTGATGGTGTGTTCCATTTTCATTACTGCTTTCGGTTTTACACCATTCATTTAATATATTAAATTAATATATTAAATTAATGAAGACCAGGACTAATTGAAGATTAATTTTAAATAAACATTGTCGTCTCTGCCATTTATAAAGCAACATAGTAAAGTAAAGCTTAGTGTAACTTTCGTTTATTAATAATGTATTTTGTAATTTTTTCAATCATTTTAAAGGGGGCTTGAGAACTATATCGCACAGTATCGCTTCTGAGCCAATTGATCGCACCGCGGTTTAAATTATGTAACCGCGACAGCCCTATGTCAAACCATGTGACTCCCATTGGAAATGAATTGCGAGCTTGCGTCAGTAAGTCAATAAGTCTCATGCATCAGCTATACATCAGTCTGTTGTAAAGGTGTGAGTCAGGCCAATGTGTACTGAATTGAAGAGAAACATAACCCTCCTCCCAAAGAACTAGGCTTACATAATCGTAGCATAGCAAAGGCAGACTGCCTTGTCGTCATCGCACATTTTGACCAAGTTTTCCCATGTCTCGGTGTGGTGACGGTCACGTTGATTTTGCCACAAGCCATTATTCATGCCCTGTTATTTGGATCCGCCGCTTTCCATGTTCTCCGACGATGGCTTGTTCCGGCTGATTGGAGTTAGCGTTTAGTGACAACCCTGCTCCATATCTGGGGACCCAATTGTCAACATCACGTCAGTGGGCTGTCGACGAACTGCGGGTCTGCGCCGACGTGTTTGTTACAATTGAGCGCTCGCCTCCGGTTTATTAGAGACGGGGGTTTAATCTGGCCGGCGCATTACGCGTCACCCCCCCGATGACATGAAGAGGGTAGTGCTGCTATACGTAGCTGGGCTTCACTTTGTGCATTAACCCATTCTGGGCGGGAACCCCCTTTGGTGTTTTAAGCATTATGTTATACTTTAGCTATTGACAAATAGCAGATCTACAAGCTTGTAGGTCTGCTATTTTTGAAAAATCGTGAAAAATGTAGTGCAAATCTTTGAATATATATTCTTTCACAGTGAACGTCTTCAACTCAAATCTTTGCTTCTGGGGAGGTCCCTGGAACAACATATTTTCAGATGGGGGTCGGCGGCCAATTACAGATAATCTTGGGGGTCCTTGACATGAAAACATAGGGTTTTTCAGAAAACTGTCAGGATTTTGAAGACATTTGTAGAATCGTTCCCAGGTCTAAATGTGTTAAGTGTTGTTTGTCAGAACTCGCCTCATTAGCAGAGGCTTCTTGCTATCTTTTCACCAATTATCGATCTGAAAGGACACCGTGACTCCTCGCAATTTACCTGCAACAAAGATGGTAAAAGGTTTTCGGAGATTGTAAATCATATTGATGGGGGAGGCAACGGAGTACAGTCTTGAGTCTTGACTATATCATAGACTGTAAAGGAATATGGACAAAGCATTCTCCGGGTCTGATATGGACGTAAGATGAAGCCTGTCAGTAAATCGCCATCTTTCTATATCCGTTTGGGCCCAGCTGGCCATTGGCTGGCCCAGCCCCTTCTTCTTCGTTGGTTTTTATTTTGACTCGAGCGGGGGGGTGGTCCCGATCATAGACTGCAACGGTAGTCACGCCCCTCAGAACATACTAGATTTTATAGTAATTTTTTTTATAAATGGGACCATAATTTTCCAAAAATAATATTATGACATGACATGAGAAATGAGACTTTAAACTAGTGACTGGAAGCAGAAAGTATTCATGACCATGTTTATTAAGGTATTACAGTCTAGGTGAAGTTCGTCAACACACACGTAGAATGAGCGGGGCGTGGGAACTCGAAATATCGTCTACAGCTCTGCACCAATGTAATAAACATATGCGTTGTGAAAACACCGTTCTCGTCTAAAGGGACCCCAGCAAACAATACTTTATTTAGCCGTTTTCTATGAACACTGTTCTCGTGTAAAAGGGGCCTCAGGACTGAGGACTCTGTTTGCTCTTTTTGGCAGCCTAATGCATTTGTCATGTTCTATCCATAATGTTTTTTTAGAACAATGCATGTGTAACATTATTGAGGGGGTAGAATTCACTTGATAATAAATTACCCATCATATAGAGAACATTACTTTTGTCTCAGAAGAGCAGGCTGAAGTATCTCTGGAGGGGGACAGAATTGGAAGGGGGAGAGCCATTGGGCCAATCATTGGGCCAATTTTCCTATTTTCGCCCCAGGCTCGGAGGACAAAAGCAGATGCACGGCTTGTGTTATCGGGCCAAGTAAATTGAGTCTCTGGCTCTGTAATGCATCGCAGGTGACAGACACGCATACCCTCAAGGGAGCCTGTCAAGTAACGTTTCACAACCAATAACCTCCATTAAACCTTGCGAATGATTCGCAGTGGGAGACTCAGAGCAGCAGAGAGACCATGGAGCAGTTGACTTGTCTCGTACGGGCCAGCACAGAGTCAAAATTTGGTTTTCGTTTGGTTTTGGTGACGTCAAACACGGGGGTAATGCTTTCAACCCAAAGCATTCGTTCGAAGGGGGTGATGCTATAAGACAGATAGCCATCCTCCCATAGCGAACATGCCTGGAAGCAATATTCGTCGGCCGGTTATTGGGAGCAATAGGAAGTTGACCTATTGGGGCGGTGGGGGTTGTAGATAGTCTCTCGCCTTCCCCGGTAATAAACTCAGAGAGTAGACGGAGACAGAAATGGCGTGAGTAGGATGAAACGGAGGCATCGAAAGGTGCTAAGAGGAGGAGGAGGAGGAGGAGGAGCAGAGAGGAGATTGTACTTAACGGGAGTAGCAGAGAACGATGAGGATGAGTAAGATAAGATAAAGAGAGGCAAAGTGAGAGAAAGCAGAGGTGTGTGTGTGTGTGTGTGTGTGTGTGTGTGTGTGTGTGGAGACTAATTTGACTTGTATAACCAACAAGATAAATATACAGCAGTTTGAGAAAAGAAGTCATCCCTGCCTCCACACTTTAAACTGACTCCGCCAGCGTGCTTCTGTTTGCTACCAGCTGCCTCTCCAGAACAAAGACAGCAAGACCCCAGAAAGGTATAGTCAAAGGCAAAGCTATGATAAAAGCACACTTACTGTAGTGCGGTGTATGTACTTTTCACTGAGGTACAACTTCACCTGCTCTTATGATGGAAGTGGTTTGCAAATCCCTTTTTTTTTACTTGACCCAGATGTGTAGGAGAGATTGAGTGACCCAGTTAATCACCCAACTATAGAGCAATTAAATAATAAAACGTCTCTCTCTCTCTCTCATGCACACACACGCACGCGCGCACACACACACTCCCTCGACTATCTCAAATTCTCCCTGGGTTGACGTCAGCATTCACAGTCTTAATGAGCAGTCAGAGACCTTCAGCAGCACCCTGCTGCCTGATGTCCGGAGACGGCGCCGTCTCTTTTATTTCTTTTAATGGTCCATGCTTCACCTTCGGGTGCCTCGGGTGGGGTGGGGGGGTGCACGCAGCTGTGGCGTCTAATCAGCAACGCCGTGTTTTAATCATCCGAAAGCCTCTTCTCCCGTCGCCACCTCTCCGTGTCCTTCGACCTCCCTCACTCGTCCTGTCATCAAAACTCAGCTGATTGCACAGGACTTGTTTGTTTGGTGCATTCCTCCCTGTGTGTGTGTGTGTGTGTGTGTGTGTGTGTGTGTGTGTGTGTGTGTGTGTGTGCGCGGTGATAGAAGTGAATAATTCTGAGCTAAAACTCAAAGATCTTCCAGCTCTCATCACATGATCAGAAAGACAACTTGAGTCATACTACAGTCATCAAGCCTTGAATCTACCAAACCTTTTTTCACAACACACGACTCTCCCTCTACGTTCTCAACGTCACTCTGTGCATAACTGTCCTCTTTCTTTGATCGAAAGTACGGGCATCTTGGCATCTTGCCATATTTATTTCTGTTGGAAGTTTTCTGGATGTGAATGGCACTCCTACTCCAAAGCCCTTATCTCTCCTCTGGGGCTTATAGGCCACCCAAGAGAGGCAGGCGAACGCCCCCAACGCTGGGTGTGGACTGCACTATACTGCAGTGTTGATTTTGACAGCAGATTTCGATTTTAGTTTCAGTCATAGTCTCTTGAGTCGTTTTCATTTAGTTCTAGACACATTTTAGTCACCTGGAATGTTTTAGTGTCAGTCTAGTTTTAGTCGACTAAATCTACAGTTGATTTAGTCGACTATAATGTATTTTGGCGGGCCTTGATTACCGTCGTAATGGCTGATTTTACACTTGCTGATCTACAAGCTTGTAGATCTGCTATTTTCAGCAAGGGTAAAATTACTTATACTGGATCTCTTGTCCACTAGTCCCTTTCTAACATTTTAGTCTAGTTTGTATTTATTGACAAAATTGTCAATTATATTTAGTCACTTGCACTTCAGTCGCCGACTGCCTTTGCGTGGTGCACTGGGTTTTGTTCATTGATCCAGCATGTATGCTGGCGTTCTGGCGGGGGTTAACGGCTATCGTGTTAAATTGCGATTCTTCCACTGTGTTTACATTCACGTAATGCTCCTGAAAATGATGGCTCATCTCCAAAAAGCCAGCCGACCTTTCTGTAGTGCGATGGATTGTGCCGTTATTTGAAGGAATGTGGGGTATTTTTACTGGTGTTGTGATAAGCCCCGCGAGCACAAACTCCCAGGGCCACTCGGAAAGCTCAGAACGCCGGGTAAAAAAAAAAAAAAAAAAGATTTTTCTCATTCATTGAGCAATGTCAGCACTCAGTGGAGCACACTCGCTGAGAGTGAGAGACTGCAGAAATAATAGAGTTGTCTGAAGCCCCAATAATATCCTGAACAGCAGGAAAGGATTTTTTTTTTTTTTTTTTTTTGACATTTCCATGTGCATGGAGCCAATGGGCCATCCTTTGTTGTCTGTGAATAGTAGACTGGACTTTTTGTGTTTTTGTTCTTGACAATGAAAAGTAAGTATGCTGTTTGAAATTGAGTAAAACATGCAGGGCAGAATAATTATTTTATTAGGTTTGGATGTTTTTTTTGTGCGCGCACAAAATCAGGTTGAGCGCGCACACACACACACACACACACACACAGTGTGTGTCACTCACACACACACACACACACACACACACACACACACACACACACACACACACACACACACACACACACACACTTACTGATACAGTATTTGTGAGTACCTTGTGTAATGGTAGCCCCAATACATTTTTAATTGTTTTCTTTCACCTGGAATGTGGGTTTCTCAGTTGGGAGTTCAGGTCTATTATCAGATACCCTAGAATGTTTTTAATGTTTTCAACAGTGGGCCAAAAACGCCCTTTCCCACACTGTGTGTAGTTCATGTATCTATTTGTGTACAGTAGTTCCCACTGGAAAGCAAACATGGCTAATCACTGGAAAACAAGCCAGAGTTTGGTCCTCACTCCTCCCTGACCAAACGTGACTTTTTTCCGCGATGCCTTCATTTTATGCCCCATTTTTGAGGGGCAATAGCTCCAGCTTTTGCCATGCGTAACCCACATTTTGTCCTAACGCAAACATTCAATGCCATTGACAATTAATGGCCAGTTCTGAGTGTTTGCGTAAAAACAGGATGCAAATTGTGATTGGTACGGAATGAGTTGATGACTTTTATTCTATCTTATGCCATCTGGGCTATACTTTTTTCACTTCCTGCCCCCCCCCCCCTCTCTCTCTCTTTCACCACCCCTCTCTGTCTCTACCACGAGCATGTGATAGATAGATATTTTTCCCCTCCCTTTTGTTGTTTGTATTTCCATCCATCTTGCATCCGCTCATCTTGTCTTCACAGGTTGAGTTGCTTCAGGCCAGACTGAAGCCCGTCTGCTGTTTATTTACAGTAAATCTGATGAAGGCTGTTCCTGTTGCTGGCCAGCCTTCTGCAAGTGTGTGAATGTGTGCGTGTGAGTGCAGTGCATTCTGAGGCACAGTTGTTTTTCTTTTCCTTTCTTTATTTTTTTAAACTTTGTGTACTCTTGCCCTTTTCCCCCTCCCAAACTACTGTGTGTGATGTATGAAAGCCAGATTATTTCTGACATCGGTTCCATAATTATGTTGACCCCTGCCGTATTTGTCATCCAGTGGCAGCTCTTTCTTAGCGCAGCATGCTAATTGGACCAGTCACCTAACCTTTCCAGGACTTGGCTCATACCTCCCCTCCTCGCATGCATAGCAGGTGGCATGCAGTATAAGTTAATTGCGCTACCGTAAAACCGACTGAAAAAGTCGACAGCGTGCTCAGGCATATCGTGATTATGGGGGCTTTTGTTCTTTTAATGTTGGTGTGTTCCACCCACCAAGGCCCTGGGGAACAGAATGGCAGCCCTCTGCGAGGTTTCACATCATTTCACCATCTTTTTGTTGTTGTTATTGCTATTAATACATTAAATCTCCACGTTTCCTGAGAATTATAGTTTTCCATTTTGAGATCAAAACAGCTCTGCTAGCATGTATTGGCGCTGTGTGGGTGATCACTTGATCCTGCTCAGTGTAGGAAATGAAGGATTGCGGGGTGCAGTTAGAGGACATTCTGAAGATTCTTAGAAAAGCCGTGCAGATAAGGAATTGTACACCCTTCTGACCTATTTAAAATCCACATGCGACTCATCATTTCGCCTCTGCCCGGCCCCTGCGGTTATCTTTGTAAGTGTCACCTACAGTAGACAACAGAAGGCCCAGCAAAAATCACTAGCTCATTATTGGTTTGGACTATGAGGCTAAAGGCGTGCTGTAACAGCATTCCAGATGAGTTTCCCTAACCCATTTAGACCTGAGATCAGATTCTACAAATGTCTTCTAAACCATGACCGTCTTCTGAAAAACCTACGTTTCTAATGTCAGTGGTGCTCAAACTATTTCATGTCAGGGACCCCCAAAAAGTATACGTTTTGCCAGGGAGCCAGTGAAAGAACACCGTATATATATTCAAAGATTTGCACACACTTTCACGATTTTTTCCAAATATAGCACATCTACAAGCACTCTGTGCCGTACTATGATCTTGTCTATCGACAGCTAAAGTTTAAAATGATGATCAAAGTGGTTAAAAGCTAAAGCGACACAGATGCGTCCGTCCCTCAGGTCGTAATGGGCTAATGGGGAGCTAATTGTACAGAGTAGCGTGTTATGCCCATGATTGGAGACAATCTGCCGGGAATGACTCCATTATTGATCCCCAGCAGTGCAGGCATCCATCATCTGACCCCAAACTGTCATATTAGCGGAAGGCTGCTGTCAATACATGGATGTCAGACCACTTTCATATCAGCGCGGCGTCTCTTAAGGTTGAAGAAATGGAGAAGCCTTGTCATCTCGAGACATGCTTCTGTTCAGCCTGTTTTTACCCTAACAATGGCAGCATGCTGTCAAAACATTGGCCCCGTATATTTCAATTATTAATAAACTTTGCTTTGGAGAGGAAACTTTCTACAGGAATAAAGCATTAAGTTGAATGTACACGATGTCCTTTGGGTAGTGGGTGGAAATGCCTGCAGAGTTTTGGGACTTGGGGACAGGCGTGCTCTGGCCCATTCCGTGTTCATGATAAATAATCTCAACCTCACTTACATAACTCCACTGTACAGTACTTATTGGCTAGATAATGATACAGCATCAACTTCTTGGATGTATTATATTTTTGTATAAACTGTATAGCTGCTGGTTCTGACGAGTTTCTTCATTTCTTCACTAGGGTTTAATTGCCTACTGCAGATGACTACATTTCTTGTTGAGGAATAATAACGAAAAGAAACAAGTAAACATACTAAACAGCCTTTACTAGAGAGTATAGTGGTATTCTTCTTATTTAGATGACTACCTGTCTAGTCATCTGGCACCGGCCTACTTGAGAACGGCAACTTGGGAACCTAATAATACCCGTTGTCAACTTGTCATAGCACCCGTTTTAACTATCTGTCTGTGTCCCTTTTGTGCCCATACTGTATATAGAGATCTCTGTATATGTCTGTCTGCCTGTGCCTGAAGAGTGCATACTGACTGTGAAAAGTGTACTGGTTAAGTAATCAATTTGCAGGTGTGGGCCTGGGGTTGCCATGGCAATCAATTGGCTGAGGCAGAGGGAATTGCACAGGTGAGGGGACTTAGGCTGATTAGGCTTACTGGCAGAGCCTGAACAGAGCTCGGGCACTGCACTCCCTGTCGGGGTGTGGAACGCGTGTGTCGAATGTGAAGTCGGTGGGTCGAACGGTTCTCGAGTTACGTGCATTACAACCATACACACACGCACGGAGACAGACACGCAGAGTTGTGGCACAATTATAGTAGGATTTGCGTGCCTGACCTTATGCTTCAGCACTAAAGACATGGCTTTACTCCTTTTTACGTGTGGTTATTTTAGCATTGCATCTGACAGTTTTGACCCTGAGAAAGCAAGCATTGCTCAGATGCAGTTTCATACAGAAGCAACCTAAAAACATATTAAAAAATGGGGGTTGTTATATATCAACTATTGAGATGTATAATAGAGAGAGTAGGCCTCAAACTATGATTGACAGAATAGAATTCCGCATAATCTGCAATCACTCTCCATTCACCCCCCCTGCCAACCTGATAGATCGCTATTATAGTGTACTGTAGTTGTTTGTTTTGTTTTGCAAACTCCAGACTCTCATTGCTAGGGATAACTATAGTTGCAGTCGTGTGGGAATCCTCATAATGTCCAAAACTGCTACTTTTCAAGATTAAAATATTGTTTTAGTTACAAACATTGCAGATCTAAGAGATAAATCGGTAGATCTGTAATGTAGTATCCGTAGTAACAAAGATATGGAGATAAGAGGTTTCTAGCCCGACAGCGAACATCTTGTTCCCGCTATTGACCGTTCTGCGTAATTGCCTCAAGTGCAAAGTACTGATACAGCACAGCCGGGCCCGCTCATTTGAATCAGTAGGATACATTTATCAAGTGCTCGGCACTACAGTAACACACACAGAACAAGAGCTCACTGTCTACACAGAGTTTTACAGGGGCGGCAGTGGCTCAGGGGTAGAGTGGCCGATATCGCAGCCGTATGGGAACTGTTGAGGTTCCCGGTTTGATCCCGGGCTCCCGCATAGTTGGTGTCTATGTGCCCTTGAGCAAGACTCTGAACCCCTAATTGCTCCCGATGTGCAGGTTGTTGCCTTACAATACGGTTTCCTCCGCCATCAGTGAACACCAATCTATGTAAAGCGCTTTGGATAAAAGCACTATATAAATGCCCCATTTACAGTTTCATATTTCTGTTGTCTGTACGGAAGCACTTGTCTCTCTCGCATGTTAGCGCTCGTGCCCACACACACACACACACACACACACACACACACACACACACACACGCTCACACAGATCACACTCTTCATTTCTCCACCCAGGCGTTGTCCCTACTAACAGGAAGAGGTGTGCCAGTGATAACCTGGGGCACAGGAAGTGATCTCACTGGCCAGAGGGGAGACGCTGAGAATGTTTATTGTGGAATGTTGGTGTGTGATGGCTGTCTGATACCGTGCACAGCGCTGGTATGTGGCCTGGTGCCGCTGTTGATTTTAACAGCAAATTTAGATTTTAGTTTTAGTCTATTAATGAATAGTTTTCATTTCGTTTTAGTCACATTTTAGTCACCTGGAATGTTTTAGTGTTAGTCTAGTTTTAGTCAACTAAATATCATAAGATTGTATAGTCGACTAAATCTACAGTTGCTTTAGACTTTAGAAAATGTATTTTGGCGGGCCTTGATGCCGTCGTAATGAAAATAGCCGATCTGACTGTGAGCTTGTAGATCGGCTATTTTCAGCATGCAACCAAGTGTAAAATGACTTGTACTAGATCTCTTGTCCACTAGTCCCTAACATTTTAGTCTAGTTCTTATTTGTTGACAAAATTGTCAATATAATTATTTAGCAGACAATTGGACTCGAGTCATAGTGACTCGACTCGAGTCTGACTCGAGTCGCATATTTGACGACTTGCGACTTGACTCGGACTTTGAATGTAAAGACTTGCGACTCGACTCGGACTTGGAAGGTAAAAGACCAACGAGACTTGAGACTCGACTCCGACTTGCTAGCCAATGACTCCCGACTCGACTCGACTCAAGACAAGATGACTCGTGACTTGTTTTGTTTCCGAGCATACGGTATTTGAATACAGCGTCGTGGGCAGCGCATGCTGCGCATATGCAAAGCAACTCCACTCGCACACTAAGGCAAAACATTTATTTTCACCACACAGCTGCAGTAGATTGAAAAGTTGCTTCCTACCTTTGAGTTAGTGTTGCTGAAAGACACCCAGATCCAATTGTATATTCCATATTTCCATATGTACTAACTAAGTGTGAACTATAGTGTCAACACGGAGGCATACAGTGACAGTTGTGAGCATGCGCAGATTGCACTACCTCTGCTAAAGCGTAAAGGGTACAAAACGGCCATTAGGGGGATCATAGTACAGTGAAATACAGTGGGGAATATCTATTGATTCATTGATTGAATACTTTATTGGCAGAAATGTATCAGTATAGGGTACAGTCAAACACTGATCAAAAAGGGATCACTGAAAAAAGTCCTTGCTGTCTTGTTTCCATTCGGTCCTGGGTAATCAATTCATAATCATGACAAGTCACATGACAAATAACAATTCAAATTATCATAAAAAAATAAGATATGTATGCCTGCAGGTTGGGGAACAAAGAAGGGCTTATAAGGAGGTGGGGGTAGTCACTAGACATGGGTGGGGGGGCAATCTTTTTTTTATTGATTTTTATTTAATATAAATACAGTGGAATACCGAGGTATAGGTTATCAATACCGGCACCGTACCGTACTGTAAAATCTCATACCGTGGCATGCCTAGACTTGACACAACCTTGTGACTCGACTTGTGACTCGGCTTGACTTGCCCACAACAGAAAGACTTGGGACTCGACTTGGACTTGGGACCAAATGACTTGGGACTCGGACCTGAGGGTTGGATTGACTTGGGACTCGACTTGGACTTGGGACCAAATGACTTGGGACTCGATTTGGGACTCGGACCTGAGGGTTGGATTGACTTGGGACTCGACTTGGGACCAAATGACTTGGGACTCGACTTAGACTCGGACCGGAGCGACTTGAACAATTGTCTGTTATTTAGTCACCATAGCTTAGTTTTCATTGAGTTTCCATTTACTTTTCATCGGTGAAAAAAGGTATAGTCGACAAAGGATTTAGTGTTCACTATGTTGGCCTTTTTCTCTTTCACGCTCGCCCCCTAATTTCCTTACATTAAGCCATTAAGATTCTACAGATTCTACAAATGTCTTCTTAAATTCTTAGTTTTCTGAAAAATTTATGTTTTTATGTCAGTGGTCCTCAAACCTTTTCATGTCAAGGACCCCCAGAATTGATATTTATTTGGCCGCTGACCCCCATCTCGAAATATGATGTTCCAGGATCCCCCGGAAGTGAAGATATGTGTTATATTCAAAGATCTGCACGCGTTTTCAAAATATAGCAGCTCTACAAGCTCACGAGCTCACTCGCTATATGAGCTTGTATCTGCTATGTTTAACCATCATTTTAAACTTTAGCTGTTTAACATTGCAGATGTAAAGTGGTTCAAAGCACATCACCGTTCCAGGTCTTCCATGGTTTAATCCTAGTTCATCGGAGCATGTGAGCTGGTCCTCTGAAACACAAATCAGCATGCAGAGTGTTCACGTGGAGGTTTGATCAAACGTTATGCTGAACTAAGCTTATAATATGGCTGAGTTGTTGTCTTTGGCATGAGGCGTCTACTTATGTGATTTGCCAACGCCCCCGGGCGATGTTTGTGCCCGATTCTCGTTGGCTTGCAGCTGAGCTAAGCTAAGCTAAGCTGTCTGCCTTGATTGTCGACGTGATGAACCAAAAATATGTTTCATATCAATTGTCAGGTACTACAATGTCTGTAATTAAAAATGTAATACATTATGAATAATTTCAACCCTACAACTCAAATGGCACACGAGTCAACTAGTGAGGCCATTGGCTGCTCTTGTTGTCAAGTGACGTAAAACCTCGTGCAGCATCAAAACATTTTTCGTATTTCAGTGCATTCAAAATGTTATGCTTCTGTAGCTAATTTTGGCACAGATCGTATACAATATATCTGCCCAGCCAGTGTGTCTTGTTGTTCATATAAGCGTGCGTACAAGTTGCTTGTGAATGGATTAGAATTCATGTCGAGGTCCATTATTTGTTCGGCATTTGAGCCCACGGACCACCATTGGTGAAATTCAGCCTCTCAGACCCAAAACCTTAAATACTTTGGTGTCGTTGGATACAATTCCATACTGTATTGATGTTGGTACCAATACATACTGTATGCACAACGCCACATCCAGCATAAGTTATGCAGTAAAGTCTTAGGCAGGCAAAAGTCACGCAATAGTGGAATCATATTAACCCGTTTTGGGCGGGAACCCCTTTTGGTGTTAGCATTATGTTATGCTTTAGCTATTAAAAAATAGCAGATCTACAAGCTCATAGTGCGCCACCGAGTGGCGCACTACGAGCTTGTAGGTCTGCTATTTTATTTTAAATCGAAGAACGACTGACATAGAAACATAGCTTTTTCAGAAAACTGTCAGGATGTAGAAGACATTTTTAGAATCTGATCTCAGGTCAAAAATGGGTTATCAGTTTCCTCCTTTCCTTCATTGCTCAAAGCATGACAAAAAAACCTGAAATCCTCACATCTAATCTAGGCTGTACAGTACGATCAGCACATTCCCCTTCAACCAAACTCTGTTTCACACCCCCAAAAAGTGCAGCGCGTCAGCAGCTCCGCACGCTGCTGTCGACCAATGTCACGTTAACCCAATCCCACGCAAGGGAAAGCGTATACAAATAAACAAATATTCAGTATATATATATATATATTTTTTTTTTTTTTACAAATGGCAAAAAAAAGTCACTTCCCATCTTCCTCTCTGTCTCACTCACCTTCTGTCTTTGTCACTGATCATCATTCTTTGTCGCGCTCCCTGTGTCGAAATAAAGAATGGCAGATCTACAAGCTGGCTATAGCTTGTGCTGCACATGGCCTGTTTCTGGTGTGCGATACTGGCACACAACTATGTGTAAATCCGGCTTGACTGTCTGTTATTGTTCTGCTCCGTTGGCTTCAGTTGGCCTGGAATAGCAGCTGTAATCCACTGTTTAGTGGAAGTGTGAGCGTGGTGGGAGGCCATGTCTCTTTTATAGGATTGGTCTGGCCTTTTAGCAGTGGTGGAAAGGCATTATGTACATTTAGACCTGAGACCGATTTCCCCCAAAAAAGGGCTTCTAAACAGTTTTCTGAAAAACCCTATGTTTCTATGTCAGTGGTGCTCTACTTTTTTCATGTCAAGAATTATCTGTATTTCCAGTTCCAGGGACCCTCCAGAAGCAAAGAGTTGAGTTAAAAACGTCCGCTCTGAAAGAATATATATTCAAAGATTTGCGCCACATTTTCACAATTTTTAAAAAATAGCATATTATGAGTGCCGCGCTATGAGCTTGTAGATCTGCTATTTTTCAATAGCTAAACTAAAGTATAACATAATGCTTAAAACACCAAAAGGGGTTCCCGTGCTGAATGGGAAAGTACATTTATGTAAGTACTAAGTACTGTACCTCAGTAAAATTTTGAGGTGTTTACACTTCCAATTTTCACTACTTTTACTTCTACTCCACTACATCTCGGATCCATTCACATTATTGTATTGAATTGAGTTGCCGTTTCGAACGTTGTGAAGTTCGGTAGAGCCGACTCGGCCTCGTCCGAGTTGTAACCTGATAGCACGGAATCGTAAATAACCCCAACTCACCCAAACACGGCGAAATAGAGGGTATGCGCATGCTTAAAGTGAATGGCACTTCGAGTGGCAAATCGAGTGGCAAAGCAACATGCAAAGTGAGTTTAACATTGTTTAATGTTGTTTAATGCAATCAGATATGACTTTTCTGTGTGGATGTATGGGCTGTCAAGGCCAGAAAGTCGTTTTTTGCCACTCAGTAGGCATTCCTGCAAACCTGGTTTGATGAGGATGTCACGTGCATACCCTCTAGTCTATAGCATGGATTGGCAATTATGTGCAAAGCCACGCCTCGGTCGCAGTCAAAACAGTAGTCGGGTAATATGTACGGATTTGGGGGTTTTCTAGGCGTGCCGTGGACGTACGGAATTGACAATCCGTGCTACTGTATTTCACTGTGTTTGGGTGATATTGAGCTTCTCTCTCTCTATCTCTATCTCTATCTCTATCTCTCTCTCTCTCTCTCTCTCTCTCTCTCTCTCTCTCTCTCTCTCTCTCTCTCTCTCTCTCTCTCTCTCTCCTCTCTTCTCTCTTCTCTCTCTCTCTCACTTCTTCCTCTGTCAGTCCTCGTCATCATCATCATCGTGGTGGTGTTTGTTCTTCCTCTCATTCGCTTTTCCCTTCTTAGCAGTTCTGCATTCTTTCCCCTGTAATGGTCCCTAATCCTTTTAGCTACAGTAATGTGGCCTAATGTTTACCTCCCCTGTGTGTGTGTGTGTGTGTGTGTGTGTGTGTGTGTGTGTGTGTACAAATATGCACCCATTTCTCTGTATTTCCGTAGAGGTCTGTTTTCTTCTCTGGCAGTCTCTTCGAGTTATACTTGGGCATCGTGTCGTACACCAACAAATAGCTGATCTACAAGCTCACAACGTGTCGTGCGGCCACACGTCGAACATTGAGCTACCAACATTAGCATTAGCATCTAAGTCATCTAAATCAGGCGTGAGTGCACCCATAATCCCAAATCGCGTAACCCATTTTTAAAGTGAAGTGAAGACAAAATAAAACTAAAGTCAAATGCCATTTCTTCTGGCTTTCCAAATGTTCTAAAAGTTGTCACGCTTTCAATATTTGAAATGTACTCATGTCCTAGCCCTGGCGTGGCCAGACTCATATCACTGCATATAAATGAGTCTGGAACTTTGCTGTGAAACTTTGCTAATTTAAGGGGCACCGATTACAGACATATTCCAACTTCCCAGCAAAAAAAAGTCTCCCTTTGTAGTGGATAGTAGTGGATTGGTCACCCACAACTCTGGGGTGAGTGAAATGTAATTAAACTGAGGAGTGCCAGACCAATTTCCCCAGAGATTATGATAAAGAAAATTGCCCTGTGGCAGATTCGTCTGGTTTCCAGGCTACTCATTCCCAACTCGACTGGCGTATACATTCACAGTCGGCGTTCTTCAGAAAGTGCTGTTTTTCATGCATACGGCATATGTAAACATTGGGGGGAACACACTTCAAAGCGTTTGGGTTATGAATATGCAGCATTCATTGTATTGCAGAGTGTCGACAGCCATCTGACGCGTGACACGTTGACGCACACCACATGTCTAACCTTCTGTTCAGAATGCCGCCTTTGCCTCTTGCGCGCGCGCACACACACACACACACACACACACGGTAAACATACACACATGTTCTCTATATGGAATGCATTTTGAAGCTGGGACCCCACACTCAAACGCATAGAGCCAACGATCTGTACCCAAACATGGCTTGTAGCCCCCCACCCTCTCCTTCATGGACTTCAAAGCATTCTCCTCTTAGGTGTCATAGTGCTCTTAATGCAATACCGATGGCGCTGGGTGGGCATGCCTGGACTGTGGATAGGAAGCTGAACTGCATTGTGTTGTCGCATACGGCACTTCTCGGGAGTTGGGGTTTAGAAGTCAAACTTTTTTCAAGGAAACCTTTATTTGAATGCATGGTGCCTCTTCTCTCTGGTACTGATTATATGCATGCTCTGCTTCTCTCTCTCCCTCTCTCCCCCTCTTCACGTGAACGCCACATGTCTTGATCAGCCTTCAGCTAAACAGGTAGTGTGTTCTATTGACGTGTACTGGACACTTGTTTGCCCTTCCCAGTTCCCATCTCTCACCCAGTGTTTTTCATGCAACCTCCGAAATCCATCCTGTTTCTCCACCTTCCTCCTCTCCATCTATCTCCTAAAGTGTCTTCTCTGTCTATTTCTCTGGCACTCGTTTCCCCCCCCCCCCTCATATCTATCAATGCAGGCCTCAGGAAGTGTGTGCGTGCGTGCGTGGGTGGGTGCGTGCGTGCGTCAACCTACTTTAGTGTTTAGAAAAGAGGGAGAGAGAAAGGAGGGGAAGGGAAAGGGAGGATACTGATTAAAATAATAAACAGCTGTGTGAAAGAGTGGAGCCTGTGACCAGAGGTAGAGAGAGGGGAAGAAGAGAGAGCAACAGAGTGAGAGAGAGAGATAGACAGAGAGAGAGAGGCTACCCAAGAGTTTGAGTGTCCGCAGGGGTCTGGCAGACGAAAGACGAAAACACCAACTCCCAACAAAGTTTCGTCAACTCGTCAGGAAAGAGGAAGTGAACCCAGGAAAAAAAAAGGATCCACCGTCTCGTCCTATAGGAACTAGAGCGGGGGCAAAGCTCCAGCGTGGGAGAGCCCGACGAGCCTGCCCGCCCGCGACCTGCTGGCCGGGTACTGCGACACAGCAGTGTGTGGCGTGCACCGCCACACACATGTGGCGCAGGGGGCTGAGGTTCCAGGAGGAGAAGGGGAAAAAAGGAGGCATTCTTCAGCTATAACTGGCCCGACTGAGACGGTGATTAGGAAGGGTTGGGCGAGGGGAGCGAAACCAGGCTGGGGGTGGGGGTTGGTTGGTTGGTTGGAGGAAATACTGGGGCAGCTCTGTCTCTCTCTCAGCGTCCGCGTGTGCATGTGTGTTTTCCTTTTACTGAGAGAGGAATGAGAGGCTTGACCATGTGCCTCTTTGTGCAGGACGTCTCTCCACCAAGCTGTGTGAGAGAGTGTGTGACTGGCAAGGGACAGAGTGCTGTTTATCTGGGTAATTGATAACAAACGCTCCTGCCCTGCCCTGCCCTGGGTTGGACATTTTTTCGGACGGCGTGTAAACAGCTTCCTCCATGCCCCGAGGGGGGGAAGTGGAGTAAGGGAAGCATGGAGAAGTGGGCGTAAAGAAAAAAAACAAAACTGTTCACTTTTACATCAGTCTGCTGCTGCTGTTCCTCAGGACTGACCAACTGTTAGCGACGCGTCACTCTCTCCAGTCCGTCTTCCAACTCCAGGTTTTTCCTCTCATCTTGGAAAGCCCACTCCTGGTCTCGGGGAGCTCCCGTCTCTGACCCCGCCTACCCGGTCAGCTTCCTAGGGGGAAGCGACCAACTATAACCTGCATGTCACCGGCCCGTCGACTTCCAAGCATGAGCGCGCGCTACCTGTCGCTTCCCTCGGCCTAAGTCGCTGCCTCCAGGAGGATGCTGCTGCCATGTGGTCGGTTTTGGCGAGCGAACACGCGCGCGCACAGTCGCCGCCGAGGGCTGTGTGAGGCATCATGTGTTTCACCGCCCGTTTCGGGACCGCGACCCGGATTTGACCTCCTCGCAGAAGAAGCCGCGTTTTGCTCCGGTTCGACTCCGCCGCCGCCGGGGATCGTCTGTCGTCGTTGGAACGCAGGATTTGACCTTGACCTCCTGAGCCCTGACCTCCATTCCGTTGCTTTTGCCCTGCACCGGAGGACTCCGCCCCCGTCCACGCTGACCCCTGCTTGCCCTTTGACACGCACGACCTCATAAAGAGGATGTAGTGGGGCCGGAGCGAGTGGGAGGAGCCGGGCCACATTACTCGAACATGATTGGCTTAAACTTCAGTTTGCAGGAGCTGCTGGGGAATTTTGAGCAGGTATATACTAGATGCCACTTGGAACCGTACGAAGTAAGGCGGCTTACGTCTGCCGAACAAAATTTTCACGCAAACGGCAAAACAAAGACGCACGACGCATAGCAGGGGGAGACGTTTCATTCTCCCCCTCTCTCGCTCCGTGGTGTCGAGTAGCGTGGTGGACTTTATATGAGTTCTGTGCAGTCGTTATTGGACTCATTAAAATGGAATGAATCTGTTCTGGCCTGTGCCGCTGGTTATTAAAGAGTGCTACCATGCAGAGATGGAGGCCCATTTAAAATCTGGAAAAGAGGCGTGTATAGCACAGAACAGGACACGCTTTGTCACTCCGAGCCTTTATCGTATAATTGTCTTCCGAAAATGTGTCGGGGTAGAGGGAAGACATTCCTGTCCTTTTTTATTTTCTCAGGGATCGTTTTTTTTTTAGCACGCCCACTGCTTATCGTAAAATGGGAAAGGGTCTAATTTTGGCAAGCTGTCCAGATAATTGTATGTGCTGATGATGATAATGCATGCTAACTGCACAGTGGTACTTCATACACGTTACGTGTGTTGGATGATACCTTTAAACCCTGGGCGCACTGTGTCTCTAGGCAGGCTATAAAGCATTGTTCAGTTAAAGTACAAAATGTTTGCTCTCTCTCTGTGTGTGTGTGTGTGTGTGTGTGTGTGTGTGTGTGTGTGTGTGTGTGTGTGTGTGTGTGTGTGTGTGTGTGTGTGTGTGTGTGTGTGTGTGTGTGTGTGTGTGTGTGTGTGTGTGTGTGTGTGTGTGTGTGTGTGTGTGTGTGTGTGTGTGTGTGTGTGTGTGTGTGTGTGTGTGTGTGTGTGTGCATACTTTCTGTACAGTATCGTACTGTATGCGTGTGTGGGCACCGAGGCAGAGCATGGCTCGGAGCTATACTCATTGCTGCCTGCAGTGCAAACCAAAAAAAAAAAAAAAAATCCAGTGGGATTAAAGGCAGTCACAGTCACATTCTGCCGTTTTTCTCCAACCAGACCAGAGCCAACCAATCTCTCCACTGCTCATTACTCTGTGTATGGAATCCGAATCCGAATGTGTGCGTGTGCGAGATAGTATTTTCCCTTCATAACAGGAATAATTGAAAGCATCCCGTGTTTATAACAAAGAATTCATTTAGAAAACTGATTGAATCTTAAAAAAGGTTCCCACTTTTCGCGACTTAGGTGTGTGTGTGTGCGCATCCACAGTGTCTCCGGTCTCCTCATTAGGCGTGAGGCTAAAAAAAAACAACCTAAAAGGTGTTTTATCTTTTAGCAGAGATGATATTCAGCGTGTCGACTTGGAACAGCTGATGATTGGCATCCTTAACGTCCATTATTCACCAGGCTGTGCATCAAACCTATACCTCGTCGACTGACACTCTGTCATTGTGATGTTTCCGTGTGAAAATGTTTTCATCTGAAGCGCCATGAATAAAACATATGGCTGGTGCACGGTGGGGGACACAGGCGTCTTGTTTGGAGACGAGGGATGCTGTGGCGTGTGCATGTGCGTGCGTGCGCGTATGTGTGTGAAAAAGAGAGCGATCAGTTGGCGTTCTGTAGTAGCTACCTCACGTCAGTGTGTGCTTGCCTCTCGGCATACGCCAAAGTAGTCTTTCAGTGGGTTCCGTGGAATGTAAATGGAAGCGTTGATACATGAATGTATGCCTCTGTGTGTCTGTTTGACGGCGTGTGGGTCTGTGTGAAAAAGAGAGTGATCAGTCGGCGGTCTTTGGAGTCTAGCACAGTTGTTGACTTAAGCACGAGAGTTGTAATGACCTTCCTGTGTGTGTGTGTGTGTGTGTGTGTGTGTGTGTGTGTGTGTGTGTGTGTGCGTGCGCGCCGGAATGCGACCCCAATGATCTGCAGGGGTCAAAGGTTGTACTCGAATAGACATACATACATGGGTACAGACACAAGGAGACGGTGTGTCACCGCTCGACAGTGAAAGCCGAGAGCAATGAGCTGGAATAGCGCCATATAATTCAGGGACAACATTTAATGTTCTCTTTATACACTCTCTCTCTCTCTCTCTGTCTCTCTCCTCCTCTCCCCGTGCTTGTCTCTCCTTCTGTCCCATGACCTTTTCTGTATAGCGGTGGATTTGTGTAAGCTGTCAAAGCGAGCCAGCGTGTCGATTGTTAACCTCGACCATCTCGGCAGAGGGGGCCATTCATACTGTAGTCCTGAATCTTTTTTGGCAAAACAATGTCTGCCGGCTGTTCGGTTATACAAAACGAAACCCAGCTGCATCGCCTGGCTGCTGAGCAGACAGACAGACGAGGGACAGGTTTTGTTTCTTGTGTTGTTGTCGTCCTCGTCGTCCCTGAATGCCCGTCTAGGACAAGTTCATCGGTTGCCAAGGGAGTTTAACGTTGTTAAAGGCAGTCACATGCCACCGCCTGCCACCGTCGCTCATCCCGTGACGTGACGTGTGACACCAATGTATGGTTTAGAATGCTGTGAAAACAGGTGTACTAACGAGTGTAGAAATATCATACCCCAAATGGTACCGTATAGACTATAGAGCATCTCAGTCCCGCCCCCTTTCATGACGACGCCAGGCCCAGGAAATGAATCCCAATGCATTTTTCCTCATAGACATTTCAAATAGTATTTATTTACAGACCTTTTAAGCGTCGTACGAAGCCAACTCGAGCCGTGACGAATCATGACAACAAACACAATATTTTGGACCAAACAAATAATTACAAAGAAGAAAAACAACAAAAAATGTGTTGTAACCTGCCGTTTTTTTCTACTTTCTAATTCTTTGTTTGGCCCAAAACATTGTGTTTATTGTCATGATTTGTCACGAAAAGAGTTGCGTAAACGTCTTTAAATAAATCTTTTCCGGGTCTCTCGAGGGGGGGCGGGACTGCAACTCTCTATAGGCCTCTATAGTCTCTCTCGGTGGTTTTAACCTATTTAGTCCTGAGGATGATTCTACAAATGCCTTCTAAATCAACTCAAACAACATGTCAAGGACCCCCAAAAATATATGTAATTGGCCGCCGACCCCCATCTGAAAATATGTTGTTCCAGGGATTATTAAAAAAATTGCAGATCTTCAAGCTTGTAGCATGGCACTCGGTGCTGCGCTATGAGCTTGTAGATCTGCTATTTTTCAATAACTCAAGTATAACATAATGCTTTAAACACCCAGAGGGGTGTTAACCCATCCTGAATGGGTTAACACTGAGGATGTGACTGTGCGTAACTGTGATCACACTGGGATCACATCGTGTGATGTTTGTTTGTCAGATTAAATGTGTGTACAGTTAGCGGCAGGCTGCCATAGATACTGCATACTGTGTACATCATGTACTATGTCATGAAAACGTTTGTTCTGTTGTCACCCCGGATATTTCATGAATTTAAAAAGAGATGTGATTTCAGTACTTCTTTGTGTGCTGAAAATGCTGCTGAACACAGGAGAGAGAGAGAGAGAGAGAGAAACAAAGTGGTATCACACGTCTAAAAATAAAACATTGGACCGGATACTCGTCGTGCATCACAGTCTCCCTCGTGGTTCTATCCACACGAACACCCCAAGCCTCCTTTAGACGTGGCCACGTAATAAAACTGTCTCTTAAGGTGCTCACTCGTTCCCATGCACATCCATATACAGTACATACTGTGGGAACATGCGTGCATATACATACAGTACTTATGCGTGCATGCGTGCAGGCACGTACTCTACACATAGACATATCTGACTCAGGACACGCTGGTTCACATGGCTTTGTTTATGTGGTCAGGACAGCGCCGGTGTGTGGATCCCCCTATATCAGATCATCCACACGCAGAACCACACAGACACACACTGAGACAGAAGAGCTATAGCATCGACATCCATATTGCACGTGTCACCCTGTAATCACAGCCTGAGCTTGAGTTTAGTGGAGAGAGAGACCCCAGCATCTCATTCCATCACATTGTACTGCTTAGGGAGTTGTTGCTGGATGTACTGGTGGTGGTGGTGGTAGTGGGGGATGTTCCAGTCAGTTCCAGACAATGACTTTGAAGAATAATATTGGTTTTACATCCTCTAAAAGTGCAGAGAGAACACTTTTTTTAGAGAAACGCCAACCTCTCCTTTGCCCTCTCGTAACCTATTGGTGGCTGTCGGGAAGAAAACTCAATCCTTGAATGGTTTGTCCTCACTTAGGTCAGGGGTTCTCAACCTGGGGCCGCGACCCCTCTGGGGGTCCCGAAACTATTTTGGGGGGTCCCTAAATTATATATATATATATATTTTTTTTTTTTCAAACTGAATGGAGGAATGGCTGGAAAATGGAAATTTAGAGTTTACATAGTACACATAGT
Source organism: Protomyctophum parallelum (assembly GCF_964188405.1). Classification (NCBI taxonomy): domain Eukaryota; kingdom Metazoa; phylum Chordata; class Actinopteri; order Myctophiformes; family Myctophidae; genus Protomyctophum; species Protomyctophum parallelum. The sequence continues at coordinate 16,502,226 of NC_139717.1, read as the reverse complement.
GCATGCATAAACTTTCCTTAATGATTATATCTGGTTTCAGTATTTATTTATGATGTATTTTCTCTATTATTAAGGTTATTGTATTGTGGTGGGGGAGGTGGGCGGGGAGGGGTGCACTACTGACTTAGGTGAATGCACTACTTCTACAAACTGCACTACTACAAGAAAAAGTAGTGAATATAGCCCGATCTACACTATTTTTTAAATAAATGTAGTTCCATTTCCTGAAAGGTAACGCTTTTGGACGTGCTACCTGACAGCGTTGCCATGCAGGGCGTGCGCGCATGGCAACGCACCGCAGCTCCCATCATCCTCTTTTCACTGATAATCAGCAAAACTGCCTACAAAACTCAAAACTCAAACGTAACTACCGTCACAATTACGCGAACGGCCCGATTTTTACAGTCCTCTTGTCTTTGCACCTTTCTCTCCAGGACATCCAGGCTGAGATCGACGCCCACAATGACATCTACAAGAGTGTGGACGGGAACAAGTCCAAGATGGTCAAGGCGCTGGGGAGCTCCGAGGAGGCCGTGTTCCTCCAACACAGACTGGACGACATGAACCAGCGCTGGAGCGACCTGAAGACCAAGTCGGCCAACATCCGGTCAGTACCTAGAAATCAGACTCGCCTGAACCCGAGTGGCGCTCTACTGCTGTACTATACCGTACAGTTTTTTTCTTTTTCCTTAAAGTCATGCTGTGTAACTGTTGTAGTCTTTTTCGAATCCCGGCTCCTCCTGTCCACATGTCAAAGTGTCCTTGGGCAAGACAATGAACCCTACTGTGCATTGCCTACCAATGAGTCGATTGATGCCTCGCTTGCCACCAATTGTGTGTGTGTGTGTGTGTGTGTGTGTGTGTGTGTGTGTGTGTGTGTGTGTGTGTGTGTGTGTGTGTGTGTGTGTGTGTGTGTGTGTGTGTGTGTGTGTGTGTGTGTGTGTGTGTGTGTGTGTGTGTGTGTGTGTGTGTGTGTGTGTGTGTGCGCGCATCACCTCCCTATGTATGAATGAATGAATGAACCATTGTACAGTGCTTTGAGTACTTAGAAAGTGCTCTAAAAATGCAATTCATTACGACGTGCTGTACTGTATATAGGTGTTGTTGTTAAAGGCCAACAGTGTAGTGTAGTGTCGACACTATCACATTGTAAAAGGTATCTTATAGACACCAGGGGTTCCCAAACTTCTTCATGTCAAGGACCCCCAAATTGACACTAACTAGCCCGTACCCCCTTTGAAAAGATATGCCAGGGAGTCAGGGACCCCCCCATAAGAGAAGATTTCTACAGCTCCAGCAGTGATTCTCAACCCGTTTAAGTTCAAGGACCCCCCAGTGTGACATGGATTAGTCTACGGACCCCCATTCAATGGCATTTCTATCTCTTGGCCCCCCCAATTTATATTGTAAAGTCAATGTTAATTTAACTGAGAGTGTATACAAATGGAACCAAATGGACTCGTGTACAGACCCATAAGGGTCCATTTGGTTCCAAACTATCATTTTGCTGGGGACCCCCTGGAACTCCCTCAAGGACCCCTGGGCGTCCCCGGACCCCACTTTGGGAACCACTGTCTTAGACTATTGTCTGGAAGCTATACACAGCATTGATTTCATGAAAGACCAACATGGTCTTGATTGATTTATTTTCTTATTGATTTCATGAAATGCGTCTTATTGCTGACGGAAGCATGACTCATACGTATCTCAAGGTCTGTTGGGACCCCGGGGGGTGTGCATGTTGTAACCACACTTTTAATTAATTAACATTGACTGGATCCTTCTTCACCAGAACGTACGTCTGCCACAGCAGGGGTTCTCAAAGTCGGGGTCGGGACCCCACATGGGGTCACGAGACACTGACACTGTGGGGTCGCAGGTTTATTTTGGGTCATCAAAAATATTTTACACGCCTAAATATAATTCAACAGAATGAGTGAAATACAATGTAAGAATGATTGCAAATACATTTTTACCGTGATTGTTACAAAACCTCTATTAATACATCACGTATGCGGACAAATGCGGACCAAACGTGCACGTTTATGTGCATTAAAATGGCCTCCGGGGGTTAGGTTGGAGTCGTGAGTCAATGGCGGCATTATTTTGTGGTTGTGGGCTGAACAGTTTGAGAACTGGGTCAGAATGCTACAGTAACTCGAGTTCTGTCCAACCGGTGGTTCCCAAAATGGGGTCCTTGGACCTTGAGGGGGGGTTCCAGATGGTCCCTCACAGGTCTGTAGGGACCATCTGAGAGTCCACTCGGAGAGTGCAAAAATATAATGGAATGAATCCTTTGGTCCCGTTTGGACACTCTGAGAGTTATGGAGGTCACAGTGGCATCAATAATGCATACCAAAATTTGAAATAAAAAAAAGTTTGAAAATCACTGAGTGGGGATATGATACAAGTACGGTATGTAAGCTTTGGGTAGGCTGGAGAGCCTGACATTGAGGGACCAGATGGCATCTTGCCTGCAGGACAGTAGGAGGGGGGAGGTCAGATGAATGCACACGTCCATGCACGTGCGTGTGCAAATGTTTAATACTCCGTTACAAGTAAAAGTCCAGAATTTCAAAATGTACTTGAATAAAAGTACAAAAGTAATCTTCTGAAAATATTTTCAAATGGCAGAGATGTATGTATATAGCGCCGAAGTGCTTACTGTGCGTTTTGTAATAATAATCTAAATACACTATAAGTAATTGGTAACTAAAGTTTTCAAATAAATGCAGTGGAGTTAAAGTACAATATTTGCCTCCTGTAGAAGTATTGGAAATTGGAAATACTCAAGTAAAGTACAAATAACTCAAAATTGTACTTAAGTAAATGTATTTAGTTGCTTTCCACAACAACATGCATGTGAGTTGTGATGGAATGAAGACGGTGAAGGCAATTTGCAGAAATACAGAAAGACAGGTTCGATGTTTCTACAGTAAATCCGAGTCTCATTAATCGTATAGCTCCATTGCGTGCTGTTTGAACCCACCGATTCACTATATGCCCATGGGAGAGGACTTGTTGTGCTGTAAGCTCTGTGTGTGTGTGTGTGTGTGTGTGTGTGTGTGTGTGTGTGTGTGTGTGTGTGTGTGTGTGTGTGTGTGTGTGTGTGTGTGTGTGTGTGTGTGTGTGTGTGTGTGTGTGTGTGTGTGTGTGTGTGTGTGTGTGTGTGTGTGCGCACATGGTTTGTTGTACACAGCCTCATTATGCAGTAATTACGGCACATGTAGTATGTACAGTATGTAATTAAGAAGAGCAAAGGAAACACCATGTACTGTACACACATCGCTGGGATGCATTACGTTCACGAAGCACTTATGAAGACACATTAACACATGTCCAGCACCACCTACACAATTAGCAGTGAATCCTACGATGTAATAAAAAAAAATGCCCTAATTGGGACGCGCACACACTAATTTTGTAGAGTTTCAGCTTACTGAGTTACTGGTTTAATTTAGTATTCAGTAAGATTTAGTTTCTTGCTGGCTTCATCGGTTGTATTTATAAATGGTAATTTCCTGAAAATGGTATGAGCAAGCGGAAACAGTATTTATTCACAACTGAAATGTGCTCGTGTGCATCAGTGTTCCTCACATGCACTTAACATTTCATTGATGGACCACAGCGGAAGCGAGCGCATGCTCTTGAGTTTTTTTATTTTTACATTTGAGTAGGGCGAGTCTGAGTCGAGTCTGAAGTCGCTGTGCGTGCAGGCGCGTGTGCGCTCGTGCACCGCCCGAGCGCAACTCAAATCCGAGTCTCGGACCGGAGTCCCGATCTCTGCCCACTCTGAACGAGTGTTGTTGTGTGTCTGCCTGTAGGGCCCACCTAACGCTCTGAACGAGTGTTGTGTGTGTCTGCCTGTAGGGCCCACCTAACGCTCTGAACGAGTGTTGTGTGTGTCTGCCTGTAGGGCCCACCTAGCGCTCTGAACGAGTGTTGTGTGTGTCTGCCTGTAGGGCCCACCTAGCGCTCTGAACGAGTGTTGTGTGTGTCTGCCTGTAGGGCCCACCTAGCGCTCTGAACGAGTGTTGTTGTGTGTCTGCCTGTAGGGCCCACCTAGCGCTCTGAACGAGTGTTGTGTGTGTCTGCCTGTAGGGCCCACCTAGCGCTCTGAACGAGTGTTGTTGTGTGTCTGCCTGTAGGGCCCACCTAACGCTCTGAACGAGTGTTGTTGTGTGTCTGCCTGTAGGGCCCACCTAGCGCTCTGAACGAGTGTTGTGTGTGTCTGCCTGTAGGGCCCACCTAACGCTCTGAACGAGTGTTGTGTGTGTCTGCCTGTAGGGCCCACCTAGCGCTCTGAACGAGTGTTGTGTGTGTCTGCCTGTAGGGCCCACCTAGCGCTCTGAACGAGTGTTGTGTGTGTCTGCCTGTAGGGCCCACCTAGCGCTCTGAACGAGTGTTGTTGTGTGTCTGCCTGTAGGGCCCACCTAGCGCTCTGAACGAGTGTTGTTGTGTGTCTGCCTGTAGGGCCCACCTAACGCTCTGAACGAGTGTTGTGTGTGTCTGCCTGTAGGGCCCACCTAACGCTCTGAACGAGTGTTGTGTGTGTCTGCCTGTAGGGCCCACCTAGCGCTCTGAACGAGTGTTGTGTGTGTCTGCCTGTAGGGCCCACCTAGCGCTCTAGTCATTACACACCGAGCCCTCCATGGCCAGGCACCTCCTTATCTCTCTGACCTGCTCCAGTCGTATGTGCCCAGCAGGTCACTGAGATCCACATCACAGGCTTTGCTGGTTGTTCCTCAGACAAAATTAATAACCAAAGGCGATCGAGCCTTTGCAGGTTTTGCCCCTTATAAGCTATGGAATGAGCTCCCACGCCACCTAAGAACTGTGGATTCTGTGGACATTTTCAAAGGACTGTTGAAAACTCACCTTTTTTCTACTTTGTCTTACTTTATTAGTGATTTAGTTCTTGACTTGTTTTATTGACTTGTTTTAATTGTATTGTTGTTAAAGCACTTTGTGACTGTAACTGTCTGTGAAAGGTGCTCTATAATAAATAAACTTTACTTACTCTCTGAACGTGTGTTGCTGTGCTCCTTGCTTGGCAGGGCCCACCTGGAGGCGAGCGCCGAGCGCTGGTCCCGCCTGCTGGTCCTCCTGGAGGAGCTGTGGAAGTGGATCTGTCTGAAGGACGAGGACCTGACCAAGCAGATGCCCATCGGAGGAGACGTGCCCACGCTGCTGCAGCAGCAGAACCACTGCACGGTACGTAACTGTTGCTTAAGGCTTGTCCGGGACGAGCGATAAATCTTTCCGGGCAAGTGCATTGAAATTGTACTTGTCCGTTGGAGAAGTGACTCTTGGTTTCACTTTATCTGTGACGCACGCTCCTAGCAGCCAACAATATCGCCTGGCTTTCCTAATAATCACCTTTCCAATTATTACACTACAGTAGTGTCACAGCCAGTGGTGGAATAAAGTACTCAAATGTATTTTACTTCGGTAAAAGTACCAATACTGCAATGTTAGAGATACTCCGTTACAAGTAAAAGTTCGGAATTTACTTGAGTAAAAGTACAAAAGTACAGGCATCAAATGTACGTAAATTACCTAAAGTAAATGTAATGGTAGTCATGATGCAGAATGTCGCATATTTCAAGTTTTCAAATGTACAGTATAAAAATATTTTTTGAAAATAGCATATCCACAAGCTCACAATGTGTCGCGATGAGACTCATTGTGAGCTTGTAGATCGGCTATTTCCAAATGGCCGAAATGTACATACATACAGTAGGGCTGATGTGGTAACTGTATATGTTTTTTTAAATACGAATCAAAGTCTTCAAAGTGTTCTAGTAACTAAAGTTTTCAAATAAATGTAGTGGAGTAAAAGTACAGCACAAAGTGAATAAATTACTCAATATTGTGTTACCAAATATACCAACTTCTGATAAGACAATCGCAAACCACCACACGTTTGTTTATCTCCCCACGGTTAACGCTCAGACAGTGATGTTTGATGGAACCTTGTTCCAAAACAGTGCAAATTTGCTTCTATAACACCAGCATCAGATTGGGGCCATGCTTACTGACTGGGCTGCAAGCGATAACGCTATTGATTACCCTATCATTCTGTTTACACCATCCATTTAATCTCTGCCATTGCTGTTGCTTTTCATTAGCATTCCACTCTAATACCTATTGTCCTATTTTCAGCGTTGTCTTCAGTGATATTTATCTTCAACTGGGTCCACACACACACAGACACGCGCACACACTCACGCAGCAGTCCAACACAGCAAATATTCTCGCTAACCACTATAGTCAATAAGTATTGAGCTGTCCCATTCGTACCTTCGTCACCACTGTTGTTTTCCGCTGGAGCATGCCAGAGAGTATTATTTATTCCAGACAGTCGTTTATTGTCGTAGTATTGGTGTGTAATTGCTTTAAGATAGATGTCTCAGCCAGTCGCTAAGGTATTTTACCCCCCCAGATAGTCTAGTCTGTCTGACTCTGCAGTCATATGCCACCATTTCTTTGTTGCTTTTGACACCATTATACTTCACCGCTCTCTCCCTCTCTATCTCTCTACCGTGCTTATAGAGGATATTTTCCCAACTTGCCTTGATGGCTTACATGCACGCGAAGGAAAAGGTGGACATGGAAGTGCGTCACAAAATCAAGTAAAGGCTCATACATAGTCTGGATTTTCGGTGGTTAGGTGACCACCGAACTATACAACATGACGTCACGAGCCGCGGTGAAGAGCAAACCACCGCCACCGCTCCAGCCCTTCTCTCTGTTTTTACTCACCACCGCTCAACGTTATTTCAGCTCCGGTGATCAGCTCACCACCGGAGCGGTGGTCACCTCACCACCGAAAATCCAGACTATGAATAGGCCTTTATAGGACTGAAAATTTATTTTGAGTGCACTTTTCTGGCTCTGTGTATAAATGTGTCCTCTTAGGGCTGTAGTATAGTGTGACCTTCGGGTCTGACCTTTCTCTGTGTTTTCTAGTCAGAGAGAGAGAGAGAGAGGCGAGCTTCAGCCTAGCAGATCAGACAAGGTCCATTAGACTCGGAGCGGGCCGGGAGAGAACACAATATCCACCAGAGAGAATGCAGCCTTTGCACTGTTCCTGCGGTGGCCTTGTCTTCTTTTTCTCATTATCCACTTTCAGTCCCCTCCGTCCCCTGATCTTTCACCTGTTTTATTGGTCTACCCCTCTCTTTTTTTTATGTGATTTTCTTTTTTTTTTCATATTAACACAGTTTGAATGTTGAAGAAGGTTTTCATTCAAACAGATTGTTCATTTGGGCAAATGAAATGTATACATTTATACGTCAAAGTGGGCTTGTTTTTTAACAAGTTTTTGGGGGCAGAGAAGCGCAGTACCCCCGAGATTTGCATGTTGTTTTCGATTGGTCCTGGAATCTCTTTGTCCTCAGGTTTCACGCTCTGATCACCGCCCATTAGCGTGCTTGTGTTTGTAAACACAGAATTATTCTACATGGCTATAGTAGTATGGAGGAGCATTTGGGTTATACTTTACAGAAAATAAACAAAACCACGTAGCTACTCGCTCAAATACGCTTCCCAGCCTGGAAGCATCACACAACAGGCTAGAAGCTAGCTAGCCTAGTTAGCTAGCTGTCTGTGTGTCGTGTGTTAAGTGTTCTTTTTTTTCCCTCCACCCGCAAAGAGCCAAGATCGTCTTTTCTTTCAATCATAACTCGCTCATTTTTTGCTAATTAAAAAAAAATCAAAATACTATGTAAACTATGAAATCCGGGCTTTCATTTGGTATATAGAACGTTTGTGTAGGCCCTCTCTATGAAACGGTATCAAGTGAAAAGGAAATGTCGGGAAATCGGTTTATTGTGTAAAAGATTGGATACGTCTTTTCAAATACGGCTGTTAGTACTGTTAATTCAACATCCGGTGAGGGGAGGATACGGATCGTGTATGTATTGTGTATATAAATCAGCGCATACAGTGGGTGGGCTTCAGACCGGATGTAAGCCTTGCACACTAAATAGAAACCAGGCATTGTGACTGCATGTGGACGGAATCTGTTTATTAAAAATAGCAAATCTACAAGCGCACAACATCATAGCCTGATGCGTCGGTTTTATTTATTTAAAATACTGGGTCAATTGTCTGACTTTGATTGCTTAAAGTAGACCTGCATAAAATGGTGTAGCCTACTGCAGCTATTTACAACCAGGTAGTGTATAAGTTAAATTGAACACTTAACTTAGTATTTAATACTTGAATACTTATACTTAGTATTTAATACTTAGTACTTTCAAAAGGGTTTATTGGGGCACCTTACAAATTGCATTGTTTGTTCTACTGGCTTAAACATGTCAGTGTTTCTAGTGTTGCACTGTTGACAGCTAAAACGTCCTATTGTCCCTTGTCCCTCCCATTGTCACCCACTTCTGTCCAGCTCTAAGGTGATAAAATGTTGTGAATATTGAAACAGACTTTTCTCAGCTTTGGGTGAAAGGCCCCAATCATTTTAAAATGGTTATATCTCCTTCAATTATTGTCATTCATTGAATGATACATCATATGAAAGCTTACATTCTGTACTTTAATAATCTGTAAAAATCTGAAAACTGGAAAAGTAGAGTTGAGGGCCTTTTTGCTGGATTTTGTCACATATGGGTGGCGCACAAGTCGTAAAGAGTTCCGAGTAGAGAAGGGTACAGAGATTTAAAATGAGAGAGAGGAAGATAAACGGACACACTGCAGAGACTGGCATTCGATTGTGTTGCAGCGTAGCTGAACATCACTGTCGCTTTCCCTTCTGCCTGAATGAATGCCACCGTTTGCCCCAAACCACTGACATGGTGAGACATTGAGAGGGAGAGCTCTAATCTGTAAGCGTCTTCTCCCCCACCCCAAATGTGCCATTGATTTGTGTCTGTGTTTTTGTCCGCCGATATGGGCCATAATAGCTTTTATTAATCGCCCATTCAATTATACGGTAAAAAAGGCTGCGTCCGTATCCAGCTGATTAAACTCATCAATCAGCTGTATTAAATTATCAGCTTTTATGGCAAGAAGAGGGAACAAGAGAGACTGCTTCTGGGCATTTTTAATGACTTTTATCTTTGAGCAACCGTTTTGTTTTTTTCTTTGTTGGTAGGGATGCTGATTTGAAAAAAGACTCTTTGAAAAAAGATTTGCGTTAGAAAATAGAAAGGAGTGGAAAATGTTAAGTAAACTATTAAGTAACAATAGTAATTGTTTTTTCATTCCTATTAACTGTTAATTGGCTAAAGGCATGGGGAGAGAGTATATGTTTTGCAGCGTGCGTGCGTGCGTGTATGTACAGCTGATCTCCGGCACCTTTGGCCCGGTCAATGCCAAACTGCTCACACACACTCCCTGGATGCCAACAACATCACTTTGTCCCAAACTTACCAAAAAGGACTGTTATAACGCCAACATGAGGCACATTTTTGGAGAAAAAAAAAACACATGTTTATATTACTCCTACATGTTTTGTCCAAACATCACAAACGTTCCTGACCTGGTGGAAACCTGTGCTCCGAGGAGCACTTTTTCTAGTTGTATGTGCTTTCTTTTGTCATGCCAGCTCACAAAATCTAGCCTAGCACCTGCATGTACTTGTATACCCAATAGCAGCTAAGCTAGCATAATTAGACTGGCTAAAGTGGAGCTAATAATCCAATTGGCCATACTAAGGAAGTTTAATCATCCTGTCTGTGTGATTGATTGGTATTGTACCATTTGTACCTGGAAGTTGTAAAAAAGGAAAATTAGATGCATTAAAGTGCAGTGCTGCTGGAAACCCCCTTCATCTTCCAGGAGAGCGTTCTTTTGACTCGCTTTGAATAATTTACCTACCTCTGTCTAACTTTAATTTGCTTCCTTCTCCTTCCCCACATTGGAAATAAAACGGTTTATCGTTGCCGTGGAGGTTAATTGTCATTCATTGCATTGCTGTTGTCTTTGACTTTGTTTAAGTAGCTTTCTGTTGTTGTGTCTTGCCATGAGGCGGATAAGCAGAGGATGATGTACCATGTCCTTAGCATGGAACAGAATTACAGAATTGCTAATCTTCAACCTTAACCCCTTTTGGTGTTAGCATCATGTTATGCTTTAGCTATTAAAAAAATAGCAGATCTACAAGCTCATAGCGCGCCACCGAGTGGCGCGCTACAAGCTTGTAGGTATGGGCGAAGGACAATCTCCCAAAGCTTTTTTTTTTTTTAAATGAGCATAAAAATTCAAGCTGTTGCATTGTCTTGTTGAAACCTTTTAAAACGCTCAAAATTATCTCAAAATCGATTATTTTATTCAAATCAATTACATGGATTAGTTTGATTTACCATTGAGCCTTAATTGAATGTCTTGCAGCCTGTGATGATTGTGGCACATGCATTGAGGTATTGTAGTAATTTAAACTAATATTACACTCACCTCTAATTGCGCAATTACAGCATCCTTGGATGTGTGATGCGGCACAATGCATGTGTCCAATCTGAAAGCACACAGTCCCTAAAGTGGATAATACATCTGGCCCATAATGAAAGTGGGTGTTCCTACTGTAATGCGATCGGGATTAGGTGCTACTGTAGGTCCAGGTGCGTGACCATTTTCAGCTGGAGTCAGACCTTGCAAAAGTTGTCTTGCATCAATAAAGCCAGAGAAATAAAACTTCTCTCTGCACTGCAGCAGCATTTTTTTAATGTCTAGTTGTTGTTTATTATAATGACAGAATAATACACTGATAGGCTATATACAAAATGTGACTGAGTAGGAGAGTTGCACACTTCTGGCAGCACGATGTCACACTGGCCGGTATCAATGTACATTTTTGACAGCAAATTCTGATTTAGTCTTTGGAATTACGCATCTTTTAGTTTTAGTCCTTTTTTAGTCAGCTGAAATTGTTTCTTCTTCTTTCGTGTATCATCCTCAAATGTCCAACTCGGTATCGAGTAGCCACGCCTTGTTGTATAAGGCTGGCGGGACTTGAGTCTGTTTGGAGGCTCTATTTCCACTGTATAGTGTTGTGCAGGATATGCCAGTCGTGTAGCTTGGCTTTCCTTGCTAGCTTTATGGTAGAAGCCTCTCGTCTGAGGCTGGCCGGGGAAACTCCTGCAAGGATCGGCAGGTAGGACACAGGAGTGCGTTTCAGGCAGCCAGTTATGGTTCGGAGAGAATTGTTAATTACTGTGTCTACCTTTTTGACAGGTACAACAACAAGGACAACTCTGAAATTGTTTAGTCTTGGTCTAGTTGACTAAATATCAAAATCGTAGTCTTTTAGTCTTAGTCAACACAATTAGCACTGCTATTGTGATGTTCACCGGACTGTGGAATTGTGGATGGACATGCTGGACAGCTTATAACAGGCAACAACATTATGTATATATATATATATATATATATATAAATATATCAAATTCAGCAGTCATCAATTTCCCCTGAAGATTGCCCTTGCAAACTTTAGTTCGGCCGGCCCATTTATTTTAACACAGAAGGCAGACAATTCACAAAATAACATGATGACCTTATCTTGTACCAGCAGGCTAGGAAAACAGGCAGTGTCATTGTAATCATGATAGGTGAGTCAACAGGGAGACACGACTCCCCATACCCCAGAGATTGTGTGCGTGCGTGCGTGCAACGATATAGTAACTGCATCAAAACAAAACAAAAAATAATTTTAATTTCAAGAATCGAAGTATATTGAAATGTAAACGGCACCATTGACTTTGTGTCGTATCGTATCGCTTTGCAATGCAAATAATCTGTATCGAAACGTTTTGCATTCTAAATAATCGATTGTATCAATACTACCGGTAAGTGTTTTTGCTTTGTATTTAGCATTTTTTTAGAAAAAAAAAAGGAAAAGGGTTTAATTACTTTTATATCCAATATCGCTACACTTGGTATATTGATTAATATGTGTATTCTCTGTTTTGCCAAAGTTTACTTATTTATCTCCATATCTGGTATCTGGTCAGGCTGATTTAGGATGGGGGATGTTGAATTCAGGCCTGAATCACAGGCCATGCTGCTGTAATGTTGCCCTGGGATGAATAGTAACCAACCTACTTAACCTACGTACCAAAAAGTGTACCCCTCTGTGTCACACAGATCAGCTGAAGGGGCTGGAGTTTGACAGAAAAAGTGTTTTTGGAAGAGGATTTTGCAGTGCCATCTGTTAGGAGTTCAGGGCTGCCCCCGAGGATGGATGAGAGAGTCTCACACCTCCGTCGGGCTGGCAGCCATGAACATGCAGTTTGTTGACACTTTCCTTGTTGACACCATTACTTTTTCATGCCTTACAAAGTTTCCACTTTGGGGGCGAAAAGTGCAGGAGTGCAGGGCTTTTAAAGAACGTGCTCCGACTGCCAAAAGGATGTTGTAATCAGCCAAAGTGTTGTGCATTTCTACCGCAGTGTTACCCCACGTGTTCGGCGATTCGACAAGGGAGATTCAAAGATGATTAAAAATAAACCCATTTTGGTTGGTAATTAATTTCCCATGCTAAAGTGGAAATTGGAAATTGTATGACGTAAACATCTTAACTCTACATCCAATTTCCCTATGTTTTACATGCAAGGAATTAGCTTTAGTACACAGTGCAGGGACACCCCACTAAAATAACAATTAACCCATTTTGGACTGATGTCGATTAAAAAAAGGCTTCTAAATTTTAATAGTTTTCTGAAAAAACCATGTCAAGGACCCCCAGAATTGCCCAGGCCATAGCGTAACGGTCTGGGCACCGGACTGGTGATCCAGTCGCGGTGTGCCGCGGGTTCGACTCCCGGACCCGACACGGCCTTTACCGCATGTCATCCCCCCATCTCTCTCCCGTTTCCTGTCAGCCTACTTTCTATCCCTTAAAAAATCAATAAAGGCGTAAGCCGCAAAAAAAAAAATCTTAAAAAAAAAAAAAAAAAAAAGGACCCCCAGAATTATCTCTATTGGGTCACGGACCCCCGTCTCAAAATATGTTGTTCCAGGGACCCCCAGAAGCAAATACTTTAGTTAAAAATGTTCGCTCTGAAATATATATTAAAAGATTTGCACCACATTTTCACGACTTTTCAAAAATAGCAGACCTATAAGCTCGTAGCGTGCCACTCGGTGGCGCGCTATGAGCTTGTAGATCTGCTATTTTCCAATAGCTAAAGTATAACATAATGCTTTAAAACACCAAAAGGGGTTCCCGCCCAAATTGGGTTAAAGCAGCAACAAACCACATAGACATGTGCAGGATTAACAGACACAGAGCTAAATGAGAAACTATAAACCAGTCCAGTTCTACAGGTGATTATACTTAAAGCATGTCTCCCTTTCTTTCAGTTCTCCCTCCTCCTCCGCTTTCTTTAGCATTTCATAACGAACCCTTGACTTTGCCGTTACCTCGCGTCCTCTGACAAACCTCTTCCCCCCCCTCGTCTCCTGCGTCCTCCCCGTATTTCCCCCCTTTTTTTAACAACTGTCCCCTCTCCTCATTTAATAGTACACAGCGTATTACAGTTCCACTATTTGAGCTGGGTACAAAAAAATGGATTTGAGTGAAGCGTTCATTAGCACGGGGTGATTTAATTTGACTTCGGCAGGAGGCTTAGTGTTATACAGCGTTCCCCAGAGAGAGGCAGTTGTGTGGAATCTTCATTGAGCTCAAACCTTTTGCAGCGATATAACTTTTCCCCCCAAAAGTGAGACTCATTTTGGGGGGACTGTGCCTCATCTCGACACTACCTGCCAATGGCTCTGCGATGAGTCACTTATTGCCACTCACTGGCTGACAGCTTACCATAATTTATACTATATACTTTTTTGGGAGTGTGCTTTTTACCTGTTTTCCTCCCCAATGTAGTCGTTATGCCAATTGATTACACATGCCGGACACACACAGACACATACACCGACCCTCTTCTAGACAGCTAGCCTCCTACAGTGCTACTATTGCATAGTACAATTGTTATGCAGTATGTATAGCTTTCCCAGTTTAAATATTAATTATATAGTACTGTACGTGCACAGTACAATCTCATTATCATTAACCTAACCTAATGAATTTCTAGTTGATTCATCCATTTGCGTACAAATGTAACCAAATGGACCCCCTCGCAGGTTTCATTTGGTTAACATTTGTACAATGTACAACCTCAGAGTTTAAATTAACACTCAGGAATGTGCTGCGTGGCCTTAAAAAGAAAACACCCCACGTAACCCAAGTCGATGCCGGCTAATGTTGCGTGAAAACAGCGTGTGAAAGCGTCACCGTTTTCAGCACCTCATTTTCCAGCGCTCTTCTCTCCGTGTTGGGGGGGGGGGGGGGGGGGGGGGCGCGCCATCTAATCGAGTTGCCTCGTAGCATCACCGGATACACCGTCTCTTCACAAAGCAATCACACACTCCAATAGGCATCGGTCTCCCCCTGGGGTCATGCTTATATTAAAGCGAAGAATAATTATACTGCAACACGCACCGCTCGCCTTTTTTTTTGTCCGCTGCTGCTACTCTGGTCGCGTATAGGGCGTAGTAGCAGTGGCGTTCGCGTTGACAAGAGGATTAAAGAAATTGACCGTCCAAAACCTCAGCTGTGTTCTGTGTGTGTGTGTGTGTATGTGTTGGCGGGGAGGATGGCCCCTGGCTTTCTATGCAGAGAATATGAGGTGTTACTAGCCCCGCACTGTAATGAGAAAGCATTCAAGGCTCAAGTGGCTGGCCTCTCCCCTTTGGCCTCTACCTTCTGCTAATTTCACTCTGCCTTCAAGAAAAGATATAATTTGGCCCTCAATTCTCAATTCTCATTTGTCTCTCTTTCTCTCTCTCTCTCGCTCGCTCTGTCTCTGTCTCTGTCTCTGTCTCTGTCTCTGTCTCTGTCTCTGTCTCTGTCTCTGTCTCTGTCTCTCTCTCTCTGTCTCTCTCTCTCTCTCTCTCTCTCTCTCTCTCTCTCTCTCTCTCTCTCTCTCTCTCTCTCTCTCTCTCTCTCTCTCTCTCTCTCTCTCTCTCTCTCTCTCTCTCTCTCTTCCTCTCTCCCTGCTCCCTGCTCCCCATCCCTCCCCCTTTCCCTCAGTCCATACCTTTCAACTGTCGAAGGCCAGACAGAAACAAGATTTGTAGTGCAGCCATCACCCAATTAGATGCCAAGAGCTGTTGTTTATAGCAACTATGGGCTGCATGCTAACACTCGCACTTACCTTTATGTTTGTCAAAACAATGGCTGCTTTAAAATGTAAAGAACGTCAGAGCTGATTAAAAGTGGAATTGATAGATTTGTAGATTTGTGCCAGAGGATACAGATCTAAGCACAGGAGCACTTCATCAATGTATTACAATGTGGGTAATGTGGATATTTTAAATAGATGAATGAATAATATTTCAGAATACACCCCCCCCCGCCCTCCCCTTAGAGAGAATTTATTTCTGAGTGAGAAGTTGTTTAATTGTGTGATAAAGATTCAATATTAAGTCAATGTACAGATGCCACATTGAACCACTTATCGCGGTGAAAAACTATAGGACTATTCAGTATTTAAGTCCGACGTCATTTTGTAGTGCTACGTTACGTCCGGGTCCAAGTGGCACCAGCTCCCGTCCGCATCCCATTGTAAATAGAATATCTAAACGCGTGAATCTTTTTAAATTGACGTTATTTTTCAGAAAGGAAGCCATAGAGGGTTAAAATGGGTCTTAATGCTTCCAACTCGAGTAGAATTATTAATGTTTTGTACAAGTGTCCATGACAACAAAAATATATGATGTGGAGACAATAAAGACTATTATTATCATTATTATTGAAGGTGGCAACAGTCCATTTGCTCGGTAAAATATTTCGGGGGATATTTACAATGTGTGCAGGCTTGAGTATGTTGAATCTAGTTTGCATTAATGAGGATTTAGTTGACACAATCAAATAAAATGGCGATAGTATTCCATGTGGGGCAGACGGCCTGTCACAGCCAGATTTTGGAGAGAAGCGCAGCTTTGTTGTTGCGAGGAAAGCGGTAAAATGAGACTTTCGTGGTTGTTTTCGTCTCAGATTTAGTCCGACGGAGCGTCACAGTATAACTCCATGGGGACACAAAAGCGACACAAAAGTAGGACCCGGAAGTATCTCAGGAGGGGGCGCTCACATCACAGCTAAAATACTGAATAGGATTCAGTTTGGGAGGATGTTTGTTATTGCTGGCTGTTTTTCCCAAGGTGTATAATACAATACTGGTGGATGGACTTGACTAGAACGTGTGAGAATTGTTGTACATTTTGTCAGTCCTTGGCTGATTCCTGAGTTTCAACAGGGTTTCCCAGTGACTCCCACTTCACCTACAGTATGTTCAGGTTTGTTTACTCTGGGTGAGTCTAGCAGTGTTGTTTAGAAGACTTGCTAGCACTTGTTATTCGTTGTTGTAGAACCCTGTCTTTTTTTTTACATATCTCGGGTGTTCTGATCTGATAGCCGCCTCGAGAATACATGTGGGGAAACACCACGAGAGTGACAAGTGATCAGTCAAACATGTGTTCTCGCCGCAGTAAATAAATAATCTGTCTGTATGCGATCTGATCTGATTATTATTTTGATTACGCTGTCATGCTTGTTTGAGGACAGGTAGAGAGCAGAGCATACATGTGTTTGGGAATGTTGCTGAAGGTTGTTATATTGTCAGCCGACACCCAAATCAAAGAAACCATACAGCGTGTATTTAATATCTCCGACAGTCAACGCACTGCGAGGGTACGATGGAAGCATAATTCTGACGGGCCGCAGTGAAATGGACAAGTTTATTTATTTATTTTATATCTACAATGGTATGGTACAGTATGTCTCCACAGTGAGGCTGGGAAATGTAGCCTAGCAGCCTACTACTATAGCCTACTAGCCTACTGGTAGGCAGGAAAATGGCAACCAGAATAACCCGTTCTGAGCGAATCTCCTCCCTACGCTCTGGCCCTATACTGCACCATTGATGTCCATTGAAAGTGGTTAGGGCTACTCAAATCTGATTTCTCTTCTAGGCTAGTTGTACTGTCGTCTTTTCCCATTTCAAGAGATATTATGTTAATGCTGCTAGTCCTAATTTGTTTCCCCCCCCCCTGTTAAAGTAGCCTTAGCCTACATAATATTCTGTCTTATTTATTCACTACATGTGTGGTGTTTTCTTTTAATCACTGGACAAATACAGGGATTGAGAGCCTTTACCAGTATTTTCTGCCACAGCCAAAAGGTAGAGGTCAGTCAAGTATACCCGGATAAAGTACCGTAAAATCATTTTAGTTGAAAATGACTTTCACTTTCTTGCCATTTGATTTGGGGTCACCCTGTCTTTCCTGTGTGGAAACTTCAATAACAAACTATACATGTTCCAATTTGGGGTATTCTCTTTACCCACTCAGCTACGGCCACCCTGACTGTCGGACTCATTACACGACGGACGTGAGAGGCGAGTCATTAAGTGTTCGCCGAGCAGAACTGTACTGTAAAAAAGAAAATATCTCTTTAATACTAGTTAAAACATTCATGGTGAGTGTTTGCCGAAGACAGCACGTTAGTCGGAGGCTAGAATTAGATATTATAAACGTGTTTCTTGTCTGTTGCACAGCCACTAACTATTCTGCTGCTGTTGTGCTTTGTATTCTCCTGCAGGCCCTGTGTTCAGAGTTGAAGGAGCGTGAACATTTGGTGATCAGCACTTTGGACCAGGCGCGCATGTTCCTGGCCGACCAGCCCATCGAAGGGCCCGGGGAGCCACGCAAGAACCTGCAGCCCAAGACAGGTTGGTAACACAAAAACAGCAGCTTTTGATACTAGCCACTTTCAAATGGAGCTTTTAAATGGAGCTTTTAAAACACATTTCCAATCCAACTGTGCCAACATTGCCCAAATGTGTCTAGACTCCTACAGTATATCTAGCTTCCAGGCATCATAATTTTAAAGAAATGTAACTCTTGCAGTTTGTCTACTTCCTGCCGGGCTTGTACTTTAAAAAGTGTCGACACCAGTTGAAGTATTGGCCTTAAGCCTCACCACCGTAGGTCAAACAAAGTTTACCTTGTTTAAGTACTAGAAAAGCTCAAAAGAAAACAAATAGACAAGACACAGACAAAGGATTTCAAGCCGTGGATCCCACCTCTCTGTTCCACCAAGCAGGTTAAATCAAATGCACATGCTTACTTTGCAAAATACATTTCCCGCAGTTCTGAGATTTGATATAATGTTTGATTTAGTAAACATTATACCCAGGGCACAGGACCGGGATGCCTGGAGAGCTCTTGTTCGTGGCCTATGCCCAAGGTTGGGGCGATAGGCGTAAGTAAGTTAGCAAACTCACTGAAACTACAGGACACACACACATGTGAAAATACAGTGTCCCATTACTGAGTATCTCTCCGGTTTATTAGGAATTCTCTCTCTCTGTGCACAAGTCCTCCTATACCCTGCCAGATAAGCAATGACAAGTCACGGCTAAGTCAGCACGTTTCCAATCAAACGGAATCCCTAATGTATAAATAATTGAGCAAACTCGAGAGATGGTATTGGTATGGAGCGATGTGGTGGGACTTCAGAGGTGATAATGGTTGACTCTGATCTCTGACGCATATTATCATATCATCAAAGGATCTTTTCCTCGCATAAATCCTGTGAAAGAAATGCAAGATCAGATGATGCCAAGTTCCCAAATAAGGAGGTTATTTGGGAACCTTAGATTTGGCCTGCTTCCTCCGCTCGATAGCCGCGTTTGTGTTCCTTGTAGATGCCGTTACTAGCATGTGGACTCTGTCACCGTGCTAAGTGGCTTGCGCTGCTATCTTAATCTCACAGATGCTCAGAGTCTGGTTAGAGTGCATTCAGTACATGGGAGAGAGAAGGAGGGAGCAGAGGCCACTTCAGAGATGAAGATGGCAATACATTCACACACTGAAAAGTGATCGAGTGAGCTCAGAACACACACTCCGACCTTGTCTTTGTAGTTGGAGGGGCTATTATTTTGTTTATTGATTGGGGAAGGTTCTCTCCTCTTTTTCCACTCACTATATCGTATTCCTTCCACCCATACCTGCCCCTCTCCTACTGTACTTTGTGTTTCTTTCCTTTTATTTATTTTGGCCTGGAAAGTACACATTAATGAACACAAGATGGGTGTAATACATAGCCCATGTAGGCATTTGTAAATTAAACAGGCATTTAGTCCACCAAAATCTTGTGTCTGCTGAAGTGCAAACGAGCGCTCAATGTTAAACCAGATGCACGGGGGTTTCCTCGTCATAACTCCACGGGTCCGCCTGCAGTCCCCACTCTTACCACTAGGCATCGAGCGCCTCAACGTTGGAGCGCTTCACCGGGGGGCTTGGGTTTGACCTTTCTATGCTTCTGGCGTCACTCGTCGTATTGCTTCTGAACCGCCCCCTCTCTCTCTCTCTCTCTGCACTTCCTCTCTCTTCTACCCCCCCTCCCTCCTCCCCCTCCTCCTCCAGACCTCACCCCCGAGGAGAAGGCCCGCGGCGTGGCCCGGGCCATCCGCAAGCAGACGGGCGAGGTGCGCGAGCGCTGGGAGCGCCTCCGAGGCCACGTGGGCGCCTGGCAGGTCCAGGTGGAGCGCGCCCTGGAGCGCCTCCAGGAGCTGCAGAGCTCCATGGACCAGCTGGACCTGCGGCTGGCGCGCGCCGAGGAGGCCAAGGCCGAGTGGCAGCCCGTGGGCGACCTGCTCATCGACTCGCTGCAGGACCACATCGAAAAGACTGTGGTATGGTGGGGGAGGGGAGGTTACTTTCTTGTTTTAACCCATTCTGACCTGAGATCAGATTCTAAAAATGTTTGAAAATGACAGTTTTCTGAAAAAGCTATGTTTCTATGTCAGTCGTTCTTTGATTTTTCAAAAATAGCAGACCTACAAACTCATAGTAGATCTGCTATGTTTCAATAGCTAAAGCACAACGTAATGCTAACACCAAAAGGGGTTCCCGCCTAAAATGGGTTAAGCCATTTAGACCTGAGGACGCGTCTAGTGTCGCTTTAGCTTTGAACCACTTTAACCGTTATTTTAAGCTTTAGCTGTTGAAAAATAGCAGATCTACACAAGCTCATTGTGCGGCACTACGAGCTTGTAGATATGCTATTCTTTTTTTTATCTTGAAAATGTGTGCAAATCTTGTATATACAAGATCTTATGTATAATCTTTTTTTAACTCAAATATTTTCTTCTGGCGGGTCACCCGGAACAACATATTTACAGGCCAAATACAGATAATTCCGGGGGTCCTTGACATGGAAAAAGTCCGAGCACCACCAATGATACGTTTTACAGAAAACAGTCATGATTTGGAAGATGTTCTGTAGAGAATCTGGTCTTGGGTCTTAATGGTTTAACTTTGTCCAGCTGGGCCAGTGTCTCTGGGGCGGTATGATCTGGTTTCACCCAGAGAGTCCTGGTCTGGAGCGGTATGATCTGGTTTCACCCAGAGAGTCCTGGTCTGGAGCGGTATGATCTGGTTTCACCCAGAGAGTCCTGGTCTGGAGCGGTATGATCTGGTTTCACCCAGAGAGTCCTGGTCTGGAGCGGTATGATCTGGTTTCACCCAGAGAGTCCTGGTCTGGAGCGGTATGATCTGGTTTCACCCAGAGAGTCCTGGACAGGCCAAGTCAGTGCGAGCAATAGCTTCATGATACTGTAACTATAAGAGGACAAAGCACAAGAGAGAAAAGTGAAATGACATGAACAGTGGGTACAGGATGGAGGCTAGAGAATCAATTTCTTCTCCATTACTTTAGTACTGTGTTTATGTGGATGTGTTGTATTCCCCCGGTATCACTTTGTGCTTACAGTGTGGCTGGTGATATCGCTTTAATATGTGGTCTGCCCACTGGAGAAAGCTATTTATCTAATGGAATACAATCTTCCCATTTATATAATATGACACAAACCCGAAGCACAGTTATTGTTTTCGGTGTTTCTACCATGATTGCATCTGGTATGTGTTTTTTTGTTTTGTGTTGTTTTGTTACAATGTACAGTGCAATAACGATTAAATGTATCGTTAGCCCGATACATTTATCTGATAACAAACGATTAAGAGCAGCAAAATAATGATTCCGGGCAAAAAGCAACAATCGTCAGACAGTGATTCATTAACATGAATGATAACAATGCTTATCATTAATTAATGAGCCAACTAGGCAGGTATGCTAAACATACAGAGGCATACTAAAGTGATCATTAAAACACATCAAACGCTTGTGAAACAGAGTTTTGAACCATGGATTTAAAAACTTCAATGGAGTAGGCACTTCTATTGGAGCAAGTGCACAGTACACTAGAATCCTTTTGACCTTCTTCAGGAAATTAATTCATTAAAGAAAAAAAAAATCATTGTGTTGGGTCAGACGGGACTCTGGATCCAAAGAATATGAGTTATTTGGATTTATATTGGGCTTATGGTGGTTATTTGATTTTGTGACATTTGATGTACTTGATTGATTGATTGAACAGAAAAAAAAAAAAAAAAACGTCCTTGCGGTTGCCTGTTTCCTTACAGGAATTTAGGCCGTATCTTGTGGGAAAGTCGCCACAGCCCTGAAGCCAAACTTCAGTCATATTTTTGCCATGATTCCTCACCCTCCTCCTCCTCCATATCCTCTCACCCCGCCGCGCAGGCCTTTAGGGAGGAGATCAGTCCGCTGAGGCAGGACGTGCGCACGGTCAACGAGCTGTCCTCGGAGCTGACCCCGCTGGATGTCCAGCTGTCGTCCACGGCCTCCCGACAACTGGACCAGCTCAACATGAGATGGAAGCTGCTACAGGTACTATACTGCAGGGGCCACAGGGAGCATGGCATGTGCCTTTAACCCATTCCGACCTGAGATCAGATTTAAAAAAAAAGTCTTCTACATCGATTTAAAAAAAATAGCAGACCTACAAGCTCGTAGCGCGCCACTCGGTGGTGCGCTATGAGCTTGTAGATCTGCTATTTTTCAATAGCTAAAGCATAACATAGTGCTAACACGAAAAGGGGTTCCCAGTTAATCAGTGGTTTTACACCCTTTTTCATATAATCAAGGTCCATCCTTTTGTTCTGCATTTGAGCCACGGACCACCATTTGATTGCAGACTCAAAACGAAAGAATATGTTGTTGCCGTTGGATACGATTTTGTCCACAATTCCATGCTGTGTTGATGTTGGTACCATTAGGAGAGATGACAGGCAAACGTTGATCAAAATAAGAATAATTTGTACATGCTCTAATTGTGTAGACTCCTTGTAAATTAAGTAGTCTAATGCAGGCGTTTAACAATAATGTTACGCTATCAAGAGTTAAAGATCTATAAGGGTCCATGTGGCACTGCTCACTTCACACAAGTGTGATTTTTATTTGTGTGCCGTAATTGCCTACTCACATTCCTTACAAAAAGGTCATATATCATGAACACAACATCCAATCATATTATACCCAAGTTGGAAATTGGGTATACCTCCAAAAGCAATTTCACGTCTGCCCAAAAACGATTTACCCTCCACGTCCGTGTCCTGACAGATGCACCCCACGACCCAGCCCTTCTAGGTAACTGGGAGCGCACAGTATTAATATCTTCCATTTAGTCTTCTTTCTTTCTTTCATTTTCTTCTATAGAAAATGTGTATGGATCCCTGCTCCTTATTTTTGAGGTGCGCTAGCCCCTCCTAGCTTTTCACCCTGGTTCAACCCTGTGTGCCAGATGGAAATATGTCTTATATCATCAGAGAGTAAGGGAAGAAAACGGTGTTTTGACCATGTGAATCAGCGCGCAGATTCCCTGTATTTTTGAGGGGCGCCCCTCCTATTTCCAGTTGTTAGTGTGTGTGTGAACACAAACTTTGTCCTAACACAAATATGAAATGCCTTGGATAATGAATGGCCATTTTTGAGTGAAGACGCAAAGTGAGGACGCAAATTGCGATTGGCCGGAATGAGATGATGTACGATGAAAAGAGTGCCCCTCACTTCACACAAGTGTGATTCTTATGTACTGTGTATGCATGCGAGTTTGCATGTATGAGAGGGGTGTGACAGGTGGCTCCCCGTCTCCACATCAAACATCGTCTGCTGTGCTTTTGACCTTGTTAATTATCCTCTGTGTCTTCATCACAACTCATTTTAAAAGCAGTTTTCTTTTTTTAATCCTCATTTGACTATGCTGGACTTAACAGGTGGGACCATATGAGAACTGACAGACGGTTTCTGACACGGCTCGTTTTCTGTCGAGTGGCATCTTATCTCACACTGTCTGGAGAGTTGCCTCACTGCATTACTCTGACCCGACCTGTCAAATTTCCCCCGCAAGTACATGTAGTTCCATCTCATACCCCAGTTGGATCACAGCCCACAACGTTGACAGACATAGCTAGAATTGAGGAGCAGCTATGTGTATTATTATAATAGCTTTCCTCGAGATATATCCCATGGATGGCTTGGATTGGGTTAAGGTCGGTTTTGGATCTCCCACCCCCACCCGGCCTAGTGACAGGCCTGGCACTCTGGTGTACCCATGGATGGTGCCCACAGTGGCTGAGGAGGATGAGGCCATACAGTCTCTCTCACATACACACACACACGCGCGCACACACACACACACACACACACACACACACACACACACACACACACACACACACACAGCCACACAGCCCAGCTGGGATGGCATCAAACTGAAGGGCACCAGGCAGGCAGGCAGGCGCAGATGGGCTGAGACCTGACGGACACAGAGGTGGGGAAATTGTGGAGCGCAGCCAATTTGGCAGTGCATGTCCAAATCCGTTACTAATCCCTCTGCACAGAGGCCGCGCCATGTCCCCCGCTTCAGAAAACAAGGATGGATTTTTTAGGGAAGAAAAAGAAGAAAGAAAAAATAAGATTTATTTTTTTATTATTATACATTAATCAGGAGTTGGCTGTCTGATAGAACCGCAGGGTGGCGGCGCGGGGGGAAGGGGGGGACGACCTTCACATCTTCTCTGTGATAAGTGTGTGTGTGACACTGTACAAAGACACTTGAGGGGAGAGCTTTCTGCCCTTGATTTCCCTACGCTTTAGTGTGCTTACTTGCAAAGAATATGGCCAGTGACTGTGAGGATGACACAGCTATGGAGATGGCAGAGAAAGCTGTGCACTTTGTGCTCGTTTCACTGCTTTTCTCCTTTCCTCGCGGCGTGAGGGGGAAGTGAACCGAGATGACAGTCTCGCTAATAAGCCGAGTCGAGGCTGTGCGCTGTGATGATTCGGTCGGGCTCATGCATTGCAGACAGTCTTCCAGTCCGTGGGACGGTAACCATTTGAGTCATTAGTGGAGAGAAAGGGCAGAGAGGGAGAGATGGAGCGGTGAGCCATTCCTATTTCCTGCCTCCCTCAAGAGTCCTGCCTCCCTCAAGAGTCCTGTGTGTGTGTGTGTGTGTGTGTGTGTGTGTGTGTGTGTGTGTGTGTGTGTGTGTGTGTGTGTGTGTGTGTGTGTGTGTGTGTGTGTGTGTGTGTGTGTGTGTGTGTGTGTGTGTGTGTGTGTGTGTGTGTGTGTGTGAGTGAATTATTGGCAGTATATTCTATTGCAGCACAACACACAAGGCTAAAGGGAACACACAACATAAAGGAGGGTGTGCGGTTTTTAATAAATACCTGGAGTGTGAAGCTACTGTAAAAGTAGCATCAAAGAGCAATGGTTTGGAAGAAAAATGTAATGACTCTGTGTTTGTAATGGCCTTTACTTAATAAGCCATCCAATTACCGATCTGCGATGCTTAATGTAGCACTTTGCCCATTATCAACCTTATCTTGGTTTAATTGGTCCTAACTAATGATCATTATAAGATGGCCTCATTTATGTCTACTCTCTCTCTGAGGTGGGCTATGGGCAGTTCAGAAACCTGCCTACCAGTGACATCATCATTTATGTCTACTCTCTCTGAGGTGGGCTATGGGGCAGTTCAGAAACCTGCCTACCAGTGACATCATCATTTATGTCTACTCTCTCTCAGAGGTGGGCTATGGGGCAGTTCAGAAACCTGTCTACCAGTGACATCATCATTTCTGTCTACTCTCTCTCAGAGGTGGGCTATGGGCAGTTCAGAAACCTGCCTACCATCGACATCATCATTTCTGTCTACTCTCTATTAGAGGTGGGCTATGGGCACTTCAGAAACCTGCCTACCAGTGACATCATCGGCAGGATTCCAATCTAATGGAAACAAATTAGACCTATTTGGGTGTGTGTGTGTGTGTGTGTGTGTGTGTGTGTGTGTGGGGTGGGGGGCAGTTTTCAGCTTTAGTCAGCTGATTGCTGGCCAGACTAGCCAAAAATAGCTGATCCACCAGCTCTCAATCGGCCTCGGAATGTGAGCGTGTAGATGGGATAATTTTGGCGTGTGATGCTGTTGTGTGAGGGTATATAAATGTCTTGTCTTGTCTGTGTGTCTCTGTGTGTCCAGGTGTGTGTGGAGGACAGACTGAAGCTACTGCAGGAAGCCCACAGGGACTTTGGGCCGTCCTCCCAACACTTCCTGTCCAGTGAGTATGCCTATTGGCCCGTCACAATTACTACATCATCACCTAAGCGCAGTTATTTGAGATAATCGCAAATATTCTTTCTTTTTTTAAATAGCCGTTGCCATGTTGAAAAATGTCCATACATTTCACTTTGTGACGTGTTGTAAGCTTATAGATCGAGTATTTCCACTATTTGTCCTAATATTATGTTTATCTACACTGTGCAATTTGTGATTACGAAGCCTAAAATGCAAATAGAAATACAGAATTGTAACGTTCCATTGTTCAATGCAAAAAGCACGATTTAATTGTTAATCGCAATTATTTGTGTGACAAATTCATCGTCAGCTTAAATTTGTGTCCGGCTAGCTCAGTCGGCAGAGCTCTCGCCGTTGGACCACAAGTTCATGAGTTCGCCAACTCCGCGCATCAGTAGCACGGCTTGGGTGCGGACTCCATCGCCAGTGGTCTATAGGGCATTGTAACGGGGACAGACTCCATCGCCCAGGGGTCTATAGGGCATTGTAACGGGGACAGGCATTGTACAAACTCCATCGCCCAGGGGTCTATAGGGCATTGTAACGGGGACAGGCATTGTACAAACTCCATCGCCCAGGGGTCTATAGGGCATTGTAACGGGGACAGACTCCATCGCCCAGGGGTCTATAGGGCATTGTAACGGGGACAGGCATTGTACAAACTCCATCGCCCAGGGGTCTATAGGGCATTGTAACGGGGACAGGCATTGTACAAACTCCATCGCCCAGGGGTCAATAGAGCGTCGCAGTCCCTCCCCCTTTCAGAACAACGAGTGGCCCAGGAAATGAATCGCAATGCATTTTGACCATAGGCATTTCTTCAATTATTATTTTAAAGACCTTTTAAGCGTCGTACGAAGCCAACTCTTGTCGTGACAAATCATGACAACACACACAATATTTTGGACCAAACAAAGAATTAGAAAGTAGAAAAAAACTGCAGTTTACAACACTTTTTTGTTGTTTTTCTTCTTTGTAATTATGAAAGGGGGAGGGACTGCGACACTCTATAGGGCATTGTACAAACTCCATCTCCCAGGGGTCTATAGGGCATTGTACAAACTCCATCTCCCAGGGGTCTATAGGGCATTGTACAAGCTCCATCTCCCAGGGGTCTATAGGGCATTGTAACAGGGACAGACTCCATCTCCCAGGGGTCTATAGGGCTTTGTAACAGGGACAGACTCCATCTCCCAGGGGTCTATAGGGCATTGTAACGGTGACAGACTCCATCTCCCAGGGGTCTATAGGGCATTGTAACGGGGACAGACTCCATCTCCCAGGGGTCTATAGGGCATTGTAACGGGTCAGACTCCATCTCCCTGCAGGGGTCTATAGGGCATTGTAACAGTGACAGACTCCATCTCCCAGGGGTCTATAGGGCATTGTAACGGGGACAGACTCCATCTCCCAGGGGTCTATAGGGCATTGTAACAGGGACAGACTCCATCTCCCTGCAGGGGTCTATAGGGCATTGTAACGGTGACAGACTCCATCTCCCAGGGGTCCATAGGGCATTGTAACAGGGACAGACTCCCGGGTGTTACCGGCTGATACCGACAATAAGCCACTCCCGACCTACTCCTTCTTAAATGTGTAATCATGACAGCCCTGAGTATGCCGACCTCAACGTGGTTCACAGCTGCTCTCACTTTACATCTGTCCCACGATGTGCTTGCTATCTTTTACGCACCATGGTAGTGTAGGCGTGGGGGTGTGACAGGACATCAAATATACATGCAGGGATACACACACACACAAACGGGCTGTGTGGTTTGCAGATGAGGCACTTTCCTCTTGAATAATGCAGGGCTTAATTACAGTTCTTCCTGGCTTCCTGCACTTGCCATGCACTCAGCATGGTTAACAGGGAGTTTAGGCAGATAAACAGACCGAGAGAGAGAGAGAGAGAGAGGGGTAGGATAGATGTAATCACTGAGACCATTAGCCAAAGCAGACAGTCTCCTTCTTAGCCCCCCACACGCTCTCTCTCTCTCTCTCCCTCTCTCACCACTTTCCATAGTCGTATTCCATAACCATTAGTAGTGTTATTCTCCTTCTACGACGCCTCAACAAAACGGACGGCGCCGCTGTTCTGTCCAGGTGTGAAAGCACGCTCTCACGCTGAGTCTCCGACAGACTGCAATTAAATGAAACCTCTCCTCCAACAAAGAAGAAATGAAAAAATAAATAGGAAATCCAAAGCAATCCAACTTCCCCTCTTCATCTTCCCTCCGCTTTTTTTGCTCTCATTATGCCATGTTGCTAAATATCCCCCCTGGGATCGGTGGAGATATTTCTGCCCGCTTATCTCATCTGGCTCGCTCAGTATCTCATAATCTCACTTTCACCGTATCGTCGTCTCGTCTCACCTCACCTCGCCGTCCTGCTGGGAGGAGAGAAACTAAAGGAGGGTAATAAATCAAGTAAACGTCTCCTCTCCGCACTTTGCGTGCGTGAGAGGCGGCCGCTATGAAGTCTTAACGCTTGGAAGCACTTGTCGTGCCGAAAATTGCTTTCATGTGTCGGGAGATCCTCCATCCTAATTGGCGTTCCCTCCACTCCACAACCCTTTTATCGCATATTCCCATAATGAAACCTATACAAGATTAGACATTATGTGTAGACGGTTGTGGGATCATCTTTCTGAAGATAATATGGGTGTCTGGATGGTCTGGTTTCTGTCTCTGACTATAAGCACTCACACTCTCCCCCCCGTCTCTATCTCTCGCATCCTCTCTGGTAAAAGAGTAATATCCACTTGCTTTATTTTCCACTCTCATGCACAGTAACGGTCCTATTCGTACAAGACGTAGCCTGTACTATTACACATGCTATTAAGTGCTAGATTTGTTTAAGGTTGAACGCAAAATGGAAAACTGATGCATGTGGAGTTAGTGCCACATGTATTTATAATGGAGTTTCATGTAAAATATTTAAAATTTCACAGTTCCCTTTCTTTCTTTTCTTACCCTTTTCCCCAGCCTCTGTACAGCTCCCGTGGCAACGTGCAGTTTCGCAGAACAAGGTTCCCTATTACATCAAGTGAGTGTTGAAGAATGCTTTGCTTCAATTTGTGTGTGTGTGTGTGTGTGTGTGTGTGTACGTGTGTGTGTGTGCGGATGTGCGCGCGTCTGTGTTTATGATTGTGCTGCTGCCTGCACAGGTTGATGCTCTGTGTGGAAATGAGAGCTCCAGTGCAAGGATGTAGATCCAGACATAATACCCGGCGTGAATATTTGCTAGCTTTTTCTGCTAGCAATCACCTGGGAATCTCAGACCAGAATACTGATTGTGTTGTTTGCACAATCAAGCTGTCTGCTGTCTTTCACATCCTGAAATAGCCACTAATTCTGTTTCATGTGTTCTGTTCTTGACGCTTCAGTCCCCTTCAATGACAAACCTTGGCGAGGGGCGTTGGAGCAGAAAAGTGCTGTCCTTGTGTCGGTCTAAAATGCCTTACTTTAGTGTATTTCATTTTTTATTATTTTCCTTGATTTTTGTTCCTTTCATCCATTGACCATAATATATTCTCCTCCATGTTTCGGGTGTAATACAAAAACGGTACAAACAAGATTGTAAAAACAGTACAGGCTTGAAAAGGTTCATTTCTGTGTGGTCTCTAACATTACACCTAGCTACATGCTTAAGCATTTATTTTTTATTTACATGTCGATTTCAGCTATAACATTTATTTCAGACATGCTCTTGTATGTGAAGCGTCTGATCTGCCTGTGCTATTAACTTTTTGAAAAATCGAAGAACGACTGACATTTTTTGAATCTGATCTCATGTCAGAATGGGTTAATCAGACCAGTGTGTGTCCAGTGGAAACCTCGTATGAATCTGATCTCAGGTCAGAATGGGTTAAGTAGCATGTGACGTGTCAAACTAGGGGGTTTTCATGATTCTGATTCCATTCCGAGCATTAGTTTTGCACAAAAAACACTCCTTGGGCTAACCTCTGTATTTCGCCTCTCGTTGAATACCCCCCCACTGACAGGCACCATTGCCAGTCATATACTGTAGCAGTCGCCAGCACAGTGACACAGATATCCCTCTCTGCCTGACTTCCCTGCTTCCCAAACACAGCCCATTGTGTTTGTGTAGGCCCTGAGCAAGCCGTAATTCACCACGGTGGATTATTACAACCCCCTGCCCAGACAGACTCTGTGGTGCAAAGATCTGCATTTTCAAAATCCAAACTTCACAGCAGCCTTCGAGACGCCCCAAAAAAATCTCTCACGCATTTCTCTCTCCAGCTGGAAACTTTCTTTAACCCCTATACCGTCTGCTGGTGTGTTATTTTAAATTCACTGGGTTTCACTCAGCACATTGCTCATTCAGCGCAGCAGTGCCGCTTCTATTTTAAATATAGGTAACACATGGGCTGAGACAGCCTGCCCCATTCTAAGCCTTTTGGAGTGAGAGTGTGGGTGGATCAATTCTGATTCAACCAGCTAGGATACTGTGACACTCACCCTCAAACGGGGCACATGTCTGGATAAACCAGCCAGGGAGAATGACAAAGAGGAGAGAATAAAACAACGTGATTTATTTAATTGTTTTTGCAGGTTTTTGCATGATGAATAGATGGAGTAGATACTGTAGTAGGAGGATAGATACCATGCGGTCATACAGACAGAAAGACAGAGGCAGAGAGACGGGCATAGCATGAAATGGAGCATCACTTTTGAGAAGTGAAGGTTTTGGAACCCCGTAGAGGTTGGTAGAGCGAAGCGGGGAGGCCACCTGCATTGGGTTTATAGGCCTGCGGCATTCTAACGTAAGCGATCAGAGATGAAAGTGCCAGAGTCATTTGGAGGACACACACACACACGTGCCATTATGTTCGAACGAGGGACTGTGGATATGAGCAGGTTCTCCCTTCTCTAAAGAGCTTTAATAGTCTCATAAACTGTAACGAGAGTTGAAAAGTTGAACGGGGGATTTCATCCCTTTCTTCCCATTTCTAAGTCTGTTAGAATGGCTCTGGTCCAGGTCTTATTGGCACGCGCACACACACACACACACACACACACACACACACACACACACACACACAGTCACACACACACACGCACACAATCAGAAACAGTCTGGAGGCTCTGCAGCACTAAATTAATTGCAGGTCACAGGCTGTGAGTGTATGGTTACGTTCCTGGCGACACTGTGTCATGAACGGACTTAACCATGACAAATATGGGAGACAACACACAGGAGTAAATGCCAAAACCAAATCATACTTAACAGGTGAAGTGGGGTGTGAGTCATCAGTTGGATCAGTAGTGTATTGCATGTGTGGATGTGTGAAAGTGTAGTGTATGTGCAAGTGCAGCAACTCAGGTCAAAACTAACTAAAAGGAGTCAAAGAACAAACATTGTTCCCTAGGCAGGAGAGAGAGGGAAATGGCCTCCCTTGACCAGCCTGCTTAAATAGGCTGAGCCCAATTGGAGTCAGGTGTGCCTCCTCATCTAGGCACACCCCCGCAGGCTGGTCCCCTCCTCCTGCACATGAACAGAGAACAGCATTAAACAGGATGACAAACAGACACAAACAGGATGGGTCATCACATCCCCCCCCCCATAAGAGCGGAGACCAAACAGGTACTCCGTAACTTTTAACTTTACAATTACCCATCAAACATAGATATCTGACCCATCCTTCCAATCACCACCTCTGCAACCATGATACCTGCAGTAGCATTTTTAAGAGGGGTGAGTGACAGTAAAGTGATATACAGGAACCAACAAATATATACAGTTCAACTGTAAATAGATCCGAGCACTAACCTAGAATGCACACGATAGGGCGTCAGCCATTACATTTCCATGGCCTTTTATACGCCGGATGTCCAAAGGGTATGGGTGATAGGCATTTAACTTTTTAGACAAGAAACCTAGTGGTTTCTCGACCCCGTTATCAGCTTGTAACAAGACTGCACCCCCATAACTGGCATCTACCTCCTTATCCAGATGAGCTCTTTTTTCAGGAGAAACACGATAAAATCGCTGCTTAATTGGCTTTGCATCTCCAATTTCAATATCGTGCCCTATCAAAGGTGTCTGTGATCGTGTATCTATTAACCATAGAGACCAACTCATTCCTTTTTGTCTCATCCAAGTGTCCAAGTACTTTGGGTAAAGCTTCCAATGCTTCAGAGTTGTTCAGGTGTACTTGTAACCCAGCCTCATCGGCCGGCCAATCTCCCCCTCCCTGAACCTCCCCCACTGAAGAAAACCCAACCGTGCCTACGCACAATGAAGGCTCAACGCAAGGGACGTCACTGGAGTTTTGAGACGCCGACACCCGAGCACAGTATGGTTTCAACAGATTCACATGACACAACCTAGAATTTCCTCTAGGCATCACAATCAAATATAGTCCCGCTCAGAGACTTGCTTTTTCACTGTCAGTGGACCAGTAAAGCGCGCCTGAACAGGAGAACCCACCATCGGCAAAACCACAGATTTCCCCGGTTGGGTACTTGTGTAAGACCGTAATGGGACCTGGGTAACCACATTTGGAGATTTAGCGCCAGCCCACACTTTATCCCCAGCCAAATCATTTCCAAGGACTGTATCCACCCCTTCCACTGGTAACTCAGGGCGCACTCCCACCACCACCTCCCCACTGACCAACCCACAGACAATGCTCATTCTATGTAGGGGTACTGGAATTACCTGCATACCCATACCTCGCATTAAAACAAAATCGCCTGTGTCTGAAATGGAGGAGAATGGAATTAAGTCGTGACGGACATAAGTATGTAATGCACCCGTATCTCTCAAGATGTTAACTTTAACTGCCCTTCCACCAGGCAGTGATACAAAACCCTCTGAAAGGAATGCTGTGTACTCCACCATAGGGTCACCCCCAGTGGAACACATGATATCAGAAACACCTTCCATGTTACCCATTAGCTGTGGTGAATGAACTGCCGGTGCAGCCAACGCGGACGGTTTGATTGGTGCACCACTTAACATCTTCTCTTTAGCTTTAAGAGCCAAACAATTTGCCTTCCAATGTCCACTTTTATGGCAAAAATGACAAACATTAGGATCGTCCTGTTTTCCGGAACCATGTTCAGACTTGGAAGGACTTGAATCCCCCTGCCCCCAAAACCACTTTCCTGTACGAACTGAACCACCAGACTGAGGCAGACAGTCACCAACTGCACTTTTGTGTGTTAAACAGTATTCGTCAGCCAACACGGCTGCTTCCTGGGGGGTTTTCACCTTCCTCTCAGTTATATACGTAGCAATATTAACTGGCACTCATTTTTTGAATTGTTCCAGAGTAACCAACTCACAAAGCCCATCAAAGGTTTTAACCTCTATGTTAGTCTGTTAAACTGGACTAACATATCTCTCCCAAATTCCACATATGTTTGATTTTCCTCTTTCCTCCACTCCCTAAAACGTTGTCTGTAGGCTTCGGCTACTAACTCGTATGCCCGTAACACTGCTCCTTTAACAACCTCATATATTTGACTATCCATCACCGATAAAGAAGCATAGGCCTCCTGGGCCTTACCTGTGAGGACACATTGGAGCAGTAGAGTGCGCTCCGCATCAGACCAATCCCTGGCGTCTGCCACATGTTCAAACAGGGAAAAGAACAAATCCGGATCTTTTTCTGAAAACTTGGGAAGTAATTTCAGGTTAGCACCAACATTAAACTGATTGGCTTCCTGAACCCTCAATTTAAACTTGTCTTTCTCCAGTTCCAACTTTTTCAATTCAATAGTTGCAATAGTTCTTGGCTTCATTTCTTCAACCTCTCTCTCATGTTCAAGTTTAATTTGAAGCAATTCCTTTTGTTGCTCAAAGGTTAATTGCCCTGAAGAAAAAGAAAATGTTTTACCAGACCTCAATTCAGTTGGATTCTCATCCTCCGATGGGACCTCCTCCTCCTCTGGTAACACTTGCTTTCCCACCAAACCGTTGATCAGAACTATCTTTACCCTAACCTTTGACTGTTTGGCACAAACAACAATGCTGTAGTGTTCTGCTAGTTTTAACAGCTGCACTTTTTTGCATCTATCCAGCAGCTCCATAGATGGAGCCTGAACAAATTCTTCAACTACAGAACACATTTTTTTCTTTTTCTTTTTTTAAACAAACAAAAACTGTGCAAAGGCTTTAACCAAAAGTAGCAATAGACCCCAGAGCCCAACTCCCCTACCTAAACTGCCTACCAAAAACTGACTGACTGTCTCAACCCTAGACTTCAGGGGCCCTCCCGAGTCCCCCCCTCCAACAAGGGCCGCTCAGTGGTACCACCGCATTCCAGCTTTTGTGGAACACAGTCTAAACCCAGAAACAAAAAACAGTGAGTCCCATATGGAGACCCACTGTTAAAACGCTATCCGGGAGTTGGAACCCCAAGGACTAAAGCACCTTAAAAACTCAAAAACCTGCACAGAGAGAACACAAAAAAACAAAAAGTTCCTAATGCTCTCTCCCTCCCCCCAAACAAAATACCAATTCCCATGCGTGTCCCCCAAACACTTTGTTCCACTTAAGAACAAACAAACAAAGCCTAAGTTCATCAAAACACTTGATAGAAAAACTCCAATAGGAGGTAACAACCAAATCTACCAATAAACTAGACTAGAGTGGCGAGCCCCCATCTTGTCATGAACGGACTTAACCATGACAAATATGGGAGACAACACACAGGAGTAAATGCCAAAAACAAGTATTTATTTTAACTTAGTCAACCAAATCATACTTAACAGGTGAAGTGGGGTGTGAGTCATCAGTTGGATCAGTAGTGTATTGCATGTGTGGATGTGTGAAAGTGTAGTGTATGTGCAAGTGCAGCAACTCAGGTCAAAACTAACTAAAAGGAGTCAAAGAACAAACATTGTTCCCTAGGCAGGAGAGAGAGGGAAATGGCCTTGACCAGCCTGCTTAAATAGGCTGAGCCCAATTGGAGTCAGGTGTGCCTCCTCATCTAGGCACACCCCCGCAGGCTGGTCCCCTCCTCCTGCACATGAACAGAGAACAGCATTAAACAGGATGACAAACAGACACAAACAGGATGGGTCATCACAACTGTTATCAGTCTTTTGCACATTTGTTAATAGGGGCGATGGGGGGGAAGCAGATGGTTTGTTAATGGTTATAGACCCACCCCACTCCATGCTGGTGGCCTCACTTTTTAATTTTACATTTGTGGCATATTTCCTCCCAACAGGCCCTCTGGGATGTCAGAGGGCAATGTGGCATGGTGGCAGGTCTAATTTCTACTTAAGTCTTCATTTATTTTTTACGATATTTCTGGGGCTTTTTTGCCTTTATTTGACAGATTACAGTAGGTAGACAGGAAAGGGGGAGAGAGAGATGGTATGGGGGGAGGACACACAACAAAGGTCGTCGGGATCGGGACTCAAACCCGCAACACGCTGTAAAGCTGTCTTACCATCCAAGGTGCCCGGACCGCTGAGCCACGGCCCAGGCCGTCCTCATTCATTGTATATCGACTATAATGTGGAATGCACAAAACCACATTCCAAGCCGTTGCCGTAAAAGAAATGCCATTGGGTAAAGTCTGAGTGTGCATACAATCAGTCGTGTGAATGCGTGGCCCCTTTCTGAAAAGACTTTGTAGAACTCCACTAGAATTCATCACATTTGCTCTAATTTGTTTTCTTTATTTTTAAAGAGTAAAGTCTTTAAAGATTAAAAAGAGAGTGAAATAGAAAAGGAAAAAGGGTTTTGTGCACAGGAGTGGAAAGGACATTCAGAGGATGTCGACTGCAGAGAGGGAGAGGCACGCATCGCTTGTCGGTAGCGCTTTGCGATAAGTCTGGCAGGAGCCTGTCACCCAAGAAAGCCGCTTGAAATCTTTGCCGCCCACCCACCCACACCACCCGTCCTTTGATAGTCTAACCTTATTTTTCACTCGCCAAATATTGCGATTACAATAGATACACAGAAGTCATCCACAACGTATCTTCATATTATAGGTCTTCACTAATAATCATGATAAAATGGCACGATTTTGTTCTACTCAGTCTGTGTCTCATAGGAGGGCTGTGGGCAGTTTAGAAACCGTCTTCCAGTGACATCATCATTAGGCAGATTATTATTATTATTTATTTTTTTCATTATCGTGAGAACAATGGCTTCCATTCTCGCATTGCAACTTTTCAGGACTAGAAAGCCTGCAGTTTTTATTAGCTTGTATTCCCCATCGATGGGACCTAACCCTAACCCTCAGACCCCACCCATTCTGACCTGAGATCAGATTCTAAAAATGTCTTCTACATCCTGACAGTTTTCTGAAAAAGCTATGTTTCTATGTCAGTCGTTCTTTAATTTTTTTTAAATAGCAGACCTACAAGCTCGTAGCGAGCCACTCGGTGGTGCGCTATGAGCTTGTAGATCTGCTATTTTTCAATAGCTAAAGCACAACATAATGCTAACACCAAAAGGGGTTCCCGCCCCAAAATGGGTTAAATGCGCACCGCAAGATGTCCCACCACAGAATTATTTTGTCGTCTGCCTACTGTACGTATAACATTTGTAACGCCAAGCTATATAGAGTATGCATCACTTCCACCGGGACACAAACCCCTCATCTAGACCGAGTGGCAAAACATTGAGCAGCAATGGAGCGTTGGAGTTTGGAAGCGTTCGTTGTAACTCACTCAGCGGCCCTGTGTACCACCCGTTTCTAAATGTCACATAATGCAGGAGACAGAAGGACGTTGTGTTATTGAAAACGAGCACTTCCAAACTCTGACACTTAGAAAAAAATAATCACATGCACGTAATTTATTGACAGAAAGAAGCTCATAACATGTCTATGGTGGAATTGTGTTATGAAACAAACACTTTACAGATAATTTCAAGCTTTAAGTATAGCTGCAATGTTGGCGAGTTTAACGTTTAATTCAACCAGATGGGACTTTTTTCTGTTTGGATGCATGGGCTGTCAATGCCAGAAGACGTAACTTCCAGGTACGATGAGGTCACACGCATAGCCTCTACAGGGTGCAGAACATTTGTACTGTATTTATTTGTTTGGCAATCCTTCTTCTTTTGCAGACGAGTGCAACCAGACTGGGTGGTGAGATATGGATCAGAAGTGTCATATTTTATGCAGGACTCCTGCATATAAATATATAATGGGACTATCATTTGTCATGTCTATTGAAAAAAGTTATTGTGAATAGTTACAGTAGTTTTGTCACCGTAAACAACAGACTCGCCCAGGCGGTGGCGTAACCGTCTGGGCACCCGACTGGTAATCCAGTCGCAGTGTGCCGCGGGTTCGACTCCCGAGCCCGACACGGCCTTTACTGCATGTCTTCCCCCATCTCTCTCTCCCGTTTCCTGTCAGCCTACTGTCTGTCCCTTCAAAAACCAATAAAAGGCGTAAGCCGCAAAAAAAAAAAACTTAAAAAAAACAAAAAAAAACAAACAGACTCATATGCTCCCAGTAGATGCAATAACCCCCGCCCCCTCCGGCTATGTGACTCTTCAAGTCCCACACACAGTCCAGGCTTGAACTAGATAGTGGGCAACTGGAAATAAAGTTTTTAAAAACCTATTTGCTGTAAAAGTCATATTTTGTATTCGGGTGGAGGTTCTTCTTTGGCCAAAGTTTCACGCAAGAGATTAGTTGTCGACGGACGGAAGTACGAACAGACAGACATGGCCGAAAACATAGTCCCTCACCTACAGTCCTAGTCCTGGTGGGGATAAAAAATAGGGCCCAGGTTGAAAGGTTTATATAAAACATTGTATGAAGTTGTGGTTTCACTTGCTCAGAAAGAAAGAAACCTCATAAAAATATCTTGTAAAAAGGTTCTTGCCACACCCTATTTATGACCCAATCCTCATCTTTCCTTTGCTGCATGCCGTGTCTAAATCTACAGGCCAGCGTAATGGTGCTATATAAGGATTTGATTGGAGGATTGTCAAGTGTCATAGCCTACCTCATAACCACCATGATCCAATCATCTTTATTTCTAGGTTCACTCGGCATGCCTACTGAGTGCTGACCTTCAGCAGCTAGTCACAGCCCAGCTACTCAGGAGCATCCACTATGGTTGTGTCCTCAGATGTCAAATAAACACAACATTTAAATTAGTCGTGTATAACTATAGTCACCAGACCATGGAGGAAACGCATGCCCTCTTTAGGGGGGAATCTTCATGATACAACTCACGGTACAATCAAGTATGCACAAGTTATACTTTCCACCAAATAGCATAAAGCCTAATTTTCATATTTGACTTTATGGGCAGAGATTCTGTGTTGGGTCTCCTCCCACTGAAAATACTTTTTTTTTTAGATCTCTGCAGATTTCAGCCCCAAGCTGATCCTGAAACAAATAAAAGAAATACCTCCATTCTCTATAATATGTATTAAACTGGGTTTCTTTTTATTTTAGAGTAGCCAATTAACCCCGCGATTAATCACACATCTGTGTTTCCATGTTTACCCCACTGGCTTGTCTGCCAGTGAGTAGCCCCCACCAGGACGACACAGGGCCTCCCCTCCATTCTACTCCTCCGGTTTAACACCCTCTGCCTACAGGCAGCTTACCCCATCCCCACAAGAGTCACCTTTATTTATCTAGCACATTAAAAAAGAACAGAAGTTAACCCAAAGTGGCTTTCCATTTCGAAATGGCGTCATAAAGAGCTCCTAAAATACAGCGTAGTTCTCATAGTCTCTCCTCACCCGTCTTCCCTCCCCTGAGCACGAAGGACAAGAGCTTTACCCCCTGCGCCACCTGAACGATCAGCCCTCTAGATTCTTTGACACTTTTCTTTCACTTGAAATATGCTACTGTACAGAGTTTACAGAGTAAACAAACATATAAATCAGCCTCTGCCAGTGATTAATCATTTTGCCTTACCTTTTCAACTAGTCTTTTCAACACGGAGGTGTTTCTGGTTCCAGCGAGATATATATATATACAATATATTATTCAATATACATTTTTGGCGATATAAATCACTGCGATCCTCCCTTCCCTACTTATTGGCAGTTGAATATAGCGTGTCTCGCCAAAAGTGCAGAAGAAAACAAGGAATCCAGGAAATCCAGCAAATCCATTAGAATGTGAGTGAAGTGTGGCCGTTTCTTGCGATTATGTTACACACTTGGATTTTAATGAGTATTTTCCAGTGCGCAGGAACATAAGGGTCGTTTATTTCTCTGTAAACGCACAGACAAAAGTCACATTTAGCAACATTGCACTCGTTTCAAACTGGTCTTATACTGGTCTTATACTGAAAAGTATAGTCTCACAATATCAAAATGAAGGTGCATATTCTAATTTGCATATGAAATAGCAACTGGAAATAGCAATCAAGCGCCTGGTTGTTACTCCACTAGTACTCAAATGTGGCTGTGGGTGTAAGCATACTATTTTCCACTTTCCTCTTAGTCTGTGTGTGCCACAACAAAATGGCTTCTGACGGGCTCATTGTTTGAATTTTCTCAGAACTCGCAGTGGTACAGTATAAGAAACACAAAAGAGAACATCTCCACAAACCTTTACATACAGTAACAGCAGCCCTGCTGTGTTTCATCTCACCACTAATGCTGAGTTGTCTCTGGATGTTAGATGTTGGATGGCAGGGCTTACTCTGACAGCCGCTGGCAGGAGTTTTGTCACTTTTGTCGCGGGAGTGTGCGAGCGAGTGTGCACGCGAGTGTGTGTGTGTGTGTGTGTGTGTGTGTGTGTGTGTGTGTGTGTGTGTGTGTGTGTGTGTGTGTGTGTGAGTTCCTTGAGGCTTCTGTTTCAAGCAAGAACGTAAACAGGATTAAGATGAGATATCAACACGGACACCTTTTTCATATTCATGTCTTCAGGATGAACGAGCTGGAATTGGTTATGTCTGTTAGTTTCATACTCGGCTGCGTGCCGTGCCGCTGCAACGTGTGAGCTTGGACTATTTTTGGTGTGCCACACCGGCATGCAACTGAGTTTAAATGGCAGCAGAGATCAAAGAGGTTTTCGCTGCGCGTATACGTGTGAGTCGTTTCCTTACCTTGTCAGCCTTCATGGCTTTCAAAAGAATTTACATGTTCAAGACAGCGGTTGTGTCTCTGTGTTGTGTCTCAGCTTTGAGAGTGCGGTTGGCGTTATGCGCACACATGAGTGTAATTTAGCTGTGTGTGTGTGTGTGTGTGTGTGTGCGCGCGCGTGCATGCACAATGTGGTGTCAGTTTAATTACTGTGCAATGTTGTGTGCATGAATGAAGCCCAATTTCACTCTGTTAATATTGTTGTTTTTCAGCCACCAGACACAGACGACTTGCTGGGATCACCCAAAGATGACGGAGCTCTACCAGTCTCTAGGTAGGCAACGCACCTACGCAAACCACCCACTGTCTCTGTGCGTCATCAGAGACCAGAGCAGTGAGGAAATAGAGGGAGAGAGAGAGAGAAATGTTCACGCAGTTTCATTAAGCAGTTTATTACAGCTGATGAATATTGTCAAATGCCTCTCTTCACGTTAGAATGTCATGAGTCCATATCCACCTCCTGTGCCGATGACAATTTTAGAGCTGTGACGCAAAACGCTTAATTGAGACAGGATGGCAGTGTCTCTGTCCCCATGCTTTAAATATGTGCTTTACATAAAGAACATGCAAGCAATGTTCTTTATTTCACTAAAGAAATACTGAGCTGGCCGTTATTATTGCATTCAAGATGGGAACCTCTTCTGGTTTGTTGCTATGTACAGTATATATATAGCAGCATAACATGTTTGAATCAATATTGAACAAAATTTTGAATTTCTTCCGAAAACTTGGTTTTCTGGGTTCGGTTGATTATGTCAAGATATCACAGACGTGTCTTGGACATAGATGAGAAGACCTTGCTGGAAGGTGTGATTATTTGCATGTTTCACTGAAAGTTGATCATCATTATCGTACTGAAATGAAAGGGAAACGTTTGCTTCCTCACAGACCAAACCGACCAAATGGTGTGCTTTGGAAAAGCGTTTGCATGAAAAGTACTTGTGATTCTCTAAATTAACTGTACGGTGTATTTGTAATCTCTAATGCACGTAACTCGAGAACCGTTCAAATTCGACACACACACTCCACACCACCACAGGGAGTGCAGTGCCCGGGGTCGAGTCGGTCGGACCCATGTTTGTCCAGAACCGCCACAAAAGGCTTCTGCCCGGGCTCTCGATATAGGGCCCCCCCGCCCAGGCTGATCTGAGATCACAAATATGTTCGGACATCTGCATAGACTCCATATTAGGGCATGCCTGACAAAGAACTCCATATATGGGCATAAAAGGGACACTTGTATCGAGTAGGCCAGCACCCAACGGGCACTGCTCTATAGTTGGTAATAAGCTATGAAACACATGGTGGCTGAACAAATACTACAATACAGAGGATCCACCCAGATGTAACTCACTGACTAACCCAATTACACTGGTGCTCTGCGTCAAGGCCGTCCCTCTGAGGCGCCTGTAGACAATCACTCCATTCCCTTTTAAGCACGGCAGGTTATCGCTCTAGAGAAGGCAGCTCATTTCGTTATGCCCACACTGATTGCTGCTGTTTTCCCATTGTTTCGGTTGTGATTGTTTATGCCTGCTCCGTCTCTCTCTCTCTCTCTCTCTCTCTCTCTCTCTCTCTCTCTCTCTCTCACACACGTCTCTCTCTTTCTCTCGCTGTGTCTCTTTGTCTTTTGCTTTTCTGCAGCTGAATTGAACAATGTGAGATTCTCTGCATACCGAACAGCCATGAAGATCCGCAGATTACAGAAGGCCCTGTGCTGTAAGTAAGACACACACACACACACACACACACACACACACAAACACGAAAAGTGCATGTGTACTTGAACGTCATCTGATTATTTTTTTTGTGCAATTTCTGATGAAATACACACAGTGGACAAAGTGTGTGCTATCTCTCCCCATGAATTAATTGCCGTCTGGTTGTGTTTAGAACCTCAGAAAGGGATTCTAGACTAAGAGGTTTGTACCTCCCAACCCCCTCTGCAAATATGCTTCTTCAACCGAAATGTGAAAATAAGACTACACCGCAAAAGGTCAAGAGTGCAACTTGGGTTTCTGACCAATCACGCGATGGTCGCGGTGTCGTCTCTGCAGAGATGTTTGGCTGGTCAGAACATCTTGGGCAAGAAAGTGCGGCGACGAACTTCGGGCAAGGAAATGCATTGGTTCGCTTGCTCCGCAACGATGCTATTTATGTCCTTATTGCCATGCCAAAGCTCATTTCCACAAAGAGTACATACATGCACGTGCGCACACACACACACGCAACCTTTAATACCTGCAGCCGTGCACCCACCTCCAGGGTCCAGGTGCAAGCAAGGGCTGATTTAATGACTTGAACCTGTGCCAGACACTGTTGTCAGAGCAAAGATGTAGCCAAGGACAGTTTGTCTTGATATAAACCACGTGAGAGAGAGAGAGAGAGAGAGAGAAGAGATGTGTAATCACAACAGCACACTATACATAGCCCTATAACTTTTAGTTATTTTCCCTAAAGACGAGATGTTCTCACCTGTTTACAAATTACCTTAACTACCTTTATGTTCCGCCCTCTTAGACACACACGCACGCACACTCTGTTGCTGCAGGTGCATGTCGACCTTTCCCGAGCATTCCGAATGTGTGGCTTTCTACGAAATAAACTACAGTCCAGCTGTGTGTGTGTGTGTGTGTGTGTGTGTGTGTGTGTGTGTGTGTGTGTGTGTGTGTGTGTGTGTGTGTGTGTGTGTGTGTGTGTGTGTGTGTGTGTGTGTGTGTGTGTGTGTGTGTGTGTGTGTGTGTGTGTGTGTGTGTGTGTGTGTGTGTGTGTGTGTGTGTGATTCTTGCATGCGTCAAAGCACAACTTGTGTTATTGTGTTGTCTGTTAATTTATTTTGAGGATGTGGGCGTTTTATTGTGATATCACAGCCTCTCACATAATAATGATATCCCCCCCCCCTCCCCCTTTTGTCATAATGATTTGACTCTGAGCTCTGCTATTCAATTAGAACTGTCAGAGTCTATAGCTCG
Source organism: Protomyctophum parallelum (assembly GCF_964188405.1). Lineage (NCBI taxonomy): Eukaryota > Metazoa > Chordata > Actinopteri > Myctophiformes > Myctophidae > Protomyctophum > Protomyctophum parallelum. Next base: position 16,459,684 of record NC_139717.1, on the reverse strand, counting down.
GTCAATCACGCATGCTCAAAATGCACACACTTGTTTTGACGGCGTGCAAGTGTGATGGATAAGGATGGATCCAGACTAATAACAACTGATCCCCTCTGTGGGTGTGTGGGTGTGTGGGTGTGTGGGTGTGGGGGTGTGGGTGGGTGTGGGTGTGGGTGTGTGTGTGTGTGGGTGTGTGTGTGTGTGTGTGTGTGTGGGTGTGGGTGTGTGTGTGTGTGGGTGGGTGTGGGTGTGTGTGTGTGTGTGTGGGTGTGGGCACATATGCAGGAAGGGAAAGAGACAGAGCCACACATACAGCATGCAAACACATTCATACTGTACATACGCACACACAGACATGCAGAGGGGATGCCATTAAACGGCTAATTAGGTTAAATTTGTGCCGGGGTGGGGAGCGCAAATGAGCTCACACGGCATCATGCTGTAATGCCACAGTCTCTCAGCCGTGTGTGTGTGTGTGTGTGTGTGTGTGTGTGTGTGTGTGTGTGTGTGTGTGTGTGTGTGTGTGTGTGTGTGTGTGTGTGTGTGTGTGTGTGTGTGTGTGTGTGTGTGTGTGTGCGCGCATGCGCGAGACTGCAAGTGTGCGTGCACGCATTCAGAGCGAGCGCGGTGGAGAGGTGGAAGAGATTTTCTCTTGCTGTCAGCAGAGTTTACCTGCTGTGCCCTCCTCTGTGTGGATACACCCTGGCAATTACCACCGTCTGTGGGGAAACTGAGGGGCAGATGACAGGTGGAGAGAGAGAGGCGGAGGGGAGGAGAGCTGCGTTGAATGGAGACATGGGCTATAGTGCAGTGGTGGAAAGGGGAGAAAGTGTGGATAAGGCAGGCAGGATGAGTGACTGAGAGAACAAGAGTGGGTCCGGGACAGAGCGTGCATGACGGACGGGTGTGGGAGCGAGCACTAGTGAGGGGTGTGGTGTGGAATACTATACTATATGGACACTGTTAAAGAATATTATTATTGATTCAACGTTTGGATCACTAGGATCTTCTTCAGGTATACTAATTAATACTTGTTGTATTCCTGAAGAAGGTCCTAGTGATCCAAACGTTGAATCAATAATAAATCCAGTGGAGCTGGGTTTCTTTACCTGTGTTGCGGACTTTTTTTAAAAGTTTGAAATGTTCTTTTGTGGCTTTCGCATTTATTTTATGTTTTGTTATGGAGGGACAGACAGTAGGCTGACAGAGATGGGGGGGGTGACATGCAGTAAAGGCCGTCGGGATCGGGAGTCGAACCCGCGGCACACTGCCAGGCTGGACTGCCAGCCAAGGTGCCTGGACCACTGAGCCACGGCCCAGGACTCTATTTTTGAGGGGCTCCTATGTCCAGCTTTGAGGGTTTGTGTCAACACAAACATTGTCCTAACACAAACATTGAATGGAAAAATAATGGCCATTTTGGAGTGTTTGCGTAAACCCAAACATTAATGACGAATGTGAGGACGCAAATTGTGGTTGGCCGGAATGAGATAATGTACTGTATGATGATATGAGTGCCCCTCACTTCACACGGGTGTGATTTCTTCCTCCTGTTTTGCCGTTTGAATGAATCTCATCAAATGGGCCTGGGCCGTGGCTCAGCGGTCCAGGCACCCCGGCTGGTAATCCAGTCTGGCAGTGTGCCGTGCGTTCGACTCCCGATCATGGCGGCCTTTACTGCATGTCTTCCCCCCCCTGTCTGTCCCTCTCATACAAAAACATACAAAAAAACAACTCATCAAATGGTGGGCCGTGCAGGGCTCAAGTGCTGAATAAATGATATATAATATTGATACGAAAAAAGGTTGAAAACCACTGACACACAAAGCACTCAAACCACCAGAGGAGTCGAGGACACTGGTTTGAATCGGCGCCCCGTCTCGTCTCGCATGTCTTTCCTCTGCCTCTTCCCTTGGGTTCCTGTCTCTCTACTCTGACCTATCTAAAATCTAGAATACATGCTTAGAAATCTAAGAAAAGAAAGCAGGCAAATGGACAGAAATGATGAGAGACTCAGAGAGAGAGAGACACACACACACACAATTTATTGACTGCAAATGGAGTGAGTAGCATTTGGAGTGTGTGTGTGTGAGAGAGAGAGAGAGAGAGAGAGAGAGAGAGGGAGGGAGGGAGAGAGAGAGAGAGGGGGGGGGGGGGGAGAGCTGAGACAGATGGAGAGTTGTGGCTGGAAGAAGTGAAATACGGACAGAACAGTCCATCTAGATTATAGTTGGTCTATGTCCTCAGACCAACCGCTCTTATCAGTCTGGATCTATATAAACACCAGAACCTGCGTGTGTGTGTGTACCCTACAAACACCTGTGTGCATCATGCACTATGTAGCACTAGCCACTGTGTGTAGGTTTCATCGTTTGCTTTCAGTTTTTCGTTTGATTTGAGCGTCACAGCGTGTCTCTACAGATCAATATCAGCTAGTCTGAATGCCTCGTTCTCAAGGGCTTTATTAGCTGCACAATTATCTTGTTCTACATGTTTCCGGCTCGTCTTTCTCTCAGTGATGGATAGACCGATGGAGAGACAGATGTACAGTATACACAGATGTAGAAAGATGCATAGGCAGATGGACAGAGCCTTTGAAACATGAATAGTTGGTTTCTCTGGGACACGCACGCGCACACACTCACACACACACACACACACACCCTCCATGCTCGGCTTCCCATGAGTCACTCGGCTCACATTGTTTTAGGTTTCCGTTTGCTTTCTCCTCTCTCTCTCATCGGTGCTGTCTGAGCTGGTTGTTTTGGTCTCTTATTGACCGCATGTCTGCAGGAATGAAGTGCACTGCCGTGGGTTAGTTCTAGGCTAATTCAGTTTGAGTTGGAATTTCAGAAAACTTCTTACAGCAGTCCCAACGAACACGTAGGAAAGGGTCACTTATCTCTCTCTCGGTCTCTCCCGTTTTCTCCTCCCCGCCCCTTTCATCATCATCATCACATCTTCTGTTCTCCTCTCCCTTTCCCTTCATTCCACTCATCATCTCCTTCTCCGCCCCTCCCTCTCTCCTACCCTTGTTGTTGCAGGATCTGTAGGTAGGCTCGGAAAACATAATATATACAAATGAGGCAAGACAAGAATTCAGACTTCTGAAGTATGAGTGGAGCCAAAACATACATGACCTGTCAATGTAATGGAAACCCAGTTTGGCTCTCAGAGCAACAGATACTGACAGCTTTTGTATCATTAAGACCCACAGCCACCCCACCACAACCATGTCTCAACAAAGCAACTCTATAGCCTCAAGACTTGAGCCGTATAGGTCAACAGATCGAACAATAAACCGTTGAGATGGTCTGTAAACTGGAGACAACAGGAGTGTGACAGATGGACAGGAGATGGCTGTACCTTCTAACTCATGGAGGACAGTTACTAAAGACACTTAAAATATACTTTTATAAGGGATATTATTAAACCTTTACTTCTCATTCCCCCCCCCCCCCCCCCCGACACCCTCCCAGTGGACCTGTTGGACCTGAGCGTGGCCCAGACCACCTTCGAGCAGCACAAGATGACCAACAACGGACAGCTGCTGTCGGTGCCGGACGTCATCAACTGCCTGACGTCGGTCTACGACGGCCTGGAGCAGGAACACAAGAACCTGGTCAACGTCCCCCTCTGCATCGACATGTGCCTCAACTGGCTGCTCAACGTCTATGACACGTACGTATATATGTGTGTGTGTGTGTCTCAGTTGACCATATGCAAAAAACATAATGTTTTCTGCATCCGCCTTGCCAGCTAAGGTGTTAACGAGGTGCTAACGTTGTATTAAACAGCGTCAAACTCACCAACATTGCAGCTGTATACGGATAGCTTGAATTATCCTCTTTCTACCTGCAAAGTGTTTGTTTCATAAAAAGTCCACTGTAGGCGTGTTATCGGCTACTTCCTGTTAATAAATTCCTTGAAGGTGATCCACGTGTACCACCTGTATAGAAATGTCACATAATGCAGGAGGTTGCTTTACTGATAACAAGCGCTTCCAAACTCTGACACAAAATAATCATCTGCAGGGAATTTCTTGACGGAGGAAGTAGCTCATAGCATGTCGACGGTTGATTTTTATGAAACTAAAAACTTTACAGATTGAAAGAGGATAATTCAAGCTTTCCGTACAGCTGCAATGTTGGTGCGTTTGACGTTGTTTAGTACAATTACATAGGGCCTTTCTGCGGTCTGCATATGGCCAATGTCTATGACACGTACTGTATGTACGTATGTATGACACGTGCGAACGGGCAACGATGTGTGGAATATTTTTGCTTGAACGTTATAGTCGTTTCCATGATGTGAAAAAAAGTACATTTTCAAGCATTTTCCCCAAATAGCAGATCTACAACTTGTAGATGCACAGACACACACACACACACACACACACACACACACTCACTGTCTCACTCGAGCATTTAGATTTACAATAAATAAACTCTTTTCTTCTCCAGGCACATATAGTGATTTTCTCTCACTGCATGTCTTTATTTAATTACTTCAGATCAGGACAGCGCACACTAAATATGCACACACACACACACACACACTTGTCTTAGGAGGCTGACGTATGTGTGTGTGTGTGTGTGTGTGTGTGTGTGTGTGTGTGTGTGTGTGTGTGTGTGTGTGTGTGTGTGTGTGTGTGTGTGTGTGCGTACGTGTGCGTACGTGTTGGACCCCCTCAGTGGACGCAGTGGGAAGATCCGCGTCCTGTCCATGAAGATTGGCGTGCTCTCTCTCTGCAAGGGCCATCTGGAGGAGAAGTACAAATGTAAGGGTTGCGTTCACACACACACACACACACACACACACACACACGACGCTGCGCTGGTGTTCCTCCTCCCAACGCCAGGCTGTCCCGTCCCGCTCTGCCCCACCCAGCGCATTGTGAAACGCATTAATCAGGGAGTCAGCTGGGATCCGGGGAAAAAAAAAAGGCTCCACTAATTGGATGAGAGACCTCCCCGGCCGTTTTCAGCTGTTCTTTATTTATGTCATTCCCTTTGCTTCTGTTTCTATTTCTTAAAAAAAAAAAAAAAAAAAATCAAAGGGATGGGATTAGGAAGAGTGGATGTGCTCGGTCTGCTGCGCCGCGAGAAGGCTTTCATTTAAATAAATATATATTTTAGTTTTTTCTTAGAGTTTGAAGGTATCACCCCTCCACCTCTCTATATCGTATCCCTCCCATCTCTATCCATCCATATAATCTCTCCATTTCCCCCTCTCGCTTCCTCCATCTCAATTAGGGTTGTCCCTAATTGATCCGATCCGATAACGTGATCGGGCCCGGCTTCCGAGCATTTTCAGATGATCGGAAATCGGATCGGGAGCGGGAGCAAAAAATAAATCGTATCAATATCATATCCATATCATGATATTAGACTGGATATTGTCTGTGATTTTGGATATTGTATACTATTGTGATATGGCATAAGTGTTCTATAAAAATATAAATGTCGCTACCTCTATATCTCATTCGCTGTCTCCATGTCTCCTTTGGACCAACGTCTCTTAATCACTCCCTTATCTTTCACTCCCTTTCCTCTGCCACTTCCTCCATTTATCTATCTATCTATCGCTCCCTCATCTCTGTCACTCCCTCCATTTCTCTCCCTCCCTCCATCTCTATCACTCCATCCGACTGTCTTAAGCCATTTTGGGCGGGAACCCCTTTTGGTGTTAGCATTGTGTCATGCTTTAGCTATTGAAAAATAGCAGATCTACAAGCTCATAGTGCGCCACCGAGTGGCGCGCTACGAGCTTCTATGTCTATTTTAGAAAAATCTAAGAACGACTGACATAGAAACATAGCTTTTTCAGAAAACTGTCAGGATGTAGAAGACATTTTTAGATCTGATCTCAGGTCAGAATGGGTTAACTGCCATGGTTCCTCTCCATCTACCCTCACTGCTTTCCCTTTCAACACTATCTTTCTCATCTTTCTCACCCCCCCACCCCCACGCTGTGATGCAGGCTCCATCCCCGAGTCCATTCGTTCCAGTGGCAATTTCTATTAGGCTGAGAAAGGGATCAAGCACGCTTGATTGCGCCTTCGTTCCTTTAAGCCTGGCTTATTCGTGGGTGTCGCGGGTGTACTCCGGTAATAGGCGATCTACAAGCTCGCGACGTGTCTCGATGGCGATGCGGTGTGAACTTGTAGACCTGCTATGTGTTCAGTGAGCGACACCCGCACGCACGCATGCACGCACGCAACCCCCGTATAAATCCGGCATCTGAGTTTCGTTCGATGTCGCGGCTCAGTCATGGAGCCTCACACACGCCAGGGTAACTAAAATAAGAAAATATGGATATACTGCTTGACATTCAATTTGTGAGTGTCTATGTCTGTTTGTGTCAGAACTACAGAAAGTGAAAGTCGGCCAACTGACGGCTGAGGAAGGTGTGCGTGCGTGCGTGCGTGCGTGCGTGCATGTGATGAACATCCAGGCACATTTTAGGGCTGTGATTTTACAGTACATGCTCACTTGAGTTTGCACTCACGTCCTTACATCCATGCACACATGTGTTCGACACACATACCCGCAGTGAGTATCAGAGAGGTCCATCATTCATTCATTCATGCCACACCCCTACGTTGTACAGAACAGGAACAGACAGCGGGAGGGGTGGGTCTGGAGCTGAGATCAAAGTCAGCAGCGTGCAGAAGACGGGGAGCTGTCATGCCCCTTGCTTCTCAGCAACTCGTGTGCCAACCTCTCCACTCCCCCTCTCTCTCCCTCCTTCTTCTCCCTTGTAAGGAACTATTTCGTCATTGATATGCTTGTTTTAGAGCAATTCCGTATTCTTTGGATTAACTGAACAGCATAGTGATAGTGGAAAAGGGTGACTCTTCGTTGTAACACCGGGGCTCCACCGGGCGCGTTGCGTCTCCGTCGTGTGCGTCAAAAAACGAACCGGGGAAATTGTAATGCAGTCACGCAATGCAATGCAACGCGGGCAGTGGAGCCACCCTTCATTGATTAAAAAGGGAACATTCCCTGACGGTGACAGAGACCCGACGCTGACACACCCAGTGGTGTAAATTGTTAAATGCTAAATGGTGCATTTATATAGCGCTTTTATCCAAAGTGCTTTACATAGATTGGGCATTTCATTCACACACCGATGGCGGAGGAAACCAATGCAAGGCACCAACCTGCACACCGGGAGCAATTAGGGGTTCAGAGTCTTGCTCAAGGACACTTCGACACTAACTCTGGGGGAGCCCGGGATCGAACTGGGAACCTCGTAGTTCCCATCCGGGCTGCACTACCGGCCACTCTACCCCCGAGCCACTGCCGCCCCGAGCCATTTCTTCCACACCATTTCAAAATGAATGCCAGTGAATGATGTTTAAAATGTAGACGAGGACGTCTGAAATATACGCCGCATACACTTACATGCACTAACTTTCTTTTTTGAAGACTGGGACAATCTCTGATTAAAGACAGAAGTCTAAATAAGACCGGTATGCACTGCGCAAAAAGGCTGGAATACGGATGTGTATATTACAGGAAACTCCCGATAAACTTTCCAACAAACTCCCGAATTGTACCATCACACCTGTATATTACCGTATATTAACTGTATATGCTGCTAAACTTGAGGTTTACGGGCAAAATACAGTGCCCATAATTGCCCGTTAACTCCTCTTTTCACGCAGTGATGGTCGAGTCTCTCCGTACGTTCTGTGCAACCTCATACGAGATGCATCGCTGGCAGAACGCCGTTGCGTCCGTGTCCGGGGTATCAACCGGCCGGCTTTCCGACTATCTGCACGCGGTTTTCTCAGAGACCTCAGCGAGGTGTGACGAGGTTGACTGAGAGAGAGAGGGGGAGATGAGAAAGGAGAGAGGAGAGGAATGCACACAAAGATGAAACGCGTCTCTATATTATCACACTCAGACCCGAGGACGCGTCTGTCTCACCTTTATACAGTAGCTTTTAACCACTAAACATTATTTAAAACTTTAGCTGTTGAAAAATAGCAGATCTATACAAGCTTGTAAATCTGCTATTTTTCAAAAATCGTGAAAATTCGTGGGGGGTTGGGGGGGGTCCCTGGTAATATCATATTTTGAGAGGGGGGTCGACTGCCAATTACATATAACTTTTGGGGGTCCTTGACATGAAATAGTTTCATGTCAAATAGTTTGAGAACCACTGGTCTTTCTTTTCTTTCTTAATAGAAACATAGGTTTTTTTTGAAAACTGTCATGATTTAGAAGACTAAATCTGGTCTCCGGTCTGAATGGCTTAACCCACTTTTTGGTGTTAGCATTATGTTATGCTTTAGCGATTGAAAAATAGCAGATCTACAAGCTCATAGCGCACCACCGAGTGGCACGCTACGAGCTTGTAGGTCTGCTATTTTTGAAGAATCGTGAAAAGTGACATGAAAGTTTTTGAAAACGACTGACATATAGAAAAACTGCTTTTTCAAGAAAACTGTCGGGACGTACAGTATAGAAGACATTTTTTAGAATCTGATCTCAGGTCAGAATGGCTTAAACTCCCTCCTCTCCGTCCGTCTCCTCCAGACCTCTTCAACCAGGTGGCGTCGGCCGGGGACACGTGTGACCAGAGGCAGCTCGGCCTGCTGCTGCACGACGCCATCCAGGTGCCCCGGCAGCTGGGGGAGGTGGCCGCGTTCGGTGGCTCCAACATCGAGCCCAGTGTCCGCAGCTGCTTCCAGCATGTATGTACTGCGCACACGCACGCACACACACACACACACGGACACACACACGCACGCACAGACAGCATTTAAGCACACTGCTCTAAGGTGTGGTTGTAAAAAACACATACTGACATGCCCAGGGGATTTCTTTTTGACAGTGAAATCCTTTGGCACAAAACATGTTGTGTCCACTTGGAACGAGCGGACGTGGTCATTGTCTTCACACTGTATAATTGCTTTGGCTCTATCAAATTCAGAGGGACCCGCCAGCAGTGGCCAATAGTCATTATTCTACTTAGAATGACCCAGCTGCTTATACAGTTTCCCCCAAAGGTCATATTAATTAAACACATTAAAACCTTTCCCCTCCCAACCCAGTACGAATGAAGTAACACTAAGGAGGCTCTGCTGACCCCCCCATGGAGCCTATACGCTGTACAATATACACTATTACTACTATACCAGTGGTTCTCAACCTTTTCAGGCCGTGACCCTCCAAAATAATCATATTTGAACTTAGAAATAATAATAAATAAAACGTTTTTCTCCTCTGCTGAAAAGCTGGAGGTTGCGCGATGGCAGGCTCTCGGTCAAATCTGGTCACAGATGTCAGGTGTGGACCCCCCCACAGGTTGAGAACCATTGCACTATTATAGTCACCGTCATCCTCCGTGATCTTCCTGTGGGATTGCGATTTCTTGCTAGTTTTTGAAACACCTCACATTCACACTTAACAGCTCAATAAATTGAAGCCCAGGCATTTATAATTAGGCTGCTATGAATTCCTATCCATCCCTTGCACCTCCACCTCCAGAAAACTGAGCATTAGTCCTGGTCCTGGACCTCATCATTTTACTGACTAGCTTTATAGTCCCTCCGTCCTTCCACTCACCCTCCGTTTTTGTCTGTTTTTCCTTTCCTTTCCTTTCCTTTCCTTTCCTTTCCTTTCCTTTCCTTTCCTTTCCTTTCCTTTCCTTTCCTTATTTCCTTCATTCTTCTCTTTTTCCCTCTATGCACAGCTCTAAATAACGCCACATTTGATATGTACTCAGTGTGCAGAGCTGTAGTGCACAGCTGATGCTAAGTAACACACATGTGCTGTAATGATGTAGACTGGCCTCATGAATATGCATGTGCAGCATGAGGCAGCCTGGCAGGGCCAAGCAGCGTGCAGACACTTTTAACACGCACTTGATCACGAATGGTGCCAGGTACCTGCACGCATTAATCATTCAATCATAAAGCCAGACAGGCATGCACCCCCCAGAGACACAAATGTGCTTACACACACACACACACGCACGCACGCACGCACGCACGCACACACGCGCGCGCCTGCAGTGTGCCACCTGACCTGCCAGTGTCTGTAGTACCGGGCAGTCACCCCAGTCCATTGCGTTTAATGGGCCCGTGATGAACAGGTTGGGCCCTCGTAAATATGGCTTCGTTCAGCAGTCTCCCATCAACTATCCTCCATTTATCCTTCCGTCCCTCTACCCCCCCACACACATACACCCCTCCGTCCCACCCTTCCCATGCCGTAGAATTAATGTGCATGTATAAGTCTCCTGTTACAGGGAGACAACTTGGAGGTATACTATAGGAGAAGGGAAGGATGAGAGATGGGTGAGGCGAGGGAGTGATAGAGTGCAGAGGAGAGGGAAGGGCTTAACCCATTCAGGACGGGAACGCATCCGTGTCGCTTTAGCGGTTAACCACTTTAGCCGTTATTTTAAACTTTTGCGGTTGAAACATAGCAGATCTACAAGATCAAAGTGCGGCGCTATGAGCTTGAAGATCTGCTTCTTTTTTTTATCGTGAAAATGTGGCGCAAATCTTTAAATATATATATATATTCTTCTTCGCTTCTGCGGGGTCCCTGGTACAACATATTTTTAGGTGGGTGTCGGCGGTCAAATTCAGATAATGCTGTGGGTCCTTGACATGAAACACCCTATCGTGCTGAGTATAAGACTTTCTTTTCCAATTGAAATATCCTAAAAAATGGGGTCATTATAATCAGGGACTAGACTATTCGGTCTTCAATGTCTCTTTTTCCACAAATGAGTCTTGAAAAATGGGGCCTGTGTTATATTCGGCACAATACGGTAGTTTGTGAACCGCTGATATGAAAACCGTCATGATTCAGAATTGACATTTTGCAGAATCTGGCCTCAGTCCTAAATGGGTTAAGAGGAGAAGTGAAACTTTGGTCCAGTGATGGCAGCAGGCATAAAGTCCAGACCTGCTCCATAAAGCATGGAGGAGTGAAGGCCCCCCTGGGTGTTCTGCCAGTCAACCTTTTATCATGTTTCCTTTTGTTATTATCACAGGAAAAGACTGTCAAAACGTTCCGCCTGAAGCCCTGTCATGGGATTTGAGTTTTGAGGTTTTCTGTTGGGAAGATTCGTATCAAATATTGATTTGAACTAGTCAACTAGCCCACTGGAATAACGTACCATGCCTTACATTCAGCAGAGTTTGTGTTTTTTTTAACACACATGACGCCAAATCGCCTCGGAACCCGTCAAATGACGGGTTAAGATTTAACCCTGAAGGTCGCCATACCTGTCAGATGGCGGGTTGTAAGGTTTATATCGATTCCAAGCAGCAGAAGCTCAACACTAACCTTTCGTGCTGCCCAGGTAGCTAGACAGCGCCTACGTTCTTCCCAATCAGGAGGATCAATTTGCTGCTTGTTTTCTCAGAAAAATACTCCAAAGTTGTTTCAGTAATTAGTGGTTTCTGATCACATCGTGCCCACCATATTACCGCTTGTGGTGAAAACTAAGACATGTTGGCTGCTGCTCGTACAACTTTCTGCTCCTCTTCTTGCTGTATTGAGCTGTGTGCCCCGGAAGTATTTTGCGCGAATTCACAGATATTGCCTGGCTGCCTGCGGTAATTTCACATGAACACCAGGGGGCGCTGAAAGTGTCTGGAACAGAAGATGTTGGTGGTAAAGTTCTCAACGGGCCCACAAATTATGGCCCGGCCCGACCCTACCCTAACTGGGTCGGCTCGAGGCTCGGCCCGACCCTAAAAATGACTGTAATGTTAAGCCCGAAGCCCGACAAAAGCCTGACAAAAAAAAAAAAGAAAGAAAATAAATTGCCACCGTGTTTCAGTGTGAAAGTGAGAGCAGAGATCAACAGACTTATAGAAATAAAGGATGTATGTAACTCACGTTAGAATAGGCTATCCATGTTCCATTTCCAATCATTCTAATGGATTCCATACAGTGGTGGTGGTGACTGGTGAGTAAACACGAATAGCAGCTGCAGCTCCCTCCCTTAGTTTCCTCTGAAGTGAAGTTGCTTTACGTGTAGCGTTTATCGTTTGGTGACGTTGATTAATCATTAGGTTTTATTCATCGCAGCCAGCTGGGTTAACAAGATCAGTGCAACATGACGAAAACCTGCTATCGTGTGATAATCCGATTGATTTTATAAAACATTTAAGGCAAGCATATGGCAAATTGGCAAGTTAACTGGCGGTTAGTATCTCGTTTGGTGCGCAAACCAGAGGGAAACCAGTGGAAGCAAGCAAGTCTCACACCGTTCACTGTTCTCTCTACTGTACTGCCTGCGCGCAGTGCAGGACTGCGGGGCGGGCTGCATGCTGATCTGGCCTCGTACACACATGCCGGACGGACATGACCTGTTCTGTCTGTGTTTCATGGCCGCCTCAGGCTCAATGCTTTCCCAATGGAAGTCACGTGGTTTGACCGTCACATGTTCGTCCGACATGTGTGTACGAGGCCTCTGAGTCTGAAATGCCAGTGCGATGCGACCCCCGCCTCCAGTCCTCCTCCTGTCACAAGTGAATTGCCTAGTGCAGCCCTCTTCATAATAAATACATACATGTATACACAATCACGTTACACAAATAACAGAATTGCTATTTTTATTATAATAACACAACAAAGAAAAAAGAACAAAATCGAGGAAAATCACCGAGCCCAAGGCTCGGCCCGGCTGGACTAATTAGCATAATTGTTGGGCCCGGCTTGCCCCGATAACGTCGGGTCGGTACCGATCGGACCAGGTCTGGTCATTTTCGCGTGAATTTGGCCCAGACCGGCCCACCACAACCAGCACTCAGATAGCAGAAACTCTACCGCCCGCTCCGTCGAGGCACACATGAACAAACAAACCCTAATACCACCACTTTTACAGAACAACATAAATGATACAAACCAACAGACAACTAACTACACAACCCTTTGTAGAGGGTTTATTTGTCACTCACTGATACAGGTACAGTGAAAGTATCATGATGGCACTGGCAGAATGGCAGCACTCCCGGACCTTTCCTGGTGGCCTGCCGCCTATTGGCCTGCCTGCCTGTTTCTTTTTTATCATGGCGGCCCCCTACGGTCGCGGCCCACCGGGAATATGCCTGGTACGACCTGTGGCCAGTCCAGCCCTGGTTCGGGCAGAGTTTGAGAACTTTAGTTGGTGGAAGTCAGACAAACAGATGAACCCCAGACTGGGTTCATCTGTCCTGTCTGTCCTGTCCTTTTCGGAGCACATCGTTCCCACATCTTGTCTCGACTCTCGACACGTGTGATCTTTAAGATTTCGTCAAGAGTTCTAGGCTGACATTTAGTCTCAGCACACTTGTACACATTCTGAGGCATCATGTTGACATTTTATTTCAAAACAACACGCACGCACGCACGCACAACTGAAAGAGAGGTTTTTTATTTGCCATTCATGGTCACCCACATTGAAAATGGATTGAATTCCGTATGTTAAGAATACATTTGCATACCCGTAGTTTAAGTCGCACTATGTCGTTTTGGGTATCCGTGGCCACAAATAAAAATGGTAGCCAAACATCTTTTTTTGCGTTCATTAAGCGAAATTCTCTGCGTCCCTGCTGAGTCACGCACTCTGTCATGGGTTTTACACAGACAATCGTGGGTCATTCTTTATACTGTACATGCTTGAAGGTTGGTTCTTCTTTTCAAGGGCAGATATGGAAGTGTGCTCAGACCAATGGCAGGTAGAGGCAGCGCTAGAATTATTAGCAGCGTGTAGTGCTTGGAAAGAAGATATTTTTACAAACTTTAATGGTTATTTTTTTATGGCACGGTAGCAGCAGGGGAAACGAGGACAAATCTTCCAGAAAAGGGTGGCATAAGGTGTCTGACTTACTGTTCTTTCAAGGGATTGATTGTTCTTGTCGAGAAATGTTAACCGGCCACCATACGGTCATAAAACAAGTTAAGACACCCTGTAGGGCACCTTTAGAAAAGCTGTGTAGCGCGCCACTACCCTTTGTAAATTCATTTAGTTCTCTTGAGAAGAAGGGCCTTCTTCTTAAAAGTCAAAGATTCATCAGAGAGCATGACGTTTCAGTTTCATAAATTATGTGTGTGTATATATATATATATATATATATATATATATATATATATATATATATATATATACACATACAGTGAAGAAAATAATTATTTGACCCCCTGCTGATTTTGTAAATTTGCCCTAATACAAAGAAATGAGCTGTCTATAATTTTCATGGTACTTTAATTGTAACAGATAGAGACAGAATATCAACAAAAAAGTCCAGAAAAAAACATTATATAAAGGTTATAAATTAAATTCCATTTTATCAAATCAAATCAAATGTATTTATATAGCACATTTAAAAACAACTCTCATTGTACCAAAGTGCTTCACAAATGCAATACAATACAATTTAAAAGACTCAACGGAGGGCGCAGACCTAACCGCGAGGGGAATTTTGTTCCACAGAGTGGGGGCTGAGACAGCAAAGGCGCGGTCGCCCCTGAGCCTGTTTTTTTAGTGCGGAACCCCTAAGAGACCCCTGTCTGCTGACCTGAGGGTCCTGGTAGAGGGGGGATAGGATAGGAGGTCGGTGATGTAAGAGGGGGCCAGCCCATTGAGGGCTTTGTACATAAACAGGAGGGTTTTAAACTGGATTCTGAACCTGACCGGCAGCCAGTGGAGAGACGCCAGGACAGGGGTGATGTGGTCTCTCCTTCTGGTGCCGGTCAGGAGTCTGGCTGCTGCATTTTGGACAAGTTGAAGACGAGACAGGGATGACTGACCCAGTGTAGAGGGAATTGCAGTAGTCTAACCGGGATGATATTAGTGCGCGGATGACTATTTCAAGGTCGTGTGTGGAGAGAAATGGTTTGATTTTGGAGATGGAGCGGAGGTGAAAGAAACTGGATTTGACTATTGCATTAATTTGTTTGTCGAATTTAAACGCTGAGTCAAAAAATACTCCTAGATTTTTGGCGTGGGGTTTGACAGAAGTGGAGAGGGTGCCGAGATTGTTTTGGATTTGGGTAGTGAAATCAGGTGGACCAAATAATACGACCTCAAACTTGGTGTCATTCAGTTGGAGATAATTCTGTGCCATCCAGGATTTGATGTCGGTAAGGCAGTTATTTAAGTTGGTGAGTGTGGAGTGGTCATTGGGTTTCAGGGGGAGGTAGAGTTGAGTGTCGTCTGCGTAACAATGAAAAGAGATGTTTTATTGTCGGATAATTTGGCCAAGGGGGAGCATGTAGAGGGAGAACAAGATGGGTCCTAGAATGGAGCCTTGGGGGACACCGCAGGAGAGCTTGGCGGAGGTAGAGGAGAAGCTGCCTATGTTTACCGCAAAGCTTCTATTATTGAGATAGGATTCAAACCAGCGCAGGGCTGTATTGTGAACCCCAACTTGGGACTGAAGGCGCTGTAGCAAAATGGTGTGGTCCACCGTGTCGAACGCTGCGCTGAGGTCCAACAGCAGTAGGACAGCGCAGTCCCCAGCATCAGCAGAGAGGAGTAAGTCATTGTGGACCTTCAGAAGAGCCGATTCTGTGCTGTGGTGGGTTCTAAAACCTGACTGAAATTTTTCCATAATATTGTTTTGCTGGAGATATGGCATTAGCTGAGTGAGAATTACTTTTTAGAGTATTTTGGACATGAATGGTAATTTGGAGATGGGTCTGTAATTATTGGGCAGGGAGGAGTATCTTTCAGGAGGGGTTGAACTATTGCGTGCTTAAAGCAGGTCGGAACTGTCTCAGTGACCAAGGAGCTGTTAATAATTGCGAGGATACTAGGACCAGCGGTCTCAGCGACCTCTTTTAGGAGGGCAGAGGGGACAATGTCTAGTTGGCAGGTGGCAGGTTTCATGGTAGAGATGATCTTGATAATGGTGGGGAGTGTGATGGGAAGGAAGCTGTGTAATGTGGAGGTACAGACTGATGGGGTCAATAGGTCAGATGTGGGTGGGGGTATATTCTGTCTAATGTTGTTGACTTTGGAGATAAAAAAATGAAGAAACTCATTGCATTTTGCAGTGGAAATGTCCAGGTTAGTGCTGGGGGAGGGTGGATGACAGAGTTAATGGTTTTAAATAGGATCTGTGTATTATGGGAATTATTGGAGATGAGGTTTGAGAAGTAAGTTGTACGAGCTGCATTTATAGCTTCCTGATATTTGAGGAGGTTATTTTTCATTAGGTTGAAGGAGATCTGGAGATCTGGAGCTTATGTCACATATGTATGTATATATATATATATATATATATATATATATAGGTGTGATCGTTTGTAATAGTGTTGGAAAACCTTCCGCATTCCCGACAACAGGGGAACTATAGGAAGCACGGGCGGAGCCTTGACTGGCCATAGACTTTATATTGTGCACTCAATTTCCCAGAAGCCCTAGCAAGCCAGTGTGACTGACGTTTCTTTCCGGTTACGTTTTTCTCTCTCCCTCCCTGTCTGTACTCCCTGCTCAGAGCGTCTCTTCTACACTGTCTCTTCGAAACCCCTGAAACTATCAAAACATGGAACTAATCATGGAATTAGTGTACGTTTTACTACCCAGTCACACACTCTATGTAACAAAATAGTCTTCCTTGCACTGGATATACTTTGGCATCGGACCGTAGGATACAACTCGACATAACAGTGTCTTTTATATGGTTTATTATTGTGCTGCCATTCACACCAACACACTCACACCAACTAAACACTGCACAAAATCAGTCAAAATCAGGTTATAAACCTGGAAGGAAACACAAACAAATAGAACAACAATTACTACCATGCAATATCTCTAATAATAACTGTACATTGAATGAATATGGTATGTTTGTCGCACAAAGTACGCTCATGAAATCTTACCGGCTGTCACACGCGATGCTCAAAGATAGAATGCTAACAAACACACACACACCGGACACACATCTCCTGTCGCACATGCGCAGTAGACTATCCAACGGGTCGCGCATGCGCAGTGGACTATCTGACGGTAAACAATACTATAATATAACCTCAAACGTCCCCCTAAACACACACAGAAAAATACAGAAACCCCCCAACTACTTTAAAGACACCCCACCATATGTAAAATAAACCTTACTGGAATCTCTAAAGTAAAAACATACACATAAGTTGTTGAAAGTGAAAGTGCGTCACATCATGCCCTGACTCAAATGTCCACCAGATGGCACTGATCACACATACATGCACGTATAAAATATAATATACATATAATGCAACAATTCCCACAATTAGTGTGCTGGTCTCTGTACGTGATGGTCAACATTTTTTTCATGTAAATTGGGTTCTGGAGAGCCCGCTCAATACCCTGATGGATCTTCCCCCGACTATCAGCGTAGAAGAGGCATATCTATTTGGATAATGGTTACAGGATTTCTGCTGATTGGGCTGTGCATTGGTCTTGTGTACCGAATAATTGGAAAAATGGCAACGCTGAACGGAGCCCCTATGCTGCCTGCCATGGCCGAGCTGAGCAGGGCACTTGGGGAGATGCATCAGAAGATGGACACGATCTTGGAACAGGTCAGCGCCCTGAGAGCCATGACGGACAGAGAGCCATAACGGACATAGAGGAGAAATAGCCATATTGCTATCCCTCGCTCTAAACATGAATCTGGATTCCCCCCCAATTGACAATCTCCACAAGAAGAGACAGCGCAGGAAAAGATCCTCTGCCCCCCCCCCCCCCCACACACACCTCAACCCCCACCCTCCCTGACACCTGTTGTGTCTGAGTCTGGGCCGCGTTCGTCTCCACTGAACTCGCCATGATAACGCAGGACAATGAGGCAACGTGACATGACCTTGGGGAGATATGCCAGGAACACACTTACACAAACATGAACTTTCCACCGAACTGTTCTCATGGACACACATGTCTTACACACAACCGCCTTCTACCCCCCCCCCCCCCCCCCCTGCAGCTAGGTATCTTTTTTCCTCCCCCTGCGCAGCTCATCCCTTCGATGGCTTGCGTAGGAAGAGAGCTTTTTATTTTTTATGCCTAGCCCAAGCCCCCGCCACCCCCACCCAGAAACGTGCCTGCACAGCCGAGTATTATCATCTTACTTGAAATGTGATGTGATGCAAGAAAGATGTATTTGGCGCTGCACTGCGGCGACATGGACATGGACATGGCGGCTACGCTTGCATGCGGGCCCTTTGTCTAAGACAAATTTCTTCCTCGGGAGACAAATAATAAAGAACCTTAACCGTATACGTCATCCGAACGCGTCACCTATCCCACTCTGTCCGAGGAAAACCCTGTAAGTCTTAAAATGTATTAAAAACGGCGATGAAAGGCCTGGGCTTGTGGCTCAGCGGTCCAGGCACCTTGGCCCGGTAGTCCAAGTCTGGCAGTGTGCCGCGGGTTCGACTCCCAGTCCCGCCGACCTTTACTGCATGTCATCCCGCATCTCTCTCCCCCATTTCCTGTCAGCCTACTGTCTGTCCCTTTATAAAAATATAAAAAATAAAGGTGAAAGCAAAAAAAGAAAAGAAAACGGCGATGAAAACGATGATTGGGAGAGAAAATGGTTTAGTATACGCACACGCAAATCTACAGTAAACAAAAATAGTTCACATGCAGTGCTACGCATACACTGAATGAAGCTTCTGAAGATAATAAAGTTTCCTTCAAGATCCAAAATCCATAATGTATGCCGTTTGGCAGATCTATGCTCGCATCCACCGTTTACTCGCTGCCCTTTCTGAATGTGTCAAGGAATATGGAAAGGTCAGCAGTGAGATGTTTTTTTCCCCCCACCCTCCATAGGGGTTCTAAAGCCCATGGCTGAGTATCTAATGGTCTCGTTATTATTTCTGTAGCCAAACACCGATCCTTTTTGACGCTTCTGCTCATTTATTCTTGTAACGTCATCTTAATGTTTCTGCGGGTGGAGAGAGCATGGAGTTGGAGTGTTTGGTGTTTTTCAACCCTCTGTGCAGAAGTTGGCGTAGACAGTTACGAGTGCTTTTCATGGCTAGTAACTCCCAGGGAAATGTCCACATCATCAAACACCAAGGCTGTTGTCCTACAGCGTGCAAGGGCAACAATGTTGTTAAAGAAAACCAATTAGGAATGTTTATCGTCGCACATGTTCAGCTCCTAAAGTCGAATAAGCAGTTCATATATTATTTTTTTTACTGTATTTACATTATATACGTAATTCAACCCCATAATGTAACTGATGGTATTGTCATTTGAATGTGTTTGTATGTTTATTAGGCTCAGTTAACGACCGCAGGCGATGGTCTCCCTTCAACTGTGTGGCTACAAAAATGTCTGGAATTTCCTCACACAACACGAATTCACGCTAACCATAAATGTTAAATTGTTCACTAAGCTTTTCATTTGAATGCTTCTGCCAACACCGTCACCCAAGTGTGGAACCCCTTCCCTAAAAAAAAAAGGCAGATCAGATTAATTCAAGACAGGCCTGAAAATCCACCTTTCAGTAGGCCTAAGGGAGAGGAAATTATCACTTCTCCTTTTAGACAGACACACACACACACACACACACACACACACACACACACACACACACACACACACAGAGAGACTTTCCTTTTAGACCAAGTGTTTGACTGTGCTCTGTTCAACCAACCAATTGTAACTCCCGGGCCTCCACTGTCTCTCTCCTGCTCCTCCTCCTCCCAGGTGACCAACAAGGTGGAGCTGGAGCCCAGGCATTTTGTGGACTGGATGCGTCTGGAGCCTCAGTCCATGGTCTGGCTGCCTGTGCTGCACCGAGTGGCTGCGGCCGAGACGGCCAAGCACCAGGCCAAGTGTAACATCTGTAAAGAGTGTCCTATCGTTGGTTTCAGGTAAACACACGCACGCACGCACGCACAGAGAAAGATCAAGGGTTTCAGGATCAGAAAGACTTTGGCATTTACCTCTTTGCTGTTTGCCTTCGCGCAAATTCTGTCTACACGGAAACCAGCTGAGATGCAGAAACGTGTGTGTGTGCCTGCAGTATTCTCTCTAGGTTGAGCGGAAAGGCCAGGGCAGCTCTGGAGGGCAGACATTTATCTAAATGTCAGCAACGGATAGGCCTCTGACTAAATACCATCAGGAGAATTACACATAGACATACATACGGTACACGTACACGCACACACACGCACACGCACACGCATGCACACGCACACGCACACGCACGCACACACACACACACACACACACACACACACACACACACACACACACACACACACACACGCACGCACGCACGCACGCACGCACACACACACACACAGAGAGACGACTTTACGATGATCCCCGTTCCAATGCGTTGTGGTGAAAAGGGTAGATCGCTCACCGTTTGGGGCCCGCGGTGCGCAGCCCCCAAACGGTGAGCGATCTATCCATTGCTCGAGCGAGGGAACCACGATACAGAAAGACAACAGGCGCGAGCCTACATTGATGTGAGCAGAATGTGCTCTCACAATTTGAGAAAAAGGTTTGTTCTCTCTCTCGCTGCGCTGTGTTGCACTGCCCTCGACAGAACCGAAAGTGCTATATACTTACAGTACAGCAGTGCAGAACCGAGAGAGTGGATGTAAACTGCGCAGCTTTTAGCTTTTTTTATATCACACACACGCACAGAAAATAATTCGTCCCTGTGTGTGTGTGTGTGTGTGTGTGTGTGTGTGTGTGTGTGTGTGTGTTGGGAGAGACGACGAGAGAGATTGATAAAGAGCGGGGGAGACGCGCTGTGCGCTTTGATCGAGACGGTTATTTTTTTAATCAATTAGAAACAAATGGTCCGAATGTTCACTCGAAAATTCCTGCCGAAGTTCGAGTCCTAAAATAAGGGCTAGGGTACAGCCTTAACATACACACACACACACACATGCTCGCATTTGGCACCCTGATATGAGCAGTGTCGCTGTCCAGTGCTGAAAGACAAATTCTCAGCACTGGGCAGCAACAGAGAGCCAGAGAGGTACACACACACTCAAGTCATTCATTCTCTCACTTGCTCTGTCTCTCTCTCACGCTCACGCACGCACGTGCACACGCACATGCATATGCACATGCACATGCATGCACACACACACTCTACCAGACAATATATATATGCACCATTTTACAATATTAAAACGACACTAATCATAAGGCTGAATGCAATACAATGAAATTCAACAAGTGAATAAATCAAATCCACGTAAAAAAAAAAAAAGAAAAGAGGCAGGGAATGATGGCATCACGGTATAAAGCGTGTGGAGTGATGTATGGGTGGGGAGTTGTCTCCTCGCGGATCGCCCCATCTCGGGGAAAACACAAGCCCGACACACACCGTCTGCGACCGCCGCGGCACAGTATTGGCGCGCGCCATAGCCGCACGGCAACACCAACAGGACGCGGCGCGCTACCACGCGGCTGGGGAGATTTGTTGACTATATTCCATTGCCACGACCACGGATAGCCGGGTGGAGGCCGCGCGGCAACGCCTGGAAAATAGAACAGCGGTGCATCGGTGCGGCAGGCGAGGCGTGACCAGCCGGTGCAGCCGGTGTGCGATAGGTTCATTGAAAATAATGGAGGCGGCTGTGTCCGCCGCGCGGCGACGCGCGGGGGACGCAGCCGTTGTGTGGTGGGCTGCAGTCGGACGTTTGACGAAGCACGAGCCTCCACCGGCGATGTCAGTGATGGATGGATGGAGCGGAGCGGAGAGAGAGAGAGAGAGAGAGAGAGAGAGGCGGAGGGCGGGCGGGGAGGGGTCGAAATGCAGAGCAGGCACTCTGCATGGTCTGGGGACCGCCCTCCCTCCCTCCCTCCCTCCCTCCCGCCCTTGTCAACCGGCACGCCGACTAATATGGATCCCGTCACGAGGAAGAGGCTGTTAATTACCGGATAAACTCATTAATTAAAGGGAGTCGTGGCATTCTTTACTAATGTGAAGGTGAATCAGGGACCTCCCCCTCTCCCGTGTGTAGTAATATGCCATGCGTCGGTGGGTAATGGTGCGTTTGACGTGCCAGTTGTAGTGTGCGATGTTGCGCCCAATGTGATGTATGGCTTCCCTCTCGTAACTCATCAGTCAGCTAACCTTGGGAGGGCTGGAGGGGAGAGAGAGAGAGAGATAAAATACATGAGCTATTGTACTTTGAATTCCTTATGTCTCAATTTAGCTGTTGAATGGCATCCTGCCTGGCTGCTGTTGGTCGTTTTGTTTTGGGACACTGACAAACGGGTTTTGCTGGGAAATCTAGAATGTCTGTCAAGAATGTGTGTGCGTGCGTGGACAGTGAAAAATGTAGATTAGTCGTACTGTAAAGATGAGTGATATACTGTACACACTTACAATACCAGTACTCATCAAATGTTTTATCTAAGTAAAAGTATCAATACGGCAAGTATATAGAAATACTCCGGAATTCAAAATGTATCAATTTTTTAAGTACCAAAAGTAGAAAGAAAGTACTCTTTATGCAGTTTTCAAATGTATAACAAATATTTTCAAATGGGCCAATAATGTATAATAATCAAAATGTACAAAATAACTAGCAACTAACATGTTCAAATAAATGTAGTGGAGTAGAAGTACAATAATGTGGATCTGAGATGCAGTGTTGCATTTACTTAATTGTACTTGAGTAAAAGTACTTTGTTTCTTTCCACCACTGTACAATACATGCTGTATGCCTGCTGTGATGACAGAAGCTACACAGATTGCACCTCTCTCTCTCTCTCTCTCTCTCTCTCTCTTCCCCCCCCCCCCCCCCCCCCCCTCTAGGTATCGCAGTCTGAAGCATTTTAACTATGATGTGTGTCAGAACTGCTTCTTCTCCGGGCGAACGGCCAAGGGCCACAAGCTGAACTACCCCATGGTGGAGTACTGCACACCGGTAAAACACACACACACACACACACACGCTTTTTGCAGCTCAACACATATCTGTGCTCAACACACTCACACTCTGCCCTCATCCATATTAATGAAGGTGCACACAGGCAAGCACACACACAAACATATCGCGGTGGGTTTTGTTAATGCTTATCCCTATTTCTCATGTATAGGGCATACTCTCAACAGCAAGTGTCTGGGTTCCCACACTCCTCCACCTTCCGTATTGTAATATTTGGTTTACGTATATACCGCATACTTCCATATCAAACTTCTACCCATCTGCATTTGCTCACGCAAAAACAGATTTTCCATTTCAGTGTCGGTGTGTAACAGTAACATAACTTGTGATGGATCTTCACTGTGTGAATGAATGCATGTACCCTTTACTCAGTTTACTGTATATCGGTTGACGTTTGACTTGGCTTTGTCTGGCCTAGACCTGACTAGCATAAAAGAGAAACAGTCTGAGTCAAACCATTAAAACATACACACATTTCTATCACTGCCAACAGTGAGACAACAATGCCCTCCCCCTCCCAAGTCCCTACCACACACACACACACACTCTGGGCTCCATTTTCATCACCGCTAAACCCCTTATCCCTAAACTTCTTTGCTTTTTTTTTACTATTTTGATCTACATTGACACGTTGTGAGCTTGTAGACTGGCCATTTTAACTATTGCAAAATAGTAAAAAAAGACAAAGAAGTTTAGGGATAAGGGGTTTAGCGGTGACGAAAATGGATCTCTCTCTCTCTCTCTCTCTCTCTCTCTCTCTCCCCTACCATATTGCTGATTTCCCTCACGGTCAACTCTCTCAGCAAGCCCCACGGCTTAAATTGGATTCACACGAGCAAACAGTGAAAGCCTTCACACCTCTTTGAGCTATTTATATGCAATGTCTGCCAGAAAGTATTATTTCACCTCTTTGCGATAGACAGTGGCGAATGCTTGAATTAAAAAGGGTGGTAAATTGGGGTCTTAAATGAACATGGCACACATACAGAGAGACAGACAAGCTACTTCATGTCAGATGCCCAAGAGTGCTTTCCTGTTTCTGTTATGTTTTGTATTTTGGCTTTTTGATGTCACACAAAAAGTAAAAATGTTATTTAATTTCAAATGCATTTAAGTTATGAACTTAAATAGAAATGCATTGGACATAAAAAAGACAATAACATTGTAATTCTAGTCATGAAGCCACTAATATAGGCTGAAGTAATTAAAGCGGGTCATGTTTGCCTGTTTGTAACAGCTGAAATCAATAATATATCAGTATTTGGATATTGACCTGCAGGCTGCATTAAGTGAAGGTGCATGTGGCCCCTCAGAATCATCTTTGTTGTCACATCACAGTTTTACAAGTAAAAAAGTGGGTGAAATTGGTTTGTGTTTATAGTTCGTTTAATATTTTCCAAGAAAATTCAATTAAAGCCCACCCGCCACAGCTGTGAAATTATGACGTTACCGGTGTTCCTGGCAAAGTTGCAGACAAGTCCGGAACGTGGGCGGTTCATTTGAGGACACAAAATACCCACTTTGAAACTAAGGTGTTTTATTTTTATTTAGAGCTTGCTTCAAGAGATGTTCCTGATGTTCTCCCACACTCTCTGAGACATTAAATGATCTCACTCACAGCACAAACTTTTAATGGCTTTTACAGTTTTAGTACCAACGCTGTCAGCCATAAAATGACAGCATGATGACAATCTTGCTGTCTTTGTGAGGCCCTATTCACATTATATATATATATATATATATATATATATATATATATATATATATATATACAGTGTATATACAGTATATATAGGAGTCAATTCTTTCTTCAATATCATCCGCCGAGCAACCGACATTCGTTTTATCGCCTCCCTTTTATTGTGTCTGCTTATTTCCTCAGAGGAAAATCAAGAGTACAATACAATAATATTTAACATCCATCAAAAACAGAATTCTATTCCAGTTGTATGCCCGAACTGTATAAAGTATGTATTGAATAACGAACCATGGCAGATACTGCAAAACATAAACAGATGTATTTCCAAAATACATTTCCAAAAATATATAACGGCCACCATGAGACTCATGAATGGTCATGTAATAACATCGTCTTTCTCTAATCGCCATTATGACCACAATATTGCTTTATTCTTTGTTTTGTTTTTATTCACTCTGAGTCGTGTTGAAAACACAGACATACAGATCACTGTAGTTATGTGTAAGTGTGTGTAGATTATTTCAACACTTTGAGTACAGAAATCATTTGGCCCGTCGTTTTGTTGGCTGACCTGTGGCTTAGCCAAAATGTCTACAGCATTAATAACATCGTAAGCCTACTCACTGTACGTGTTAGCTGTTATGTGGCTGTCAAGGACCCTGAAATTGATATTTAAATACACATCAATGGGGTAATGTGGCTACGGATCCCCTTTTGAAAAGATGTGAGCTTGGAAAATATAAATTATTTAAGCCCTCATTTTGCTGGGGTGCCCAGTGGAACCCTCGCACGGACTCTTGGGGGGGTCGCCGGAACCTATACTTTGAGAAGCACTGACGTGCAGTATCCCCTCTATCTCTCTCTCTCTCTCGATGTCGTGCTCCCTCTCCCCTATATATAGTTGCTGTCGGTTCACTCAAGCTGCCATATTAAGTTCTCTGCGAACACTAATAAGGCATGTGTGAACTCATTAGAGTCTCTTCATTTAGCCACATCTGTCAGCTCTGAGAAAACAACCCCGCATTTCACTGATTCCTCTTGTTGGAGCTCTCTCTCTCTCTTTCTCTCTTCAGACCACTGTGATAATTATTTTTTTGCCATGAAAGCAGAAACCACCAGGAAAATGTACTTTGCTAATTGTCTCATTAGCAAAACATGCGCTTTGTTTTAGCACAAAATGCACTGAAATTGTGTTACACAGGGGGAAAAAAGTGTACTCATAGTATTATGAATGCTCTCCCCCCCCCCCCTCTCTCTCTCAAAACCATGACACAGACGACATCGGGAGAGGACATGCGTGACTTCACCAAGGTGCTGAAGAACAAGTTCCGCTCCAAGAAGTACTTTGCCAAACACCCTCGCCTGGGCTACCTGCCCGTCCAGACGGTGCTGGAGGGAGACAACATGGAGACGTAAGCATAGCATTCGGCACACTCGGGTCGGGCCTAAAAAAGGTCGTAACCTCGTCGGTATACGTTATGCTTTCAGAAAAGGTCTTAGCGGCGCGATGGGCCAGTCTGATGTTAATTTGATTTAAATAAATGTCACATGCCGTGGTTCTGCGTCACATGCAGTGTCAACTGGACGAGTGGCCTGGCGTCGGAGGAGATCTCATCCACGTCCGTTCCTCTCCACACACCATATGAGGAACGTCATGTGTTTATTGACCTGTCTACCCAGTGTTTACTGGTGCCAGTCCCAGACCATAGATCTCCACCAGCCCCCATGGTGACAAGCCCTGATTTATACCTCTGTTCTGGCCATAAATCACCCGGAGGAACGCCGTTTAACTGGCCAAACATTATGCAGATCATTCATACCCCCCCCCCCCCAGGCAGGCAGGGAGAAGTCGGCGTGCGTGTGTGTGTACGCATTCTCGGTTATGCTAACCCAGTGGTTTTCAACCCTTTTCATGTCAAGGCGCATTATTTATTCAGCATTTGAGCCACGGACAACCGTTTGGATGACATTTAGCCTCTCAGACCCAACACTAAAGAATAATTTGTGTTGACACACAATGCCATAATTATGCTGTTGGCAAAAATAACAATTCTTCTACATTCCCTAATTGTGTAGACTTCTTGTAGACTTCTAAATGAAGTAATGCAGGTGTTTAACAATGATGTAACTCTTGAGAGTGTTAAATGAAACCGTACGGGTCCATTTGGTTTCAATAGATGTGTGTCTACATGTACAGTATAAGGATCTATTTGGTTACCATCATTTAGCTGGGGACCACCTGGAACCCCCACAAGGACCACTGGTGGTCCCCGGACCACTGGTTGAAAACCACTGAGACTTCTGTGGCCCTGTTTCTTTGTTGTCTGTCTGTCTGTCTGTATGCAACACCCGGGAATCGAGCCTGCGTTGAAATCTTAACCACTAGCCTAAAGGGGCATTGTGGTCCATTATATTTATTGAGTGCATTTGGTGCCTGTTGCCATCTATCAGTTCTTCCTGCTTTCCCCTCTCTTTGTATATGAACAAAGTGACCCCCCAGAGAGCGGCGTAGGTGCATGTATGTATGAGTCTATGTCTCCTATTCCCTCAAAGGGCTGCCACGCCGCAGATGGATTGCGCTCGGCTAGTCTTCCCCTCGCGTTCCGCGGCTCTCCTCCTCTTCCCTCCCACCTCGGTGGGTCCTCTCTCCTCCTCTCCCCTCCCACCTCGGTGGGTCCTCTCTCCTCCTCTTCCCTCCCACCTCGGTGGGTCCTCTCTCCTCTTCCCTCCCACCTCGGTGGGTCCTCTCTCCTCCTCCTCTCCCCTCCCACCTCGGTGGGTCCTCTCTCCTCCTCTTCCCTCCCACCTCGGTGGGTCCTCTCTCCTCCCCCCCCTCCCACCTCGGTGGGTCCTCTCTCCTCCTCTTCCCTCCCACCTCGGTGGGTCCTCTCTCCTCCTCTTCCCTCCCACCTCGGTGGGTCCTCTCTCCTCCTCTTCCCTCCCACCTCGGTGGGTCCTCTCTCCTCCTCTCCCCTCCCACCTCGGTGGGTCCTCTCTCCTCCTCTTCCCTCCCACCTCGGTGGGTCCTCTCTCCTCCTCTCCCCTCCCACCTCGGTGGGTCCTCTCTCCTCCTCTCCCCTCCCACCTCGGTGGGTCCTCTCTCCTCCTCTCCCCTCCCACCTCGGTGGGTCCTCTCTCCTCCTCTTCCCTCCCACCTCGGTGGGTCCTCTCTCCTCCTCTCCCCTCCCACCTCGGTGGGTCCTCTCTCCTCCTCTTCCCTCCCACCTCGGTGGGTCCTCTCTCCTCCTCTCCCCTCCCACCTCGGTGGGTCCTCTCTCCTCCTCTTCCCTCCCACCTCGGTGGGTCCTCTCTCCTCCTCTTCCCTCCCACCTCGGTGGGTCCTCTCTCCTCCTCTCCCCTCCCACCTCGGTGGGTCCTCTCTCCTCCTCCTCTTCCCTCCCACCTCGGTGGGTCCTCTCTCCTCCTCTTCCCTCCCACCTCGGTGGGTCCTCTCTCCTCCTCTTCCCTCCCACCTCGGTGGGTCCTCTCTCCTCCTCTTCCCTCCCACCTCGGTGGGTCCTCTCTCCTCCTCCTCTTCCCTCCCACCTCGGTGGGTCCTCTCTCCTCCTCTTCCCTCCCACCTCGGTGGGTCCTCTCTCCTCCTCCTCTTCCCTCCCACGTCGGTGGGTCCTCTCTCCTCCTCTTCCCTCCCACCTCGGTGGGTCCTCTCTCCTCCTCTTCCCTCCCACCTCGGTGGGTCCTCTCTCCTTCCCGCCCCTGAAAAATTACTCCAGCAATGCTGTCTGCCTGATAAATGCCTCTTAAAAGGCAGAGAAATTGTGGCGAATCGTGGAAATCCTTAAAGCGTGGCATGAGGAAATGGAGACCTGGAGAAATATAGGACTATTTTACCGTCTTTTTTTATCCCTTTTCTCCACTCGCCTGTCCTCTCTCCCCCTGGCATGTCCTCTCTCTCTCTCTCTCTCTCTCTCTCTCCCCCCCCTCCCCCCACCCATGGGCCTTGCTTGGGCTGTCCACAGGAAGCTGAAGGTCTGTGTATAATCCAGAGAGCTTTATGAACAGAAAGAAGTCGGAGTATGCAGTTCTTTCTTCTTTCTAAATCCGTGAACTCAAACTATAGGTCAGTCTGTGACGATCTGTTGAGCTCCTGGTGCCACTGGATACAGAATCCATTCAATTCTCATATTTATGGCACATCTGTTGCAGAGCTGAGCAGTAAATCTGAAGTCAGACTAACAGTTGGCTTACGTCTGGGTTTCCGAGGCTATAGCTTCAGACAGAGTCTCCTAGGTGGTCTGTTTCCTATTTGAAAAGAGACGGGATTGCTATAGCTTGCAAATATTATTACCGAATTGAAGCTGGTCAACATTATGAATGTTGTGATAACACAATAAACACATACTGTATTTTGTGCCACGATGCCTGTTATCATTGCTCCTTTGACCTGTTTCTAATGGGTGTCCAGTTTAGAGTAATATGATAGGCCAGTGGTTCTCAACCAGTGATCCGTTGACCGGTTCACCGGTGGTCCTTGAGGGGGTTCCAGGTGGTCCCCAGCTAAATGACGAGTTATTGGTAACCAAATGGTTTTTAGAGTTTTTTAAGAGTTTTTTTACGCTCTCAAGAGTTAAATTATTGTTAAACATCTGCATTACTACGAGAAGAAGTCTGCACAATTAGAGAATGTAGAAGAATTGTTATTTTGATCAACATTTGCCTGTCATCTCTCCTATGGTGACACATCAATACAGCATGGAATTGTGGACACAATCTTATCCACCGATAACACAATATTCTTTAGTTTTGGGTCTGAAAGGCTCAACAAAATGGTGGTCCGTGGCTCAATTGCTGAATAAATAATCTTGATATGAAAAGGATTGAAAACCAACGTACAGGACTGGAGATACTACGTTCAACATTTTTCACCAGCATAAGAAAAAGGTTCATAGGTAGTCAGAACGGCAATACTATGATCCGTGCATAAGAATATTCCTACTGTGTTTTGTTGGAAATTAGTAATTGGTGCTTATTTTTCTATGGTAAATTCATAATTTGAAATGACTTCATGTTGAACGTATCCTGCTTTAGTCTTTAGTCACACTAGCTTTGACAGAGAAGACAAGTTGTCATTTGCAATGTGAAAATGGGGAAAAATAGAGCGCCCACTGTATAATTATTTCACTCACCCACTCACTCACTGTGAGTGATAATCGTTCTGCCACCTCTTGTTTTAAGTGCATGTCATCGTAGGATTTCAGAGTTGCCATTTTGAAATACTTAGTGGTGGGAAAGAGTAGAGTCAAGCGTATTTGTTTCGAAAACATCTCTAGAGATATAAAATCACACCCGTGTGAAGTGAGTGGTCGGCCCGGTTCCGGTGAGCCGCCCTGTGTCCGAAACGGTCGAGAAATGACAGAGTTACCATGTGGGGGTCCCCAGGGGTCCCTGTACTGTACTGTACTGTACTGTACTGTACTGTACTGTACTGTACTGTACTGTACTGTACTGTACTGTACTGTACTGTACTGTACTGTACTGTACTGTACTGTACTGTACTGTACTGTACTGTACTGTACTGTACTGTACTGTACTGTACTGTACTGTACTGTACTGTACGTGTGCGTGTGCATGTTAGGCTGCACAACAGTGAAAACCAACCAAATGCTATTTCCGTGCTCGGACACAGCCAGGGCAGGGACACACATACCTGTCTGTAGGAGTGGGTGCACCACTCAAAAAGAGAAATGTGGAAAGAACATATCAGATGGAATGAGGCAGCAGGGTTTCATAAGGTACTGTAAGGCAAGCCAATGCCAGCAGCAATAACGCTATGTACTGTAGACTGTGTTTCTGAAGCCAGTTGGCACAAGTCTCCACTTCCCGCCATCATTTTGAGAAAGACTCCACAAATGGAAATGCCCTTCTCCTTGGATCTGAGAAGCAGCATGTTGTTGTGGTTCTGTCTCTTAGGCAAGATAGATGTGTTGCCATTTGTTTAATGTTGTTGGCTAGGCATTAAATCTATGGCCAGGACATTGTTCTCTGTTCTACCAAGTGCTACCAAAGTGACCCGTAAATGTCTAATATGTCCGGTTGTTTTGTTTTTTTTTGCTAACCGAGTCGGCCTGCGTTGGCTTCTTTGGTTGGCTTCTTTGGGTTATCCCATTTAAATGGATGGACGCAAAATAAACGATGAAATATTGTTTAATTTGTTTTGATAGATAAATGGCTCTGCCGAGTGTAAACGGATCAAACAGGAGCAGTCCTCGTGTCATCTAAGGCTAAATCACTGTGGCCGTCGGGGGGGGGGGGGGCTTTTATGGGATTAATCAGCTAGAGTGATGATCTATTGAAAGGACCGCATCTTGAAACTCTCCAGCCGTATATGGTCTGATTGTATCGTGGGCTGCTTTTTGGGCCTTGGCAAATGTGAACGTATACCGTAGCTCTGCTCGGTGTGTTGCTGTCCATCACTGGCTCCAGGAAGCCTTCATCTGACTGCACTCTCTCCACAACAGTTACACATTTGTCAGACCATAAGCTCCCAAGGTCTCTGCCTTCTGACTCTCTCCTCACTCTCTCTACTTGATGTCCATGCGTTCTTTTATGTTTCTCTTGACATTTCTTGCAGCCCTTTCTGCCGCAGCGCAGCCTCATAACTTTGTTCTCTGACTCTTTGCCTCATGTCTTACTTTCCCCCTATTCCCCCTGACGGTTCCCTTTGATGTTTACACAAGATTGCACCCGTCTGAAATTCAACACACCTGTTTTGGTTTGCCGTGGTGGCAAAAGGGTCTCAGAGAGAGAGAGAGAGAGAACTGAGAGAAAAACAAACACAATGCACGTTCCTTTAACTCTTCCACTGGTCCCATGTGGCCACAGATGGTAGTTGGCTTGTGCCGCCAGGATTTGAGCAAATTACAACTCTTTCACATCTGGTTTCCCGGCTCGCAGACCTCCATTGTAAGAAACATATGGCTTATGTTAGCATTATCTATACTAGATACAGGACAATCTACAGGACATCTCGTTAGTTGGCAGCGGGCCGGTGTAGAGGGAAACTACGAGATAGTTGGCAGTGAAATAATTAAAAACAATACACAACACACTACTACGTGGGATGTCCCCCCCCTGCTCCGCACTGCACCCACTGTTGTTTTTGACAGATTTTTTTGTTTTAGTCATAGTCTTTGGAATGAAACTTAATTTAGTTTCAGTCATCTGTGTAGGAGAAGGAGGGAGACCAGCACACTGCCACTTGCTGGTTCCAGAGCGTTTTATTTAATGTCAATAATGCAACGTTTTAGTCTTTCGACCTTCATCGAAAGACTGAAACGGTGCACTTTGGCATTCAATAAAAAGCTCTTAAGGGTTCAGTGTCTTGCCCAAGGACACTTCGACATGTAGCCAGGAGGAGCCGGGATTTGAACCGCCGACCCATGGATCATTGGACGACCTGCTCTACCTCTTGAGCCACAGTCGCCCCGGACAGCAATGTCCGTGCGTGTTCACCTATGTGTTGGTCAATGAGCACCGGTTTGAGTACCAGTAGGGGCGCTGTTTGCCAGAAACAGAGAGAGAGACAGTGCTGCACTGTTGCCTGCTATTTCGTTTTCCTCAGTGAAAAAAAGGTAGTCGACGGACATGTTTCGTCATAGTTTGAATCCCTCTCTCCGCTGTCCTCCGTTTGTCCTCAGTTCCTCTTCTGTCATCCACTCTCACCATCCGCCTCCGCAAAGGAAAACAACAAGACGTCTGTTCTATTTTTACCATCTGTTAATTCGTTGCACCGAACTCTTTAAAGCTTACATGCAAATTGTAATTTTCTCCACGCCTTTTAACACACACAGTTACTACCAGTAATCAGTGTGGAAACTACAAAGGCACAATGCCTCTGGCATTTCAGTGGGTCATTGATTATGTCGAAATAACTTAACCCATTCTGACCTGAGATCAGATTCTAAAATTCTTCGATTTAAAAGAAATTAGCAGACCTACAAGCTCGTAGCGCGCTATGAGCTTGTAGATCTGCTATTTTTCAATAGCTGAAGCATGACATGATGCTAACACCAAAATGGGTTCCCGTTCAGAATGGGTTAATGAGTGGTAAAGAGATGTATATGTCTTCATGCACATCTCATTAATATGGATAAGGATACTGGAAGTGAGTTGTATCGTGATGGGCTATTTTGGGACATCCCGCAGGGATGCAATGGAAAACAGGCAGCAGGACCTATTTAAAGACTGCAGCTTACTCGGTATATGCTGGAGTTGTTGCCAGTCTAATTCAGCAAAAAATATAAAAGTCTGTGCTGGGAAATGCTTTCCAGTAGCATCCACAATCCATACACGCTTATTCTCAACCTCAATACTTCTTCAGGAATTGAGCGAGGTTTTCCTCCGGAGACACAGACGCTCATCAGCACAGCCTCCAGTGGCATTGTTGTTTTTTATGTGCCCTGCTCTCTGACCGCGTCGAGTCCAGCCATTCCGTTGCTGTTCCATGTCCCCGTGCCTCCCTCCTGTGTGGGATGGGACAGACAAAGATGGCCCATTGTCCATGTCCCCGTGCCTCCCTCCTGTGTGGGATGGGACAGACGCAGATGGCCCATTGTCCATGTCCCCGTGCCTCCCTCCTGTGTGGGATGGGACAGACAAAGATGGCCCATTGTCCATGTCCCCGTGCCTCCCTCCTGTGTGGAATGGGACAGACGCAGATGGCCCATTGTCCATGTCCCCGTGCCTCCCTCCTGTGTGGGATGGGACAGACGCAGATGGCCCATTGTCCATGTCCCCGTGCCTCCCTCCTGTGTGGGATGGGACAGACGCAGATGGCCCATTGTCCATGTCCCCGTGCCTCCCTCCTGTGTGGGATGGGACAGACAAAGATGGCCCATTGTCCATGTCCCCGTGCCTCCCTCCTGTGTGGGATGGGACAGACAAAGATGGCCCATTGTCCATGTCCCCGTGCCTCCCTCCTGTGTGTTTGACCGGTTGGTGTGAAGCCTCTTTGAGTTGACCACGTGACCCTAAAACATTGGTTCTCAAAGTGGGGCCCGGGGACCCCTTTAGGGGTACCTCCAGGGGATGCCTGTAGCTAAAATAGACCAGTAACCAAATGGACCCTTATGGGTGGAGCCAAATGGACCTGTTAGGTTCCATGTGTACACTCTCAGAGTTAAATTAACAGTGATTTTACAATAATAAATCGGGGTCCCAGAATTAGAAATGCCATTAAATCAGGGTCCGTAGCATAATGCATGTGAGGGGGGGTCCTCGGCCTAATGTCGATTTGGGGGGGGGGGGGGGGGGGGGGGTCCTTGACATTAAAACGTTTGAGAACCACGTGACCCTAAAAGATGTGATCTGGTATACCTTTCCTCCCCATCCCTCCTCCCCCAACTTCCGTTTCTCTTACAGTCCCGTCACCCTCATCAGCATGTGTCCGGAGCAGTACGAGTGAGTATCGACGACACCCATCAACCCCCCATCCCCCCCCCACCTCCTCCTCCTTTCCTGCACCAAAACTCACTCTCCTACACCCCCCCCCCCCCCCCCCACTAAGCCGATCGATAGACCGTCATATTCACACGACGGCGACCGTTTGGCCTCCAGGACGTCGTGCTTTGAAGCGCGACGTGGTGTGAATATGGTCGCTGTAGTGTTTTGCATGTTGCCTGCCCCCGCCGTTCCAACAGCACCACGGAAAGTGTCGACCGACCGACACTCACTCACTCACTCACTCGCTCGCCATCCATACCTCACTCACACGGCCTCCTCACAGCAGCACCTCTCCTCCTCCTCCTAACAAACCCCCCCCCAAGCATCCCACTGCGACAGCGTCGTCTGACCTCTCATCCAAACAACAGCTGACCAGAAACCACCATCCAGCCACTACGCTATACGTATAGATCGCTCTCTGTAGGATCATCCAACCTGTACCCTTAGATTGCTTCTTTTTTTCTTTCTTTCTTTAATTGGGCTGCCTGTGGGATTATTGTGCGTGTGTGTGTGTGTGTGTGTGTGTGTGTGAGTGTGGTTGAGTGTGTGTGTGAGTGCGTGGTTGAGTGTGTGTGTGAGTGTGGTTGAGTGTGTGGTTGAGTGCGTGGTTGAGTGTGTGGTTGAGTGTGTGGTTGAGTGCGTGGTTGAGTGCGTGGTTGAGTGCGTGGTTGAGTGCGTGGTTGAGTGCGTGGTTGAGTGTGTGGTTGAGAGTGTGTGTGAGTGCGTGGTTGAGTGTGTGTGTGAGTGTGGTTGAGTGTGTGGTTGAGTGTGTGGTTGAGTGCGTGGTTGAGTGTGTGGTTGAGAGTGTGTGTGAGTGCGTGGTTGAGTGTGTGTGTGAGTGTGGTTGAGTGTGTGGTTGAGTGTGTGGTTGAGAGTGTGTGTGAGTGCGTGGTTGAGTGTGTGGTTGAGTGTGTGGTTGAGAGTGTGTGTGAGTGCGTGGTTGAGTGTGTGTGTGAGTGTGGTTGAGTGTGTGGTTGAGTGCGTGGTTGAGTGCGTGGTTGAGTGCGTGGTTGAGTGTGGTTGAGTGTGTGGTTGAGTGTGTGGTTGAGAGTGTGTGTGAGTGCGTGGTTGAGTGTGTGGTTGAGTGTGTGGTTGAGTGTGTGGTTGAGTGTGTGGTTGAGTGTGTGTGTGGTTGAGTGTGTGGTTGAGTGTGTGGTGAGTGTGTGTGTGGTTGAGTGTGTGGTTGAGTGTGTGGTTGAGTGTGTGTGGTTGAGTGTGTGGTTGAGTGTGTGGTTGAGTGTGTGTGTGGTTGAGTGTGTGGTTGAGTGTGTGTGTGGTTGAGTGTGTGGTTGAGTGCGTGGTTGAGTGCGTGTTTGAGTGTGTGGTTGAGTGCGTGGTTGAGTGCGTGGTTGAGTGCGTGGTTGAGTGTGGTTGAGTGTGTGGTTGAGTGTGTGGTTGAGTGCGTGGTTGAGTGTGTGGTTGAGAGTGTGTGTGAGTGCGTGGTTGAGTGTGTGGTTGAGTGCGTGGTTGAGTGCGTGGTTGAGTGCGTGGTTGAGTGTGGTTGAGTGTGGTTGAGTGTGTGGTTGAGTGTGTGGTTGAGTGTGTGGTTGAGAGTGTGTGTGAGTGCGTGGTTGAGTGTGTGGTTGAGTGTGTGGTTGAGTGTGTGGTTGAGTGTGGTTGAGTGTGTGTGTGGTTGAGTGTGTGGTTGAGTGTGTGGTTGAGTGTGTGTGTGGTTGAGTGTGTGGTTGAGTGTGTGGTTGAGTGTGTGCTGTGGTTGAGTGTGTGGTTGAGTGTGTGGTTGAGTGTGTGGTTGAGTGTGTGTGTGGTTGAGTGTGTGGTTGAGTGCGTGGTTGAGTGCGTGTTGGGTCACGAGCGCATGTCCACTCTCTCTCTCTCTCTCTCTCTCTCTCTCTCTCTCATCCATCTCCATTGCTCCGTTCATTTCCAGGCTGCCCGCCCCCAGTCACCCCAGCTCTCTCACGACGACACCCATTCCAGGATAGAGCAGTATGCCAGCAGGTACGGTCACCATCCATCATATACCGAACGCCTCCGTCTCCGTCCCTCCTTTGATGGCACGAGTATAACCGCTGTATACATGAGAACACATGGGGCCTCGTCGTGGACGCGTTCAAAATGGGAGCGGCCGAGTTTCATTATGAAGATATTATCCCATTTTGACCTGAGATCAGATTCTAAAAATGTCTTCTACATCCTGACAGTTTTCTGAAAAAGCTATGTTTCTATGTCAGCTCGTATGAGCTGACATAGAAACACATCTGCTATTTTTCAATAGCTAAAGCATGACATGATGCTAACACCAAAAGGGGTTCCCACCCAGAATGGGTTATTGACCCGAATGAAGGAAAACAAAGACACCTGCTATTTGAAAAATGATTTGTGGATCGTTTTGTCCTGAACAAAACCGTATGCTGGCGAAATACTAATGCTTTTGAGCAGAGAATTCTTGTATTACGTTGTGTTGTTATGCAGACACTTTTCCCCCTTAACATTTATATTTCTTGTTTTTTTGTGTATTATACTGAATGATGTAGTGCTAGCAAGTCTTATAGCTTATAGAGACCTCATAGCAGCCCCACTACTGTATATTACCCGGACGCAGAGAGCTTTCATCATTAATGCATTCCTGACAGGGTGCTGGCCTCTCTGGCCTCTAGCCTCGCTTCAGTCACACACCATTAACCTCCAGTTAGCTCTTTCTTACCCTAATCCTTTATCTTTAACCGCTCTGGAGAGACTCTTAACATATAGTCTCACACACGCTTGTACACACGCATGCACACACGCACACACGCGCGCACACACACACACACACACACACACACACACGCACACATGTACTGTACACTCCATGTGGCCTTTTATTTAAATCTACATTGAGGGACCTGATTGCTGCTGCTGCCACCAAATGACAACAGAACCAAAGCAATTGTTAAAAACAATTGCAGTTAAATGCGGCATCATTAAAAATCAAGTTCTCAATGGCAGCCGTTTAAAGCGGACATTTCGTCCATTTCACAAACACTGTTTTCATGTCACTTCATATCCCACCGTGGTCTAATTTGAGCCGCGGGGGGCGACATGCGTGTCGTGTTCCTTTTTGGTTTAATCTGCCGGGCGAAGCCTCCATTACGGAGCCCTAGTAAATACACGCTTTGATCTGGAGAGCCAATCTAATTATCACGGCTGCTTTGTCTGGATCAACGGCCAGTAATCTACTGTGTTCTCCCACCGGCCTACACACACACACACACACACACACACACACTGGCTCACATCTAGTGCACGAGTTCCTGTTGTGCAAAATATACTGCAAACACAATAATGATCACATGGTTGTTGTTAGCAGTCGTTAACAGACACACACACACGCACGCACATAATTGCCTATCTTCAGGGTGGTGCCTGGTCATTTGGTAGTAACCAGCTTCTGTGAATGCCCGAGTAGATTGGCCCCCATAATCCACCATAATGACGTCCTTTTAGTCGTGTTCCAATCCCCGGGTCAATGAATTGAACATCATCAAAAAACCCTATCATCTCTCAAATGACAGCCTGTCGTTTCTCTTGATTGGTTGACAACACAGAATTAATGTGTGTGTGTGTGTGTGTGTGTGTGTGTGTGTGTGTGTGTGTGTGTGTGTGTGTGTGTGTGTGTGTGTGTGTGTGTGTGTGTGTGTG
Source organism: Protomyctophum parallelum (assembly GCF_964188405.1). NCBI lineage: Eukaryota > Metazoa > Chordata > Actinopteri > Myctophiformes > Myctophidae > Protomyctophum > Protomyctophum parallelum. The sequence continues at coordinate 16,422,013 of NC_139717.1, read as the reverse complement.
TGTGTGTGTGTGTGTGTGTGTGTGTGTGTGTGTGTGTGTGTGTGTGTGTGTGTGTGTGTGTGTGTGTGTGTGTGTGTGTGTGTGTGTGTGTCAGCTTAATTTGTCATTGATCAGTGGACATTCTGCGGTCGTCTAATGAGTGACATCATGTTTCCCAGGTTGGCCCAGATGGAGCGCTCCAACGGTTCTCTGCCCACCGACAGCAGCTCAGCCACAGGAAGCATGTAAGTCACCGCATGGAATAGAAATACCCATATCCACAAACAAATGGCATTTCATTTATACTAACTGACATATACATCCATGGAAAGACGGAGAAATACTAAATGGCAACTTTTACCCGTACATTTTACTGTACAGGGTGAGACTGTTGCCGTCTTACTAGAAGCTCGTCCTGTCTGCGGCGGGTACCACGTCTAAAGCCCAAACCACACCAAAGGGTCTGGGTGGGACTAAATGTTTTTGAGTGGTGCAACCACTCCAAGGAACAGCAATGTCCGTGTTCACCTATGTGTTGGTTCACCTATGTGATGTTAACGAGCACCAGTATGAGGAGTACCAGTAGGGGCGCTGTTGTGCCAGAAACAGAGAGAGAGAGACAGTGCTGCACTGTTGCCTGCTAATGAGAGAGAGAGAGAGAGAGGGGAGTTGCACCACTCAGTTCACACGGGTGTGATAGATGCAACAATGCAACTCATTGAGTTGCAAGGAGTTGCATTGGTGTGGTTTACCTTAAAAACCATGTTGTCCCGACCCGACCCTTTGGTGTGGTTTGAGCTTAACGCCACAAATGTGTGTCGCAGTGCAATCCGAGTGAGACACACTCAATAATGATAGGATTCCGTGGATAATAGTTTGCGAAGCTGGAGAGATATGATTAACTCAACTGTATTACGTTTCAAGATCTCTCTAAGCTTGGGGAGTTTCTCCGTGAAAGCCAAGACTTTCGAGGATAAATACACATGATCTGTATAATAGCTACTTTGGCTATCCTCTCGCATCAGTTCTTAATCTGTTTTGTATTCCGGGTTCGGTAATGCATTTCAATAAAGACGTGATGTCACGCATGGTGTCGCACCCTGGATTAAATGGTGATCTCATGCTAGATGTCGTATTCACACAGATTTAGAGACGCTTGTGTTTTTTTATGCTGCGTTTATGACGCAAAATAAAAGTTGAGAGCCATGGGGAACAGATGAACAGTGGCGGAGCTATGGATACAGCTGAAGAGATGGAGAGAGAGAGAGAGAGATATCATTCAAGTTAGAGCGACAGAAGAGGGAGACGGAGGGTACAGGCAGGACAATTTGACATGGTTGAATCAAGAGCGAAGCATGGGACGGAAATGGATTAAAGTGCCAACAATGAAAAGAAAGAGCCTTTCGGCCTCAGTGCTGATAACGACCAGGGCTGAAAGTGATGAGCATAGGGCAAACATTAAAAGGACGAAAATGTCAAGGGTGAGGAGAAGAGCTGATGAAAAGCAAGGAAGTGCTGAACTTCCTTATTTATTTTTCCCTCTCTTTGTATGGGTGCACGACGTGCCTGCGTTTCTGTGACAAGCTGTTAACAGTTGGAAAAGTCATGCTTGTTCCCTTCCCAAACTGAGATCCTAATCACAGGAATGAGTTCTCTACTATCAAACACCCTCAGAGATCACACACACACACACACACACACACACACACACACACACACACACACACACACACACACACACACATTCGCACACATGCTACCCTGCCCTACAAAAGTCAGAGTGCAGTAACTACATTTTTGGTCGAAATTGAGTTATAACAAAAACGTAACTCCTTTTGGTGTCTGTTTTGTCTTGTGACAAAGTTTCAGAGTTTCATTTTGTTTTGTTTTTAGAGAAAAGGCCTTGTACAAATTGCAGTAACTACAAAACCATAATAATATAACCATCATAATGTGCGACAGTATGACTGAGAAAGAGAGAAGAATACAATGTTCCAAAATAGCTTTCAATGTCATATTTCCACTATCATATTAACTGAATTAAAAAAAAGTCCCAGTCCAGGAAGTAGAATGCACAAGAAGAGAGTGATTTAATCCCACATGAAAAGAAAGAAACAGTGAACGTTAAGCCAACAGTTTTTTTAAATACAGCGACAGTATTCGATTGAAGACTTCTACATGCTAACTGGCAAAGAAAACTGCTTCGATTATACACTAAGTCAGAATTTGGGATTACCCACTTATTTACTACAAAAGTATTTAATATGGCCCTTTATAGATTCCATGGTCGGAAGCTGGGGCATATTTTTGCAAACCCGTTTGACGACTCAAACTGTCAAATCATGGCTGCACAGCACACACCATCAACAAGAAACTTTTTTAAAGAATCACTTTTACAAGATTTTTGGCATGGCATGCATTTAGATCAATCAACATACCTGTGTTGGGTTAACTTGTGAAATTAAAATATACAATTTTTAGCTTTTTATTGGGAAGGTATATTATTCTTCCGGTTTGAGGGTAAGGAAGTTCCAGATTGAGGGTTCCGGCCTGATGACAACAAAACCAGGACTACAACATGACGTAACGATATCATCCGTTCTCGACCGGATCACACGGCAATTTAGTAACACAGAGGTGGAAAGCCTGGTGACGCGAGGTTATACAATTATTGTTGGTGCTCATAAACTAGCCTTTACACTGGCAGATTTGTGTCTACAAACTTCAAAATCCAAACTTGACTACTGGTGTTTTTCTCACCTTAATTGGTAGCTCGAACACACAGATGCTTGCCAGATCTGACCACCCATCTCTGGCCCATAAACCAATGCAGAAATACACACTGTGGGCTATTAACACAGTGGCCATTTTACTCTCACGTTAACATAGTCGGGGGGGAGACTCGGGGTCTGAATGGTTGACTTAAAATGACTGCTGTGTGAATTATGGTCAGTAGATGAGACTGAGAGTGGAACGACATAGACAGTCATTGTGCAGGACACAGATAGATCTGTTTCTCTCCACTCTTAAGTAATGCAGGGAGAGGAGACATTATCCCTACTCCACCTGGCTCTCTCTCTCTCTGTCTGGGCTACAGCTCATTTTGTGCTCACTTGAGAGGAAAAGCCATTATCTAGCTCCTGAGCAACACCGACACACACACACACACACACACACACACACACACACACAAGTCACGACACAAACACATATTTCCGGGCAATAATGAGGTGAGGAAGATGATGGAGCAGTGAAGGCTAATGGGAAGAAGAGCAAAGCTGTGGTGACCAGATGCAGTCTTGTGGAGATCGAACTACAGCTCCTTGTCCTTTCACTCTAATTGCTCATTATATTAGCATCTCATTTGACTTACTTAGTAACAACTCTTCATGCGTATTCTGTCGCTAAGTAGATACAGCAGAGTAGGTTACTTAATTAAGTTGTACTTTATTTATTCCCCTGGGGAAATGTGTTCCATGTACAGTATTTACCCTACTAGCCGCAGAGCATCTTTCTTTATTTTTTAAGTGGTGCAAACCACTTCCTTAAGTGAGTATGTGTGTGGGTGCCTGCCTGCCTGCCCCCCCCCCCCCCCCCCCCCCCCCCCGGGGACCCCCACACGGAGTTGCATCACTTACTTCACACGGGTGTGATTTTTTTCTTTTTTTAAAGAATTATATTTGGGCTTTCATGCCTTTACATAAGGATTTGGAATACCTTTGGATTTTTTAGAGCCCGGGGCCTGCCATTCTGTGTCGTAGGCTCAATATGTCCGTTTGTCACCTCCCCTTCACAGAGGAGACCTTAGCAGTAATGTTGAAGGTTGTTTTGTAATCCTCTAGGCGAGAGATGTTTTCATGATCCTCATGAATGCCCACCTTCCATCCGTTTTCAGACGGCGTGTTTTAATGTAAAGTGTTGACAACTACAGTTCTTTAATTAGCCCCTGCAACACTTGTTATAATCAGCACAAGGCCTCTGTCTGGATTATTAAACAAAATGTTTAAACAGGATTTTCTGTTTAGCGTGCCATTTTCTAATTAAATGCGGTGGTTTGGGGTTTGCGATTACATTTCCCTGTGTATTAAATGCCTTTTCCGCTGATGAATGAGCATAAATGGCCTCTAAAACTATCCGTCCCAAAATAATTATGCTGAGAACTGGTGAATGGTACAATAGTGTGTGTGTGTGTGTGTGTGTGTGTGTGTGTGTGTGTGTGTGTGTGTGTGTGTGTGCTTCATTCAGAAATGAACAGCCAAAATCTTTTTAAATTAGTTCCTTTAAATATCGTAAATATAAATAGTCTTTTTTATTTTATTTTATTTATTTATTTATTTAATTTAGTCTCTTGCACATCTACAAAAACAAGGAGAACACCACCAAACAAGGGCCCAATGCACTGAAAGAGAAGAAACTCCCGCACGCTGTCTTCAAATGCAAATCAAAAGGTTTAATGGGAAACAATGTCTCAGTCTCAGTCTTTAGAACACAGAGAGAGAGAGACCATCTTTATACCCCTTTCAGAACGACGAGGGCACCGGGAGAGAATTTCCATAGACGTTTCAGAAAGTATTTATTTAAAGACCTTTAAACTTCGGACAATTCAAAACAGCTCCTGACAAATCATGACAATAAATTACTCTTCATATAACCACCGCGCTCTGACTATACAGTACTGTCCCCTTCGTCTGTACCAGGCCAGTACCTAGAGGTACCTATAGGTTTTTAAAAGAACCTGGGTACCTCTGGAAGCCACACCTCTGATGGGTGTGGTTTAGTCTTAAGGGGTGTGTTTTTTTCACCCACTGTGTAATATAATAAACGGACAGTAGGTGGCAGTAGGACAGTAGGACAGAGGCCAGAGCAACAATATTTGCCTCTGAGATGTAGTGGAGTAGAAGTAAAAGTATTGGAATTCATGAATACTAAAGTAAAGTACAAATGCCTCAAAATTGTACAGTACTTAAGTAAATGCACTTACTTTCCACCACTGTGGAATGGTGAGTGACTTTCTTAATATCATTTAAATATAAAAACTTAAATTAATAGGTTTACCATGCATGCCAAAATAGGATCTTTTCAATGGTTTTGTGATGTCATCAGGAGTAAGTCAGTAACAGTTTATATTTACCCCTGACTGTCACTAGGCTCTTTGAATATGCTTTCTCAAAGCCTGTATCTGTTTAAGAGTAATAAAACAAGTCTAAGGTTTAATCCAGGGGTTTTCAACTGATTATGAACCAGGGACCACCACCCTGACTGAAACTTAACCTGGGGACCACCACCCTGACTGAGAATCAACCTGGGGACCACCACCCTGACTGACAATTAACCTGGGGACCACCACCCTGACTGAGAATCAACCTGGGGACCACCACCCTGACTGAAAATCAACCTGGGGACCACCACCCTGACTGAAAATTAACCTGGGGACCACCACCCTGACTGAGAATCAACCTGGGGACCACCACCCTGACTGAAAATCAACCTGGGGACCACCACCCTGACTGAGAATCAACCTGGGGACCACCACCCTGACTGAGAATCAACCTGGGGACCACCACCCTGACTGAAACTTAACCTGGGGACCACCACCCTGACTGAGAATCAACCTGGGGACCACCACCCTGACTGAGAATCAACCTGGGGACCACCACCCTGACTGAAACTTAACCTGGGGACCACCACCCTGACTGAGAATCAACCTGGGGACCACCACCCTGACTGAAAATCAACCTGGGGACCACCACCCTGACTGAAAATTAACCTGGGGACCACCACCCTGACTGAGAATCAACCTGGGGACCACCACCCTGACTGAGAATCAACCTGGGGACCACCACCCTGACTGAGAATCAACCTGGGGACCACCACCCTGACTGACAATTAACCTGGGGACCACCACCCTGACTGAGAATCAACCTGGGGACCACCACCCTGACTGAAACTTAACCTGGGGACCACCACCCTGACTGAGAATCAACCTGGGGACCACCACCCTGACTGAAAATCAACCTGGGGACCACCACCCTGACTGAGAATCAACCTGGGGACCACCACCCTGACTGAGAATCAACCTGGGGACCACCACCCTGACTGAAACTTAACCTGGGGACCACCACCCTGACTGAGAATCAACCTGGGGACCACCACCCTGACTGAAAATCAACCTGGGGACCACCACCCTGACTGAGAATCAACCTGGGGACCACCACCCTGACTGAGAATCAACCTGGGGACCACCACCCTGACTGAAACTTAACCTGGGGACCACCACCCTGACTGAGAATCAACCTGGGGACCACCACCCTGACTGAAAATCAACCTGGGGACCACCACCCTGACTGAAAATTAACCTGGGGACCACCACCCTGACTGAGAATCAACCTGGGGACCACCACCCTGACTGAAAATCAGGAGTAAGTCTGTAACAGTTTATATTTACCCCTGACTGTCACTAGGCTCTTTGAATATGCTTTCTCAAAGCCTGTATCTGTTTAAGAATAATAAAACAAGTCTAAGGTTTAATCCTATTTAAAAAAAATAGGCCTATCAGTTTTTTTTTCTTCCTGAAAACCCTAAAAAAAATCACTTAGGCATAACTAAAAAAACATTGCATGGATGCACCTGGGACGTATCCTCAGTGATGTATCCTGAGGTCATTATTTTAAGAAGAAGACAACATTGAAGTGACATAATGGACACATTCCTTTGTTTTGTTTTGTCTTGTTTGATTATTGTTCAATGACATTCATTTGGAAAACTGCTTTGGGGTTAAGCAGAGGAATATACTGAGGGTGGAACCCCCCGTGGAACCCCCCCCCCCACTCTCTCTCTCTCTCTCTCTCTCTCTCTGTATGCTCACTACTGTATACAATTAACATAACCTGTTTGGCTAGACACTGGGGAGAGAGAGTCAAATACTACTAAAAGATTGCAACAGACTAGCATTTTTAATCAGCACAAACCAGGACATGCTAAATACAGGCATGTTTGGGTACAGAGCCTGCTTTTAACTAATTCAGATGGCATTTGGCATTTGGGGTCCTCAGAACAGATTGTTCAAAGACTGAGCTTAAATCTGAATTTGCTACACCAAATCATAAGAAAACAAAAAGAAAGCTATCTCACACACTGGAACAGATCTACTCAAAACCAGAGCAAAATGGAATGCTATTTAGCTCTAAACAGGGAATACACATTAGTAGAATACTTGAGCACAGTAACTGACCCAAAACTAAGGAAAACTTTAACTCAATATAGACTCAGTGAACACAGTCTTGCGAGGAGAGCACAGTTGGCACCCTGGCACCATTGTTTGGGACACAGCTAAAGGTGTTGAATGCGCCGTGGGGGGTGGGGTAATATGAACTGTCTTGCCAGTAAACTGAAGTTCCCTGGCAAGTATTAAATTAAATTCGTATTTAACATCATTAAATACGAATTAAAATACTCTATATTCTCTTGCATCCAAAGAGCCTAAAGTATTACCGATTTCCAATACTTTTACTTCTACTCCACATCTCAGAGGCAAATATTGTAATTTGGCAGGCAGGCAGACAGACCCTTACTATCAATCTATTTTTTTTAAAACCTCCTTTTTCAGCATTGAGGGCTATATAATTATAATTTAGGCCAATATCTTGGTTTGTAAAGAAAAACACTTGTTTCCCAATAAGTTACTTTTATTTTCTATAAATAACAAATCAAAATGAGAATAATAAAAGGTTTAACAACTTTGGGTTTTATGCCCTAACATTTTTTAAATGTTTCTTTAAGATGAGATGACTTGTAACATTCTTGTTAAGCTCTAAGTAAGTAAAAGAAAAAAAAGAGACAAATAGTAAATACAAAGTTCAACCAAACAATTACGTTTTTTGGCTGTTACAAATTCTTCTACTTTGTAGAATGTTCACATTGTTTGAACAGGTAAGACTATAAGAGCGAAAGTGTGAATACTAGTTAGTGCAATTTGATCTGCATGGCTCAGCCCTTCAGTGATTTGTGCCCTCACTTTATCATACTGTACATGCCAGGCAACACACGTGTGGTCATATGCGACCTGCATGGCATTTTGTAACGTGGTTCTGCAACTCTCTAAGCCCTTCCAGCCTTTCAAGTGTGGAGGTGTTAGTTGGATTCGGGGGTTGAGGCAAAGTAGTAGCCTGACCAGCTTATTAGCATGTCTAAAGAGACACTTGAAGCTGGAGATCCTATCATATCGTTCTCAACCTGTGGGACCCCAGATGACAGTGAAGTGTCAATTTAAGGACTTTTAAGACTTTTATAATGCCTCAAAGGCTCTAAAAGAAAAAATACCATTACTGCATCAAAAGTAATCAGCAAACCATGCTATAAAAACTGGTCAAACTGGTGAAAATAGCCGATCTACAAGTTCACAACGAGCTTGTAGATTGGCTATTTTCACAATATTTATCTGTGGAACCATTCTGTTGCTTGTCTGGGTGGGGGATCCCCAGTTCAAATATGATTACTTTGGGGGTCCTCAGAACAGGGGGTCCTCTCAAAAAAATTTACAAGATATATTGTGCCAGTTCAATTCTTGTTGGGAGCGTACCTATGTTCCCCAGGTTCTATGTTCCCCACCATGCAAAAAAGGTTCTTTGTTGAATATTTTGTTTTACATGCTGTAATTATACAGTTTGGCTGATTATTCCAATGAATTGGATTCAGTTGTAAAAAGAGCTGGCTTATTTAGTGGGTGGAAGGGGCCCGGTTGAAAAGTAATATAAAGTAATATGTAACTATATTACTCTTGATTCCAAGTAATAAGTAATGTCATAGTATTACTATTTCTAATGAGTAATAAGTAAAGTAAACATATTACTCTTAAGTAATATTGCCCCAGATGACAGTTGGTAACCATTTGGTTACCAACGCTCCATCATTTAGGCTGCATATGGGGACCACCTGGAATCCCCCCAAGGACCACTGGTGGTCCCCAGACCACCTGGAACCCCCCCAAGGACCACTGGTGGTCCCCGGACCACCTGGAACCCCCCCCCAAGGACCACTGGTGGTCCCAGGACCACCTGGAACCCCCTCGAGGGCCACTGGTGGTCCCCGGACCACCTGGAACCCCCCCAAGGACCACTGGTGGTCCCCGGACCACCTGGAACCCCCCCAAGGACCACTGGTGGTCCCCGGACCACCTGGAACCCCCTCGAGGGCCACTGGTGGTCCCCGGACCACCTGGAACCCCCCCAAGGACCACTGGTGGTCCCCGGACCACCTGGAACCCCCTCGAGGACCACTGGTGGTCCCCGGACCACCTGGAACCCCCTCGAGGGCCACTGGTGGTCCCCGGACCACCTGGAACCCCCTCAAGGACCACTGGTGGTCCCCGGACCACCTGGAACCCCCTCAAGGACCACTGGTGGTCCCCGGACCACCTGGAACCCCCTCAAGGACCACTGGTGGTGCACTAAGGGGGTAGCTTCATCTCTCTGCTAAGGGGGTCCCTGCTTCATATCTCTCTCAGCTAAGGGGGGTCCCTGCTTCATCTCTCTCTCAGCTAAGGGGTCCCTGCTTCATCTCTCTCTCAGCTAAGGGGGTCCCTGCTTCATCTCTCTCAGCTAAGGGGGTCCCTGCTTCATCTCTCTCTCAGCTAAGGGGGTCCCTGCTTCATCTCTCTCTCAGCTAAGGGGGTCCCTGCTTCATCTCTCTCAGCTAAGGGGGTCCCTGCTTCATCTCTCTCAGCTAAGGGGGTCCCTGCTTCATCTCTCTCTCAGCTAAGGGGTCCCTGCTTCATCTCTCTCTCAGCTAAGGGGGTCCCTGCTTCATCTCTCTCTCAGCTAAGGGGGTCCCTGCTTCATCTCTCTCAGCTAAGGGGGTCCCTGCTTCATCTCTCTTTCAGCTAAGGGGGTCCCTGCTTCATCTCTCTCTCAGCTAAGGGGCCCCTGCTTCATATCTCTATCAGCTAAGGGGGTCCCTGCTTCATCTCTCTCAGCTAAGGGGGTCCCTGCTTCATATCTCTCTCAGCTAAGGGGGGTCCCTGCTTCATCTCTCTCAGCTAAGGGGGTCCCTGCTTCATCTCTCTCTCAGCTAAGGGGGGTCCCTGCTTCATCTCTCTCTCAGCTAAGGGGGTCCCTGCTTCATCTCTCTCAGCTAAGGGGGTCCCTGCTTCATCTCTCTCAGCTAAGGGGGTCCCTGCTTCATCTCTCTCTCAGCTAAGGGGGGTCCCTGCTTCATCTCTCTCTCAGCTAAGGGGGGTCCCTGCTTCATCTCTCTCAGCTAAGGGGGTCCCTGCTTCATCTCTATCTCAGCTAAGGGGGTCCCTGCTTCATCTCTCTCAGCTAAGGGGGTCCCTGCTTCATCTTTCTCAGCTAAGGGGGTCCCTGCTTCATCTCTATCTCAGCTAAGGGGGTCCCTGCTTCATCTTTCTCAGCTAAGGGGGTCCCTGCTATTAAGACTTAATAGCTCTGCTCATCATGGGCCGACGCCACCTGGTGGTTGAATAGCTACTCCACACTCCACAATAAACCTGTGGGTGTGGCTGAGAATCTGGGGGTGTGTCTGTGGGTGTGTCTAACATAGATACCTGTAGGTACCCATGGATGTCATTTTGAGATCGAGGAAGAAACGGATAGGATTGTACCGTAGGTGCGCTACACGTTCAAAACATATCAAAATAAAGGCAGTGAGTTGCGATATTGAGGGGGCAGAAACCGAGCGCTTGAGCGCTGTTCATGCAGCCTGGAGAGGGACAAGCTGGAGTTTGAAATACATTGTTTTCAACGAGGGCGGCGCAAATAAGAGCAATTTTCGGCATGTGTGCATTAATATAAAGTCACTTTTTTCAGCCATCTGCTGTATTACACATCGTATTTAAGCCTTAAAAGTGTTAAAAACAAAACAATGCTGATGCTCACTCTATTATACAATCTATGCAGATTGACTATGAGGCATCTATGGCAGACCATGTGCCTGTGATATTAGTGCTTGATGTGGACAGTCTCCCTGAGTTGTCCCAAGATGTAGATAGCATCAGTAAGGGGAAGATAGATTGGTCTAAACTCACTAATGATGATCTCTTGGCTTATTATGAGAGAACTGATGTTGCGCTGAGCGATGTAGTTTTGCCCTATGATGCAATTTTATGTGCTAATGTCAATTGTAATATAAATTCTCACAACGAGGACCTTTGTACCCTGTATGAATCTATTGTGGGGGCTATGTATGAGGCTAGTAGACGCTTTTTTTCTTTTCATAATAAGAATAAAAATATTAAGCCTGGCTGGAATAAGCATGTGGCTGCACATCATGCAGAGGCAAAGAGGGCCTATAAGGCTTGGGTACTAGCAGGTCGGCCCAGACAGGGACCTCTCCTGGACCATAAAAAGCAAACTAATGCCAGGTATAAATATGCAATACGCTTCGTTGGCAAGCAGGAAGCGACGATGAGAGCGGACTCTATGGCTGAAAAGCTCCTTGACCATAATGCTACAGGGTTCTGGAAGGAGGTGAGAGCTCTGAACAGAAATAACACTCCTTTGCCATGCAGCATGGAGGGTGTCTCTGGTGTGGACAATATCGCAGAGGTGTGGAGGCAGCACTACTCTGATATATTCAACTGCGTTAAGAGTGACCCCTATGAAGTGGGAATTATGCATGACAGTGACGCTGTTGGTGTCACAGCCAATGAGGTTCTCCAAGCTATAACGCAGCTATCTGACAACAAAGCTAGCGGCTCAGATCAAATCACTGCAGAGCATCTTAAACATGCCAGCCCTAAGGTTGCGGTTCTACTAGCCATATGTCTCACTGGTCTCATGACACATGGATTACTGCCCCACACTATGTTGTCTGTCACTCTGGTACCAGTTATCAAGGACAAGGCAGGAAAAGTGGGGAGCTTGGATAATTATAGGCCTATTGCTCTTGCCAGTGTATTGTCCAAGGTCCTTGAAAGGATCCTATTAGCTCGTTTAGGCTCCTTTTTTAATACCACTGACAATCAGTTTGGGTTTAAGGCTAAACATGGTACTGACCTCTGCATTTATGCCTTAAAGGAAGTGGTCGATAACTACAAAAGCCATAATTCTTCTGTTATAGTTGGTTTTATTGATGCTTCCCGTGCCTTTGACAGGGTCTGTCATCGGAAGCTGTTCCTAAAACTGAAGGAAAGGGGGGTGCCTGACAGCATCATAAGAATCCTGGCATACTGGTATGCTAACCAGAGCATGCAGGTTAGATGGGGAAGTGGGGTCTCGGCTCCGTTTACTGTAGGTAATGGGGTCCGGCAGGGGGGGTTACTCTCCCCAGCCCTATTTAATCTTTACATGAATGACCTCTCTGTTCAGCTGAATAACTGTAACACAGGGTGTATGATTGGAAACTCTCTGGTAAACAATCTGATGTACGCTGATGACTTGGCAATACTCTCTCCCAGTAGTGCTGGCTTTCAACAGCTGCTAAATGTATGCTCCGAATATGGGGTAGCGTATGATATTAAATATAATGCCAAAAAGAGCGTAGTAATGTTCTGCAGGACGAAAGGGGATAAAGACCTCTCCTTTCCCTCCTTTTATTTATCTGATCAGGTGTTATCCATTTGCAGTAAAGCCAAGTATCTGGGACATGTGATAACTGACCAACTGTCTGATGATGAGGATCTGTATAGGCAGCGCCGTATACTGTATGCTCAGGCAAACATGCTGGGGAGGAAATTCCGCTCATGTTCACCTGAGGTTAAAGTTAATCTTTTTAGAGCATACTGTACTCCCCTCTATACCGCCCCCTTGTGGGTGAAATTTAAGAAAGCAAGTTTGTATAAACTGCAGGTTGCCTATAATGACTGCATGCGTATATTATTGAACAAACCAAGGTGGAGCAGTGCAAGTGAGTTATTCTGTAGTGTGGGAGTTTACACCTTTCATGCATTACTGAGACACTTGATGTATAAATTTATGTGTCGGCTCAATGAGTCTAGAAACTGCATAATTATGCTGCTATGTAACCCCAGCCTCAGTAGCACCAGGTACCGGTCTGCTTTCTGGAAGCACTGGTATGAATGTTTATTGTAAAAATGATGTTTTTATGGGTTAGGGGTGTTTCTTCTCTGTATGTACTGTTTTATGTTATTGGACCCTGAGTCTGAACAAATAAAGTTGATTGATTGATTGATTGAATGCTGTCCTTATTGGCAGATAACGTATAATCTGAGTGTAATTCCAATGAGAGGAGTAACATTTGGACACCCAGGTGAAAAGAGCCATGTTATTGTCCGAACACTAATTCGTCCAACTTAGCTCTATGACCCGCCGCCCTCAAGCATCCAGTGACAACCTTCCTAAACGTTAAGTTGATCCTTGTCTTAAACCTCTTCTCCGACCAAATCAAATCGTTGCAGTGAAGCACGCTGGCCATCTGGAGCCGTGCCAGGCCTTAGAGTAACATTAAACATCACATGCGTCAGGAATTAATAGTCCTTCCCTTTTGTCCTTTTGCAAACCTCTCATTCAGAGCGTCAGGCTTTTTTACTCTCTGCTTGTAAGAGTTGCGTCTAATTCTTTAACGCCATCCCACCAGAGTTTATTTTCTGTCTACTAGAAAGTCAGTAGCAATTCTACTTGGTTCTTACTCGACACACGTGTACTGTACATGCAAATCACCCATTATTACACACTAAATGCTATACAGGGAGGAGGCCAGGGAGGTGGAGGGAATTTGAACGGCGACATCTGAACAACTACTGTCTCAGCTCAAATGCAAAGTGAACGCAGAAGAGTGACTGCGTAACATTTAAGAAAACATCTACCGGTTTCATTTTTTTCCACCCTCTATTTCCCATTCCAAGTGCGTTTGTCTTATATCACCAGCGCTGCTTTTCAGTACATTTTCTGAAAATGTGTACATTTCAAGTACTATTTTCAGCAATAATTGTTTTGGTGGGTAGATCTTGTTGAGCTGGTCATTTTGAAAGTACATAGCTCTTGTCTCAAGTCCAAAAAGTGTGGTCAGTCAGTCACCCCTGGCTTAAATGGACCGCCTGACGTACTGTGGGCGTGTGTGAGTTAGCTTGAAGCGAATGAGAAGTAGACAGACTGATTTAGTGGGAGTATATACAGTAACTATTAGCGAATGAATGGAAGGGGCGGCCGGACCATCTCCCGGAGACTTCCTATTGGTTCACCAACCTCCCCCCCACTGCTCCCAACTCCACACAGCAGAGAACACTGACGTCACCACATTTGGAGTGACACCCCTCTTCTGCCCTCTTATTGGTTATAGCGAAAATACGAGGCTGACTCCACTCGTAAGCCCGTTCTCGTGCATCTCTCGTCCAGGCGCTTTTTCCGTCTTTGAAATCAAACCGTAATTAGAAGTAGCTCCTGCATGTCGTTAACGAACTATCGCTGCGCTGCATCCAACCTGGCGACACCATTGTGAGCATGTCAGTGTTGCCAATGTTTCACATGGTTCAAAAGCCATTTTGCAAATTGGCGGGCCGTAGCCAGAGGCTTGAAGGATCCTGGCATCCAACGGTTTGGGCGGTTTCTTCTGCTCGGCAATTAAATGCCTGTATTATTTTTGGCTTTGTGTTGGCATGGGTGCCTTCTGACTAACTGGACCAATGCATGACTGTGTGTGCTCAGATGTGTCTTTGTGTTTGTCTGTGCATGCCCACGTGTCTTTTTTTGTTCATCTGAGAGAGAGAGAGAGAGAGAGAGAGAGAGAGAGAGAGAGAAAGAGACAGAGAGAGAAGCCATGATTAGAAAGAGAATGCAGTCTGTTTTCTTTCACTGTCGGCCAAAGCCAAAAGCCACCATCAATGCCGGTGGCAGCCAGTCACTAAAGGAGCCTAGCCATCTCTCTCTCTCTCTCTCTCTCTCTCTCTCTCTCTCTCTCTCTCTCTCTCCTCTCTCATGCAAATCTAATTTATCTGCCTTCATCCTTTGTTGTCTAATCGTGTACAGTGTTACCTTTTTGTGCTCAGCCAGCCTTGCTTTCAGTTGAAGCTCTGAACTGAATTTATTTGTGTTAACCATCACAGCGGAAAGATAAGCCCCCCCCCCCCCCTCCCCCCCTTCCCTAAGAAAGAAGAAAAAGAAAACAGTCTTTTGAAAATCCTTCACAAGCTTTAAAAGGTCTCATCACAGGGGAGTGGTGAAAGGATTTTTGCTCATTGTTTCCTTCCACTTGTAGCGCTTCCCTTTACCTTGTCCTGTCTCACTTTGACACTCTATCCTGTTCACTGTCTATCTCTGTCCTTTGTGACCCAGCCCTGCCATACAGTGCTATTCAGCCTCAGTGGAGGGGGTCAGTGTGTGCATGTGCGTGCGCGTGTGCGTGCATGCGTGCGTGCGTACATGCGAGATATGTAAATTAACTACGCATCGGGGCCATTTGACTGAAGTCCTGCTTCCCAGTTGGCTATAAAAGCTCCCCTCAGGCGTGTCCTCCCTTCACCCTCACCGAGCACCGCTGGCTGCCTCTCTGCCCAACGGATAGCTCTACCATCCATCACTGTTAATGCAGGTTTCATGCTTTCATTAGTGTCTTCCCCTCACCACCACCCTTTCCTTACATAACCCCTCCTGCCCCATCTCTTCACCACCACCACCCTTTCCTTATACATAACCCCTCCTGCCCCATCTCTTCACCACCACCACCCTTTCCTTATACATAACCCCTCATGCCCCATCTCTTCACCACCACCACCCTTTACTTATACATAACCCCTCCTGCCCCATCTCTTCACCACCACCACCCTATTCCTCCTCTTCATGTTTCTCTCCCTCCAGTGTTTCAGCTATACTCTCCTTTAGGGAATCGGCGTTAAGCAGAGAGCTGACCTGATCACGACAGTAGTCCCCATTTGCGCGTTCTCTCTTTCTCCCCCTCTCTCTCTCTCTCTCCCCTTTTTCCGAACTCTCCTGAACTTGAACGCAGCATTTCTTTTTACGTTGAAAGAATGTGTCTTGTGTGTGGAGAAATCCATGTCGTACGTCATCTCCGGGGTCGCGGCCTGAAAATATTTATATTTTTGCTATTTTTACCCAAAAGTTTCATTTTAAGGAATTTCAGACTCTGCCTCTATCATTCTCTGCACGTCCCTGCTCTCTCTCTCTCTCTCTCTCTCTCTCTCTCTCTCGTCCCCAGGGTTTTTTCTCTGCATGCCTGCTGTAGCGTCCTGCTGTGTTGGGTCCTGTTTAATTGGTCATTCAATGTGTGAAGGAACGGCTTCATCCTCCTCACAGACACACACAGCACCACCGACTTTCTGACTTCCCCCACTAAACATCCCTCTCTGTAAAAGTCTGCGTGTGTGTGTGTGTGTGTGTGTGTGTGTGTGTGTGTGTGTGTGTGTGTGTGTGTGTGTGTGTGTGTGTGTGTGTGTGTGTGGTTTCCTGAGGCTTTCTAACAAGTTCTACTGATGCACGTTAAGCTATGGGGCTGTGTCAAATCCGCCTTCCCCGTGTCTCTCTTTCCATGGATCTTATTGTTAACTGGCTGACTCAGCTTTCCCACCCTGACAACCGTCTCCATGAAAGAATGAGAATGACGGATAACTTAAACCCTCTCTGTGTTTGAGGGAGAGCCCGCGCCGTGCTGCATGTGTGTCCGCGTGCACCCGCTGCAGCACATCACGACAAGAGGAGGGAAACATCCATCACGGGTGTCAAAGACGGGAAGAAAAGTATTTTTTGGAGTGAGAGAGGGGAGGGAGGTGGGATAAGTAGAAGGAGAAAAGAAAGAGAATGTCTGGGTGTGTTGTGAGAAAAAGAGAGCCTTACCTACTGTAATTATTCCTGGCGACATGGTATTGGAATGTTTTCAGAGATGCGAAGATTCCGCAAATACTTTGAGAAAAGGTTTTGAGTTCCCGGAGAGTTTTTGCATCTTACAGTAGCACCATTCATTCATGGCTCACCTCGGGAAAAGTTCAGCTTTGGCGCGACGCATTGTGTTGCTTTTTGTTAAGCTTGAATACAATGGTACACCAGGGGCTTAGCCGCCCTACGGTACACTCTTCAGCTTTATGTAGGTTGAGCGCAACGCTGTCTGCTCGGCATTCTTTGTTCCCGAGGTTGATGTGGACCACGTGCGCAGCATTCATTTGCTGCCCGCACTCCATCCATAGTCCTTTCCCATGAAACATAGCGTAATTATGTCGGAGACAAAGCTTGCTCTTTGGAGGCCTTCTTGATATGCGCGTGACGGTCTTGATAAACTGAACAAGCCGTGGACATTTTGCTGAACTCACTGTCTTTGTCCAGCACAAATCATTTCAATGGCGCCCTACGACAAATGTGCCACAGACTTCTTAGTGTTATGTTTTCCCTAGCTGGAGGATGTTATGTCTAACTTGGTTATGGGTGCACTGCGCGCACCAAGTTGTGTCCCCGAGATTTTTGAGTGCCTCGGAATATCATAAATTCTAATGTGCCGGCGGGTTCAGTTTATTCACACGAGGCGAGAGCATAAAGACGAAGTACTAAGAAAGAGCTATAAAATGTTATTTACATAGACAGATACAAAGAAAAGTAATGTTTTGCAGACGAAGCAGACATGGCTAAGACTGTAGTGCATTTTGGATCACAGAACACGCAGCTGTTTGCAGCTGTGAATTCATATCACGTAGTATACATCATCGTCATATGAGCTTTATACTCATTGTGTGAAGCCCACTGGGTGTCTTCCGTCCTGTTTGCTACGGCATTACAGACTACACTGCATGTCTGAAATTACAGACTACACTGCATGTCTGCATTATAGGCTACACTGCATGACTGCATTACAGGCTACACTGCATGACTGCATTACAGGCTACACTGCATGACTGCATTACAGGCTACACTGCATGTCTGCATTACAGACTACACTGCATGACTACATTACAGGCTACACTGCATGTCTGCATTACAGACTACACTGCATGTCTGCATTACAGACTACACTGCATGACTGCATTACAGGCTACACTGCATGACTGCATTACAAACTACACTGCATGTCTGCATTACAGACTACACTGCATGACTACATTACAGGCTACACTGCATGTCTGCATTACAGACTACACTGCATGACTACATTACAGGCTACACTGCATGACTGCATTACAGACTACACTGCATGACTGCATTACAGGCTACACTGCATGACTGCATTACAGACTACACTGCATGACTGCATTACAGGCTACACTGCATGACTGCATTACAGGCTACACTGCATGACTGCATTACAGACTACACTGCATGACTGCATTACAGGCTACACTGCATGACTGCATTACAGACTACACTGCATGACTGCATTACAGGCTACACTGCATGACTGCATTACAGACTACACTGCATGACTGCATTACAGGCTACACTGCATGACTGCATTACAGGCTACACTGCATGACTGCATTACAGACTACACTGCATGACTGCATTTCATGCTAGGCTGCTCGACTGCATCATAGGCTACAGTCGCTACACTGAGTCCAGGGGATGGAGACGTGTACTACTCAAGAAGTAGTGTTGAGCAGGTGGTGCGGCCGTGCGGGGCGATACCACCCAGCCATCACACAGCCTAAACCAACATAACCATAATATTTGCACACGGCAGGCCTTCCTAACACTAATTGCATTTGCTGTAAAAAAATAAATAAAATAAATAAATAAAACTAAATTAGGCCTATTTTCTGTTATTCCCCTGCCCCAGAGGATGTCCCGGGCCTTATTTAGTGTTAATATTCATTCACGTGCCCAGGCCGTAGCGTAACGGTCTGGGCACCGGACTGGTAATCCAGTCGCAGTGTGCCGCGGGTTCGACTCCCGGACCCGACACGGCCTTTACTGCATGTCATCCCCCCATCTCTCTCCCGTTTCCTGTCAGCCTACTGTCTGTCCCTTCAAAAAAAATCAATAAAAGGCGTAAGCCGCAAAAAGATATCTTAAAAATAATAATAATAATATTCATTCACGTTCAACCTCTTTGCTGGGGGTACACGGGGATGCAGCTGTACCACCCCCAGTAACCCTATAGTTTCTCTCTGTGTCTTTTTTTTCCTCCCTCGGCGGTGGCTCTCGCCCTTGCACTTGTACACTGTATATAAGCTTCCTATGTTTGTGCCAAGCTTCCCCACCCGTCCCCTCTCTTCACTCATCCATCTCCTCCCTGCCTCCGTTCGTTCGTTTCCATTATCAGATAATGGAAACCTGACACATCTGTGTTGCTCAGGGGATTGCGGTCTCATGGTGTGTAGCAGGCCTACAATAGCTCCACATATCTCACCCTGTAGTATCTCTGCTACCAACATACCAGTAGAGATCAGGTGCAACTTCAGCTGGCATTTTTCACTATGCACTTAAGCTGGCATGGGCCACACAAGGGCACACTATTTTTCTCCTTTGCCGAGATGAGTGATGCATGGTCTGTATGTATGGTGAGTCTATGAATGAGTGCAAAGGCAGGTTTTTAGTAATGTCAGACTCCTTTGCTTCTGTTGCATGTCGGGAAGAAACCACCTAACTCCAAAATGTTCATTTTTCAGGAAATGAAAAAAAGAAAAGAAAAAAAATCAAGAAATGAAGAAATATATATATATTTCTAAGATAAAGCAATCCTACGTCGTCAAAGTTGGTGTTGTGACTTTATGTATTGTCAATTACTTGCATGAGAGGGGGAGAGGTGGTGGAGTTAGGTGGTTTCCTCCCGACAGCAACGATGTGCTGTTGACACTGTGCCTGACTGATTATTTGCAGTAGATAGGAATGCAAATATATTTTCACTGTAGTCAATTAAAGAACTGGATTGAAACCACTGCCGTGTCCATGCATAATCATTACCTCAGCTGTGGAGCTGGTATAATTTTTTAGCCCCCATCATTATATTTGTCTGTCTGTCTGTCTGTCTGACACAAATCCTGAAATCATCCAACATTGTTTGACTGGTTGGCCAAACAACGATCCTCCAGGCTATGGACTGGAACTAGACAATTGGGTGCCTGCCTGTATTGGATCGACACCACCTATGGGATGTACCAGTAGCCAATCGCGGGCATGCAGTACATTCTTCAGCGCAAGCCAAGAAATGACAACTCCTGAAAGTTAAAGTTACGTTGAAGTTCAGAAACAAGCATATACATATTATTCTTTGTTGGCTCTTTTTTGCACTCTCTTGATATTATCTTATTTTGCTGTTGTTGTTATTGTCTACTATGCTGCTGCATTGTCTGAAGGAAGCCAAACCAAAAAATAAGTGTTCCTCTTATGTACACAAGACGTACTGTAATAATAAAGTACAGCCGTGAACCTTGAAAGTCACCTTTTACTTTTTGAGGGGTGCTAGCCCCTCCTATATATACAGCTCTTTGTCCTTTTTGTGTAACGCTGTTAACGCTGTGTAACACAAACATTAAATGCCATTGACAATGAAAGGAGAATTTACGTCATGTGTCTGAGCAAATCGACATGTTGTCACCATCGTACATGATGATGTACGATGATAAGAGTGCCCCTCACTCCACACATTTTTGGGGCTTTTTTCTGCCATTACTGATAGATGTATAGTTGGTAGACAGGAAACTGGGAGATGGATGCCGGGGGGGGGGGGGGGGGGGGACCCGTTTTGGTGTTAGCATTATGTTATGCTTTAGCTATTGAAAAATAGCAGATCTCTACGAGCTTGTAGGTCTGCTATTTTTGAAAAATCGAAGAACGACTGACATAGAAACATATAGCTTTTTCAGAAAACTGTCAGGATGTAGAAGACATTCTTTTTAATCTGATCTCAGGTCAGACCTTCTGAGTCTGACATCCTGTAAATGTGTCTGTACAGGGACGACGAACATGCTCTGATCCTGCAGTACTGCCAGACCCTGGGAGGAGAGCTGTCGCCCTGCAGCCAGCCCCAGAGCCCTGCTCAGATCCTCCAGGCCGTGGAGAGGGAGGAGAGAGGAGAGCTGGAGAGAATCATCTCCCGCCTGGAGGAGGAACAGAGGTACATTGAGGTTTATTATGACCTGTGGGGACACTGATGAAGGCTGGAGGAGGAACAGAGGTACATTGAGGTTTATTATGACCTGTGGGGACACTGATGAAGGCTGGAGGAGGAACAGAGGTACAGTGAGGTTTATTATGACCTGTGGGGACACTGATGAAGGCTGGAGGAGGAACAGAGGTACAGTGAGGTTTATTATGACCTGTGGGGACACTGATGAAGGCTGGAGGAGGAACAGAGGTACAGTGAGGTTTATTATGACCTGTGGGGACACTGATGAAGGCTGCATAGCCCCAACGTTTGTCTTCCATTATGCATTATCCATTACCGTTATTTGTGAAATAACTAAGTACATTTTCTTAAGCAATGTACTTGAAGTATATTTTTTAGGTATACTTTACTTGAGTATTTTCAAGATCCAATACTTTTACTTCTACTCCACTACATCTCAGAGGCAAATCCTGTACTTTTTATTTCACTACATTTATTTGAAAACTTTAGTTGCTAGTTACTTTGTAGATTGTTATTATTATTACAAAACATACATTAACCTCAGCTTCAACTACATTTCGGCCATTTGAAATAAATAGCAGATCTACAAGCTCACAATACGTCGCTATTTTGTAAAGATTTTTTTTGCAATGGGACATTCTGCATAATGGGTGCTTTTCCTTTTGGCACTTTACGTACATTTCATGTACTTTTACTCAAGTATATTTTGAATTCTGGACTTTTACTTATAACAGAGTATATCTATGTTGCACTATTGATACTTTTACTTAAGTAAAACATGTGAGTGCTTTTTCCACCACTGAAGGTGACCTGTGCCAGAGTTGACGTCTGGCAAAAAAGGGAGAGGCATGAGTTTGGATGAAGGGTAGATCTGTTGATTTAGATATGGAATCGACTTCGTCAGTCACAGCTGGGGCAGATTTATATCTAAAATCGATACAAACACATACGGTAGCTGGCATCAGGAGATGTTATTCAGTACAAAGGGTACCTGTCTGTTTGTGGCTGCCTTGTTTGCCGGTCAGGTCATCTTCTTCTTGCGTGCGATGCTTTTGTCTCATTGCATAATACAATACAACACAGAAGCACTCCACTCACGCTTTCCGAATGCTGCTTCGGTCTCATACACACGCGCCAAGTCACTGTGCATTTTGATCGGTGCCTGGAAATGGCTTAGGAACGGAGGGATATTGGTGCGTGCTATTGTTGCAGAGAGGCTTTTGAGAGCCTCTTCCGGAGCGAATTAACGCTTGTGCGCACACACACACACACACACTCTCTCTCACACAAACACACACCGTGCTTCACTGCCAGGCTCATAAACAGCTACTTAAGAAAAGCACTACAGCTGACAGCTGTGTTTGTGGTGGGGGGGGGGGGGGGAGTGGCTGGTGGATCTCTGTGTGTGACTTTCTACTTCCGATATGACTTTTACCGTGAAAGCACAAGTTAGAGGTAAAAATCACACACGTGTGAACTGAGTGGTGCAATTCCCCCCCCCCCTCTCTCTCTCTCTCTCTCTCTCTCACTCTCTCTCATTAGAGTCACTACCCCTCTCACTGTTTCTGGCGCCCCCTACTGCTATTATTAAGTCACATACTCATGCTCACACAGACAGACACACACACAAACAAGTACGAGGACATTGCAAGCTGGTTGTAGGAGTGGTTGCACCACTCAAAAAATGACACCCCCTGCTGTGTGTATTTACACGGAGGAGGCCTTTGGATCGTCTGTATCAAATCTCTCTCGGTGTCTCTCGACGACCACAACATCCCTTCCTTTCCCCCCACACAGGAGCCTGCAGAGGGAATACGAACACCTGAAGGAGCAGCACAGCCAGCGAGGAGTGGTGGGGGTCCCCGCCCCTCCTCCTCCTCCCCCCGGGGGCCACTGGGGGGGGGACGCCACCGAGGGCAGCGCCTCTGGCCTCCCCGACGAGGCGGACCTGCTGGCCGAGGCCAAGCTGCTGCGTCAGCACAAGGGCCGCCTGGAGGCCCGCATGCACATCCTGGAGGAACACAACAAGCAGCTGGAGTCGCAGCTCCACCGCCTCCGGCAGCTCCTGCACCAGGTAAGCAAAGTTACCATGTTCACCCAGGGTAACAAAGTTACCATGTTCACCCAGGGTAACAAAGTTACCATGTTCACCCAGGCCAGGGTAACTGGACTAAGAACTTACCATGTTCACCCAGGCCAGGGTAACTGGACTAAGAACTTACCATGTTCACCCAGGCCAGGGTAACTGGACTAAGAACTTGTTTACAGCCAGGCCCTGCTCATAGAACATTTCATGGTAGGGGTTCAATGCCTTGCTCAAGGGCACTTCAGCGGTGGTATTTTAATAACGTGCCTGGCCGGGGATACGAACTAGCGACCTTCCGATATCAAGACCGCTCCGCAAACCGTTCGGCCACCGCTGCCCGTAACATGGTGGAAAGCAACCTTTCAACATTTACTTAACCCATTTTGGGGCGGGAACCCCTTTTGGTGTTTTAAACATAACATTATGTTGTAATTTAGCTATTGAAAAATAGCAGATCTACAAGCTCGTAGCGTGCCACTCTGTAGATCTGCTATTTTTATCGTGAAAATTTAAATTTCAACTTTTTTCAACGTTTTCAACTCAAACCTTTGCTTCTGGGGGTGTCCCTGGAACAACGTGTTTTCAGATGGGGCTCGGCGGCCAAATACAGATATTTTTGGGGGGTCCTTGACATGAACATGTTTGAGAACCACTGACATAGAAACATGGGTTTTTCAGGAAACTGGCTTTAGAAGACATTTGTAGAATCGTTCTCAGGTCGAAATGGGTTAAGTACTGTACAATTCTGAGGTATTTGTACTTTACTTGAGTATGTCCAATTCCATGTACTTTGACTTCTACCCCACGACATCCCAGAGGCAAATATTATTGTACTTTTACTCAAAACCTTTAGTTACTTAAGTTACGTTGTAGATATTGATTATTAAGACAAAACGTAATCACTTCAGCCGTATACATTCTGTATACAGTATACATGCGACGCATTGTGAGCTTGTAGATCAGTTATTTTCAAGTTGAAAACTTGAATAATGCATAATGCGTACTTTCTACTTTTGGTACATTAAGTACATTTTAATGCCAATACCTTACTTTTACTCAAGTACATTTTCAATTCTGGACATTTACTAACTTTACTTTAACAATTAAGTACTTTATTTCCACCACTGCATAATACTGCACATTACCAGGCGTTTGGACACCAGCAGTAAAGCAGCTTAAGGTTTAGCATGGCAATGTGCAACTGTCCGCAAGGATGGCTCTAATTGGAGTCTCATCCAGGGTTTTTCCAGGGTTAGTCATGTTGTATTATTTTTCTACAGGAGACCATGGCACAGGGGGAAACACAAGCTCTCTTCACCAACGTTGATTGGAATACTACAATACCACTAAGTAAAAAAAAAACAATACAGGTTAATTGACGTTAGCTGTTATCACCATGTAATTGTCAAAGTACACGGTCGACGGAAACTAGGGATAGTTGACCCATTTTGGGGCGGGAACCACTTTTGGTGGTAGCATTACGTTATGCTTTAGCTATTGATCTACATTGATCTACAAGCTCATAGCGCGCCACCGAGTGGCACGCTACGAGTGGCTCGCTACGAGCTTGTAGGTCTGCTATTTTTGAAAAATCATAAAGTTCGCTCTGAAAGAATATATATTCAAAGATTTGCGCCACATTTTCACGATTTTTCTTTAAAAAAAAAAACTAAAGTATAACATAATGCTTAAAACACCAAAATGGGTTCCCGCCCAGAATGGATTAAGGATGGGAAGCACACTTCGTCCACAAAGAGCCCTAGATAGCCGTGCGAAATAAATAAATACGTCTTTAGTGGATTGTCTACGAGACACGTGGAGTTCATAATATGTGGACACAAAAGCACCCGTTCACAATGAATCCTGCCTCCTTCGTCTGCCGTGCGTTTACAGATCCGATAGTCTTACTCTTAATCACATCATTACTATTCCATCCATGGATCTCCGCTTCTCCCCATCAATAGCTTTAAATGTCTGTTTATATTATACGCCTGGCCTAATCGCTGTGCAAAGTTGGATAGCTCCTGCTGGGAGAGAAGTCTTCCAACCAACCACACAGCCAATGAGAGTAAATTATGGGTAGAGAGAGCTTTGACTCTCTGCCTAGATCTGGGCGTGGCGGCACAGTGGAAAAAGTCGAGGGTGGTTTAATCAACGGAGAGCCCAAAGCAATTCCATTTTCATCCATCGCCCAAATGTGGAATTTTAAAACGTTTATTGCAAAAAGATGCTTTCTGGGGGCTAAATCTGCTATGTTTGCGATAGCGTAGCCTACGTGCGCTATCGCACTCCCAATGAGTAATGTGATCTACTACATCGCATTACCCACACTGTACATTATTTGGTGTTCATATATTCAGAACGGGTAAGGTCTAGTATAGATCATTCTGGGGATCCTTGACACAAGTTTGAGCACCGCTGAAATAGGATTTAGAAGACTTTATTTTTATTTTTAATCGTCCTCAGGTCTAAAATGGTTTAATAAATGAACCCTTTTTTACATTTAAAGATTGTGCGATGTTTTTCTACAGGATTTGTGCACGTTTGAGCCTAATTATTCAGAAAACCCCAAACCACAGTTCAGTTTTTTTTTTTTTTTGGGTGCAAATATTGTTTTTTTATTATGTCACCAAGACCTTTAATGTATTTACTGAATAAAGCTTCTGAGATGCAAACACACAAACACTGTGTCATGCACGCAGAAGAACTTGACCCCCCGGGGGTCCAGTCGATATGTCAGCATGGCTCTCTGTCAAACGGGGACGCCCACACATTCATAATTTGCGCTCCTGGAGGCTTGCTATTCTAAGACGGGCCTGGAGACATTGGCTGGGCTCCGGAGACGCTTCCATTGCGTTATAGCCTTTACTGGCGCCAGCGGCAGCCAGAGATAAAGGAGGAGAGGGATGGACAGAGGGAGCCGGATAAGAAGGATGGGGGGAAAAGGAGACGTGGGGGTGAGAGATAGAGAGAGAAGGAAGGGGTTTCAGGGAGCGTAGAAAGCATTGATTTGGTGTCTGGCAATTGAACGCTAAAGGCCATAGGGATTCTGTAGGAAATGTCACTGGGCTTCACGTGTTCTCTCCTGATCATCCGACGGCGGCAAGGTGTGTGTTCAACCCATTTATCAGCCGACCCAGGTAGTAAAATTATATTGACAAGCAATTAACCCATTAAGACCTGAGGCCAATTCTACAAATGTTTTATAATCGGTTTTCTGTTGCTGTATCAGTGGCTCTCAAACTTTTTTCATGTCAAGGACCTCCACCATGATATGTATTTGGCGGTCGACCCAAACAATTTTATTCCCCAGGAAGCAAAGACTTGTGTTTAAAGAAATGTTCGCTTAAAAAAAGCAATTAAGGTACTGTTTTGTTCTTCCATCGTTAGAGCAGCTGGTGCCAAGTGTTCTTTTCCCCCCTCCTGTCTGGCTGCGTATGTTGTGCTATAGCAAACCTTTTCATATGAGGTGCTCATCAGCTCCTACTTCATTACACACAGAATGCATCTGTTGTCTGGGCGCTCTTATAATCTGACAGGACATATTGAAGTTTATCCTGCTGTCCCTCTTACTGAAGTCCTTTCTAGATACCCTGCCTTCCTACACACAGTATATAGCTACAAAGCTGATGGGTATCAGTTAGAATAAATCTAATTCTTTCTTTCTTTCATTCTCTCTCTCTCTCGCTCTCTCTCGCTCTCGCTCTCTCTCTCTCTCTCTCTCTCTCTCTCTCTCTCTCTCTCTCAGCCGGAGGTAGACTCAAGGGTAAATGGCGTGTCCTCTCCCAGCGTGCAAGAACAAGGGCCACTTAATGAAAACTCAGGTGATTCATGCACAACACACACACACACACACACACACACACTGCTGCTGCTGTTGCTATGAGACCAACATACAGTACACACTGCTTGCTGATGATGATGCAGATATACTGTACATGTGCACAACCCCCTCTAGCCAATTAATCGCCATGGGAGCGGCTACACTGGACTGCAGCTGTTCACATCACTCATACTTTGTTACTGTGTGTGTGTGTGTGTGTGTGTGTGTGTGTGTGTGTGTGTGTGTGTGTGTGTGTGCGTGCGTGCGTGCGCAGAGGAGATGCTGGACCCCCACAACAGCAGCTCAGACCTGGCAGACGTAATGGAACAGATTAACAACACCTTCCCTGCATGCAGTCGTAAGTTCCAGTTCCTACTCGTTTCCCCTTTTCACCCACTGGTGGTACTTCCCTTCTTTTAAGTCTAACCCTTCCTTCCCCGTCAAGTCATTGTTCAGCGCGAAACCAAACCAAAAACAACACGGTCTCCCTGGTTCAAATGTGTCCAGATGCATGACATTACCTCGTCTCTCCTAACCCGGCTTGATCCACATTTTGTTTCCACAGCGCAGTTCCCTCTGGGATCTCTGTGTAGCCCAATCGCTGAAGAATTAAAGCCCTCCCTTTTTCCGAGCTACGTGGCAGGCGATTGGGTGGGACCATCTGTCTTATCACCGTCTGGGCGAGCTCACTCCGACCAATCATATTGACGCGTCTACTGTACATGACGTATAGATAAATGAAAGTGTTATAACGAACGCTTGATAGCATAAGGTTTAACACTTAACTTTATCTCTACCGCTAGCTGTTAGCATACACCCCAGCTCCCAGTGCCAGCATACGTGTTCACTTTAAAAGACAGTGTCCCCCCACACACACACACACACTTGTTACACACACTCTAGTATCATTGGAACAAGCACTGTTTTGTCAGAAGCTTTTACATGGCGGCAGCGTTGCGTTACATGCGGAGTGTGCGAGAGACTTTACCATTTAGTTGCAGAAAAATGAGGTAAACTTTGGACTCTTTTAGAGCGGGTGTTTTTTGTTTTAGTGCACTGTCAGACACATTGGCCTTCATCATGATTGGAAGCCAATTGTTCCCAGCTGACAGACTTCTGGATTCTCTGCCATCCACATTTCGGATTTAATTTGTGCCTTAAGTTTAGAAAGCCAGCTTTCAGTGTGTGTGGGGGGGGGGGATGGGGCATGAAACTGTTAAAGCACTCACCCATAAACAATTATCACTCAACAATGTCCTTCATTCCACCTCTGCTTTCCGCTGCTTTACTTAAGAAGCTCTGCCAACTCTCACACGCCTCTGCAATGTTGCCTTTATTCCTGTTCCTTTTGTTATTCTCCTGTCATCCTGTTGTGAGTGTGTGTGTGTGTGCGTGCGTGCGTGCGTGCGTGCGTGCGTGCGTGCGACGAGACGGAAGCACGTTTGTTTGTGTGCACCCGTTTTATGTAGCCTTGGAGTAGCTCTTCACTTTGTCTGTATTCTTTCCAGGGCCGGATTTCACATTGGGCTAGGGTGGGCCGGGGCCCGGGGGCCCCCAGTCGAAATTAAATTGTAAATGATTGCAATCCAATTGAAGTGAGATTTGTGTTTAGTTATTGTATATTTAGTAGTATTACGGTTAAAAGTTACATTGAGAGCTTCTGCTCTGCTGTGTGCACTGCAGACAGTGCCTGCTGTGTTGTGGGGTAGCTGTGGAAAGCCTTATATTCAGTCTAAAGCCCACCATGCACAGCGTGTCTGTCTGTCTCTTTCTTTTGCGGGGCTGGGTACCCCAAATTAAAACCAAAATACCCCTATTTGTTTTATGTAGTATAGTTATGGATGGGATAAAACATTTGATTAAATTACAAATTTAATTAAATATTAGCATTGAGAGTACAGTATGCCTTGTGCCCTCTCAGCACAGTTAATGCTATATGTGAATTCATTATTTGATTAAATCAGGAGAAAACGTTAGGCCCTCATTATCCTCTGTGTCAGGGATTGGAGGAGAAAGCCTCCTGGGGGGGGGGGGGGGGGTGTTCATCAAATAAGGATGTGCTGGTAGTGTGAGTGTTGCCACTTGCTGACTTTAAATTGTATTTGAATGTCCTCGATCGAAATTCCTATGGGGTTTTTAGTTACAAAGCCATTCTAATCTGGCAGAGTGCTAGGAGGATATTAGCATTAGGTTACTGCTCCGCTCTAAGGCACAATAGTCTTAGCCATACAAATAATGTGCATTATGTGTGAGAGTAATAACTTACTCTGGACTCCAGCATATGCACGGTGTAATTGAGCTGTCCCTTTTTGATTATTTCTAGCACTAACGTATTGGCTTTTTGTGGTTTTTTCCCCCTGCAGCCTCGAGCCTCTCCTCAAGACCACAGGTAAGACGTGGTTCTTACAGCCTTTTAATTATGCTTAAATGCCAGTTAGAACCGAAATGAGCCAAACTATAGAAAGATACGCCATCACCATCCTATGATCCTATACCCATTTATGGGTTACAGCTAATTCCCTACTGATGGTCTTTTATATTCAATGCTATGGCATGTTGCCTATCGCATAGTAATAATTTATTACCAGTCCTTCAAACAACATAAATAGCCACATACGTAAAAGTCAACAGAGCTAATACGATGACAGGCGAACATAAATATGAAGTGTATGTTTATATTTGTCACTGCGGTTGCAGATTAGAATCCGTGGGAGGCACGCACGCATGCACGCACGCATGCACGCACGCACGCATGCACGCACGCACGCACGCACACGCGCACACACACACACACGCTCCTTTTTTGGGTTTTCTGTCCTGTTTTTTCACCTTTTACCAGTTAAGAAATTAGGTCATGTTGTAAAAGTCTAAGAAGGTAGATCAAACATTTTAGAACATTTTTTTGACAGAATGACATCTCCTGTCACAGGAGAAGACCTCAGCCTTCAGCCTGTCTGAAAATGAAAGGCACCGCTAATGGATTTCTGAGTAGCTCCATTATCAGCACATCCTCCAATCCCACTTTATGATTTCTTGTGCTAAAATGGGTTCTTATGGGTTCTGTGAAAAGCACTGGCCACTGTCTCAGTCGTTTACATCACTTTTGTTACATCCTCCCCCTGCCATTACCGTTGCTTGCTTGATTGCCTGCTTTGATTGCGTGCTGCAACTCCATTTCGGTGGATTTATTACTTTATTAGTCGGAAATGTTATTTAACTTGTTTCGTCAGTGCCTTAACCCTTTTTGAGCGGCGCTAGCCCCTCCTATATTCAGCTATCGTGTAGATGTTCGTCTTACACAAACATTAAATTCCCATTGACAATGAATTGACATCATATGTGTCCGAGCAAATCGACATGTTACGTCATGGTGATGTACGATGATAAGAGCGCCCCTCACACGGGTGTGGTTTTTAACTATTTTGAAAAAAAACACTTGTTGTTCAACAAATTGTTCAACTAGCCGATCTGCATCAACACACTGTGAGCTTGTGGATTGGCCTTTTGAACTATTCAAAAATATTTTTCAAAATATATAAAAATGGCAAAGACGTTTACGGATAAGGGGTAAGGCCCTTACTTTCCATTGGTCACTTCAGCAACACAGCATAAATAATTCACACAATAATACAACAAATACAAACGCATATTATGTACAAAAGAGATGGTAAAGTATCATAAATACCATTTACATGTACAGTATATGACAGTATATTTTAGTATTTTAGGTTTCATGAGAAAAAGTGTCCAGTGAAACCTTCAGGTGGCTATTGAAGTGAAGTGCACAACCAAAACAACATTTTGTCTTTTTTTGTGCGTGTGCTGCTTTTTTTTGGCATAGTCATCTGAAGAGTTCACGGAAATACACAGTCTTCAGTAACAGAGCAGCCCTCCCAGCTTGGTGTTTTGAGCATGAAATCTACACAGTCAGGCCAGTTTCATGTTTATGCCGTACATTCAGCACAGCAGGAAAGAATAAAAGTGCTGAGAACCTGTCTCCTCACGCCTGTCCTTTCGTTTTCCCCCTTTCAGTTTAAACGCCACATTATCCGTCCTTATTTATTTATCTATCTTTCAAACGGGTCAGTAGAGCTGGTTGCCTCCTCCTAGATCCAACAAGACAAACATTGTGAGAACAAACTAGCCCTATCCCTGCACCTGCATCTCAAGAAATTGGTGTTCCGTTTTCTGCTTTTACAGGTGATGTGAGCGCCTGGGCGGCCTGTACAGTATGAGTCCCGAAGGGGGAGAGAGAGGAGCATTCCCCAAACACACAAGACTTCCTCGATCTCCTCAACACCAGAGGACACATACAGTGACGGAGAGCTAGTCCACCACCCAACTCCCCACCCACCCCTGCCCACTTAGCCAGAGAACCCACCCTAAAAACCCAAAGACACACAGGACCAGTGACCTTTACTACGATTACCACCACCTTGTTGTATTGTACTATGCAAACTGTACATTTTATGAACTGTAGATTGTACCTTAAGTTGGTTAAACATTTGTGAGTGATTTGTTTGGATATGCCGATAATTATTTGGGAACGGGGGGGGAGGACTTTGTATAGTGAAATACGCTTTTTGATGTTAAGAGGGTGGGGCAGGCTTTTCTGTTGTATGTTTATTTTTCTTGTCTAGTTCTGCCTTCACTGGGAATCACACTGTTACATTTTGTCATTCCATTGCAATCTTCTGCCTTTTACCTCACATGCACACACCAACCCCCCCCCCCCCCAACACACACACACAGACACACATGCACGCACACACACACTGCACCACTATTACTCACTCACTGTCATAACAAGAGACATGGCCACAGACTATATGTTCTGATTTTGAGAGTGTCTATATCTTATTATCCTAATATTGTTTTTAAGACATAGACTCCATCCTCAAAGCATCTCTTTGGTTGAAGGCCCTTCTTGTATAGCATGCTCGATGTCGAGGTCCCCTTTAAAGCATTGATGTGATTCTGTCGGCATGGTCGTGCCGACCCCGATTTGTTGATGTAAACCTTAACCCCTTCTGTGCCTATACAGTTGTCATTCCATGTGTGGAAGACAGAAAGAAACGCTGATAAATTGAAGATGGCGTGCGTGTGTAAAAAGAAAAGAGAGAGAGAGAGCGAGAGAGGTTTGGAAAATATTGATTTGAGTCGTTCCAAAATTGGGTTTGTAACCGGCCCCGCTATGTAGAATAGTTTTATATCAAAAGAAATTCAATCAAAAACCTTTATGTTTGAAAAAAAGAAAAAAAAGAAATCAGAAAGAAAGCCATGATTGCCTTGCTACCTCAGACTCATAGACACAGTTTCCCGTTCGTGTGGTCTGTAAGCTTGTTTGAACTGAAGGTTATATATACCGTGTGCAACTAGCACATGGATGGAACACAAACGGCCCCAGTTCGGCATCCTATAAGCCTGTGCTTACTGTATTGATTGATGTACACTGCAATGAGGAGATAACCAAGTTTGGAAGAGGAGAACAAACAGAATTCCTATTACTGTACCACAATGGGTCTGTGTGGACTGCTGAAGCTAGCCGCCCGTTAGCTAGCTAGCCGCTAGCTAGCTAGCCGCCCTAACCCATGAGTATTAACTGTCGTTTTTCCACTGGTCTTCTAGCACTGGTCCCTCACTCGCGTCGTGTTGTCGTGCTACTATTATGCTATCCTGTAAGACTTGTGAGATTTAACAACACTACTATAAACCTCCTCCCAACTGTGGAATGGTGACCATTTTGACGGCGACGACGATGATAATAACTGTTATGAAGATTATTATAAAACCGTACCATGGCAGAACTACGTTGTTTCTCCCGAGGTGTGTAGAGTAGATTGACCACACTGTAATATGGCTACATTGTTTTATTCTAAATAAAAAAACGTTTTTTTTTTAATAACTAAATTGGTTATAGTCATTGCATTATTTACTTTAAAGGGGCACCAAGTTGTTTTCCCAGAACCTGGACATTCCAGGAATCTACACATATCGGTGCAAGTCGATCTGAGCCACTTCTTTTATGGTTAGTTGATCACATAGTCTAAAACATGCTGGTGGGGAATGTTCTGTGGCAGCCTGGCACATGTGGGATAAAATAGAGCCTGCAACAAACATACACAAGAAATTGGTATATTTACTTATGTATACAGTGGGGTCCAAAAGTCTCGAGTCCACTCTCAGTATGTGTCAAATTGTCTAGTACGGCTGGGTATATTTTAGATTGAGTGATGTGACTGTCAAGGAGGCAACCTGTGAAATGATATACTGTTATGCTGCCTGTTGCTAATGCATGAGTCGTTTGTACTGTCACGGTAGTTTGAGTTGAGAGACATTTCATAGTAATATAAATATCACTTCACAGGGTTTCTTAACAGTCATCACAAATCTATCCACTGCTAACAATCATCTCTCCGTTTTGCTGAACACCTATTTCGCCGGGTTGGAGGCAACCGGCAGCAACCAGCCAGAGACAGCCCCGCTTGAGGATGCCAGCCCATCAAACATTTGGAGGCTGAGGAGAGCCTTACATTTAAATGTTTTTTTTTCTTTTTTGGCTTTTGCCTTTATTTTATATATTTTTATAGAGGGACAGACAGTAGGCTGACAGGAAATGGGGGAGAAAGATGGAGGAGTGACATGCAGTAAAGACCGTCGGGATCGGGAGTCGAACCCGCGACACACTGCCAGACTCTGACTACCGGCCAAGGTGCCTGGAGCGCTGAGCTTCCGGCGGATGGCCCGGATGACATCCAAGGCCACGTTCTCAGAGCACATGCAGAACAGCTGGTTGGCATGTTTGCGGGTATTTTCAACCTCTCCCAGGCTGTGGTCCATTATAGAGGGTATGCGCGTGACATCATCATACCCGGAAGTTACGTGGGAACGCCTACTTACTGAGTGGCAAAAAACTACTTACTGGACTTGACAGTCCATACATCCAAACAGAAAAGTCCTATCTGATTGCATTAAATGTCTTTAAACAACATTACATTAACTTTGTCACTCACTTTGCCACTCGATCTGCCACTTCGCTTCATGCATGCGCATACCCTCTATTTGTGCCCATCCACTAGCTCTCCAGGGTAACCTGTCGCACTCACCTATAGTGTCAGCAGCTGCTTTGAGAGTTGGGTGAAGGGCTACGTCTGTTCCATGCTTCCTGCCACACTGGACCCATGGCAATTTGCATACGGTAAAATACGTGTAGCTCCAACATGGCTCTTCCCATAGTCCTTTCTCGCGTCGAGGTGAGGAACAGCTGGGTACGAAGGCTGTTTGTGGGCCTGATTGTCAGCAATGATGAGACGGCCTATACAGCTTGGGACAGTGGAACATGGTCAGAGATCACTGACTTAATGGTGTGGTCATGTGAGCAACTTTGCACTGGGCAGCAAGGAGACCAAGGAGCTGACC
This sequence comes from Protomyctophum parallelum, assembly GCF_964188405.1. Classification (NCBI taxonomy): domain Eukaryota; kingdom Metazoa; phylum Chordata; class Actinopteri; order Myctophiformes; family Myctophidae; genus Protomyctophum; species Protomyctophum parallelum. Next base: position 16,387,730 of record NC_139717.1, on the reverse strand, counting down.
GTTGACTACAGGAGGCAGAGAAGAGAGTACAGTGTACATCGATAGAGGAGCTGACCGTTGACTACAGGAGGCAGAGAAGAGAGTACAGTGTACATCGATAGAGGAGCTGACCGTTGACTACAGGAGGCAGAGAAGAGAGTACAGTGTACATCGATAGAGTTGCAGTGGAGAAGTCGCTGACTTCAAGTTCCTCGGCATACATATTGCATGCCAAGGAAAGAGAATGATATTCTGCCAGATGTTTGTTTATTTTTGAACAGCACATAATTTGCCTTATGTATATGATTGTTCATCTCACTGTATGCTTCGGTCTCTATTCTTATGACCATATCTTAAATTGTCGGAGTTTGTATTTCCTACAGTACCAAATATGCAGCATTGCCTGGCTTAGACTTTATCGTAATAATCATCATCAAAAGAAGCAATCACACCCCAGGACGTTGTAGCATTATCATGGCTTTGCACTGCAGTGAGAGTGCTGCCAAAATGAATGATGAAAAGTAATTAGAGAGCACACTGGTTTCTTCTTCCAAAGCCCCTCCAACTACATTTTTCATCCGAGGAATATATTATTCCAGCCTTTCTTAAGAATAGTATGTGACGTTCAATTAATGTTCTTCCAGGTCCCTGTTCAGGCTTTGTCATCTCTGTTGGCTGTTGCTGGTCATTAATTCCGATGTGACTACAGGGATGATGAAATGGTGGTGCAAAATCTCCTAATTTTAGCACCCTGTCAGCGGGCTCTTTAGGAATGTTCTGCACCCAATGCTTATTGGAGTGAACATCACCTCTTGTATCCCTGATAATTTGCTCAAATGAATGCCAAAAGGCTAGGGCGCCACTCTTTGTCCCACGCTCACACATGCATGCATCCTTGAGTCCATAGAGTTAGAAGTACCAGCGGGTACTGGTCTATAGGACAGCTTCCTCCCACATGCAGTCACTGTCCGACTGCTCCGATGCTTTATTCTCCCATGCTGTTAGACTTATTCTGCTAGAGCTTCTCCCCACACACTGGCCCTCCCCTCGACCCCCCCGACACACACACACACACACACACACACACACAAACATCCCCACATTCCACACTCGCACCACTCACCTGGACTGACGTCAGCCGACACTTTATACCAGACTATCATAACTGATGTGCCTCCTTTTTATACTATGTATAATTAACTTTAAACCAGACTATCATCACCGCTGTGCCTCCTATTTATACTAGAATTACCACTGAAGGTCACAGGTCAGGCTTGCGTTTTACTTACATTATTTACAAGCAGATGGAATGACATTGCCGGGATTATTGTGCTGACAACGGTCAGTGCAGTGACCTGCAGTTCGATCCGCGTGTTCAGGTTCCCCATCTCCCTTGCTCTCTCGTTCCCTCCTAGGGTGACCAGATCCAAACTGAGGGACAGAAGTATCGCTTGTGCATGGGACAAGTGGGATGGGGGTTGTCCCACACAAGCGATACTGGAGTACCGGGTTAGCAACTTACTACTTGCTATTCATGCCTTTATGTCATATTCGACCATATAGGCCTATTGGCTATCATTTATAAACTCCTCCGATGGCTCACATTTTGTGTTAAAATCATGCTTTATTTTTATGCTATTTTAACACATCTTGCAGGAAGAGACAATGAGAGAGCTTTACAACAGAAGGCCAACTATTAGGGGACTAACTATTAGGGCATTTGAACACTGATGCAATTGCCTGCCAGGCTGCCAGTCACAATGTGGGACAGGGTCTCAATTTGTGGGACGCCTGAAAAGTCTAGGAAATGAGAGACTGTCCCACGCAAAGAGGGACATCAGGTCACCCTACTCCCTCCTCCTTACTTGGCCTTGAATCATCCTCATTCAATAGCTATTAAAATTGTTGTTGTTTTCTAGGATCTATAGAGAACAACACCTCCTGTTGTCTGTTATTAATTGACTGGGTGATTTGTTTGTACAAGAACACACTGAACCATCAAATGGAAATGATGATTAAATCATGATTTCCAGTGATGAGCTTGCACGTGCATTGGCTATCATCCCACTACTAATCATAGGCTATACTGTATGTTTATCGGTTGGCAATGTGTTTATTCAGCACCATGGAGAGAGCTGTGAAAACAAATTAGCCTACATAATATGTAGATATTCGGTATAGCCTATATGAAAGCTGTTAAAACCCCCTTTCTGCCCTATCATTTGCTGAAATTATGCTGAATCCGGTGTTTATAAGGAACAGCTCTCCTTCCATCTTTGTCAAATTCTCCTTTGCGCAGGAGTCAGTTATGTACTGTATAAGTAAATGGACAGATTTCACACGTGGCCATTTTGACAGGTGTTTCATTTGGTGTTTCTGTGTGCTAAAGGAGCTCGGTGCTGGTTTCATTTGGTGTTTCTGTGTGCTAAAGGAGCTCGGTGCTGGTTTCATTTGGTGTTTCTGTGTGCTAAAGGAGCTCGGTGCTGGCATAGCAACACCTAAATGTTTCATTTGGTGTTTCTGTGTGCTAAAGGAGCTCGGTGCTGGCATAGCAACACCTAAATGTTTCATTTGGTGTTTCTGTGTGCTAAAGGAGCTCGGTGCTGGCATAGCAACACCTAAATGTTTCATTTGGTGTTTCTGTGTGCTAAAGGAGCTCGGTGCTGGTTTCATTTGGTGTTTCTGTGTGCTAAAGGAGCTTGGTGCTGGCATAGCAACACCTAAATGTTTCATTTGGTGTTTCTGTGTGCTAAAGGAGCTCGGTGCTGGTTTCATTTGGTGTTTCTGTGTGCTAAAGGAGCTTGGTGCTGGCATAGCAACACCTAAATGTTTCATTTGGTGTTTATGTGTGCTAAAGGAGCTCGGTGCTGGCATAGCAACACCTAAATGTTTCATTTGGTGTTTCTGTGTGCTAAAGGAGCTCGGTGCTGGCATAGCAACACCTACATGAAACACACCCACTGTTACTGTCATTACCTTCAGCTGTGTGTGAAAATGGCTGCTGTGAAAAGCTTCTAGCTTGCATGACTCACCTCCTACACCCTGGCACTCCTCATTCCTTGTCGTATATTTAGTTCATTTTGAACGCCCTTTGGATGGACAATGGAATATCAAAATCCATTTGCGTTTTAAAGGACAACTTTAGTTTTTTTCAACCAAGGTTCATGTTTTAGGTTGTTATTAGAGAAAGTAAAAGATGAGTCTTAATTATTTTTCATTTGCTGCTTTCTTTTGTTTTAGGGATTTTAGCTAAAACAGGGGGGCGGGGGCATTCGAGCATGGGGCTAAATATGTATTTTTTTTACAACATTTTATGGTGATTTATTTTTGTATTATTTACTATAGTCCTCCTAATAAACCCCAGGAAATTACATCTGGCCACAGCAGATCACAGGATCTACTGAATGTGAAGGTAGCCTACTGGGGGAAGGCTTATACTGTGTGTGTATAGGCTCAATATGTCAGTTTGTCACATTCAATAGATCCTGTGATCTTTTGTGGTCAGATGTAATTTCTTGGGGTTTATTAGGACTATAGTAAATAATAAAATAATAAATCGCCATAATATTTTGTAAAAAAATACATATTTAGCCCCATGCTCGAATGCCCCCGCCCCCCTGTCAAAAACTGCTAAAATCCCCAAAACAAAAGAAAGAAGCAAATGAAAGAAAATGAACACTCACCTTTTAGTTTCTCTAATAACAACCTAAAACATGAACCTTGGTTGAAAAAAAACTAAAGTTGTCCTTTAAGCTCATTGTCAAATGACTTTTCTGAGATAATTCAATTGTGCGTTGTTGTGCGTTGTTCTCAATGTGTGAGTCATATTTGGGGTCAATCGGGGCTTAGACTTTGGAAGGCAAATCATAGCCAGTTGGAATGGAATATGACAAATGGAAATAATACAAGTTTATCACGTGACTCTGGAAATAATGTGCACCATTTCTCCCACACTGTAACATATCCCTTCCATGGCCCTTCTCTTTATCATAGGGATCTGCAGTAGCAAATAGCCTCAGCAAAACTGTAGTCTAAATTGATCCACCCTTTTCTGTGTCCCTCACACACACCACCTGCATCAGACCGATATGTCCACATTCACCAGTGATTATCATCTTCTCACGTGGTCAGGGAAAGTGAACTTATCTAAGTGAGGAATTTGTTTGGTGAAAGGTCAAAGAAATATACTGTGATGACTTGATTGTGAAGTGAGATTTGTCCAATTTGGCACAGTACAATGTTACCATAGTTTATCAGTGATAGAATAGGATAATGGGACCTTCTAATATGGTTTGAAAAAATAAATAATAAAGCGTGAACTGACCTGCTGAGGAATTTGTTTGGTAAAAGATCAAAATTTGTTTTTACCAGTGATAGAATACAGTACAGTACGATCTCACATCACATGGCTTCAATGGAAACAGTGAATTTAGGAAATTGTTACTAATATGTGACTCACACCCTCATAGTTGCAATGTGCATAGACTGTATCACACCTAAGTGACCTGACTTAATTCTTTTGAAGATACTTTTAGTATCCTCTTAAACACCACTTGAATGAAATGATCAGGCAAACAACTTGGTAACAAAGATAAATCACCCTGTCCGTGTCATCATTATATCTCCCTGCTCTTACGATCCCTCTGACAAGGTCCCTTAATCACATCTGTAATCTCTTTATAGAGATGTCGCTATGAAAGAAGAATGGCGAAAACTTTGCATTCTAGACAAGTTTACTCTTTGATCCACTTCAGACTGTGATAATGGTCCAATCGTGCCTCATCGCCTGTTCAATAATGCAAAAGCTGCCTGGATATATATATATATATATATATATATATCCAGGCAGCTTTTGCATTATTGAACAGGCGATATATATATATATATATATATATATATATATATATATATATATATTGTAAGGGTGGTGGAGGTTCTTCGTCACAGGAGCGGGAAAGTGCTGACCAGCTGGTATAGTCCGAAGTTAGGTCTTGGCGATATCTTTGGCTAAATGGGCAAGTTAAGAAAGCTTAAGTTGCAAGGCTTAGTTTAGATTCTCAAGCAGACTAGATATAGAATGATAATCCGACAAGAGACGGTGCTGGCAATATGCCTTATATAAGGAGGGGATGACGTCACAACTAGGTAGGCGTGACGTCAGCCCTGACATATATACTGTAGCTTACCCTAATTGGGTCCAGGCCAGGGATACATATTCAGAGGTCTTATATTCAGTATTCACGTCCATCTCTCTCCCTGGAGTTACTTAATGTTCACACTTCTGTAATGTATCCTGGGAATTAGGTCATCATTTATAAAAACTAGACCGGTGCCCGGCTGTAGAGCACCACAGTAACGATGGAAGTTGGAGATTCATGCCCCCACCCGTGGCTATTCAATACCCGAGTACCCGTTCCACCCATCTGTCTGTGTCCCTTTTATGCCCATATATGGAGATTTCCGTATCTGTCTCTCTGTATGGAGTTCTGTGTCAGGCAAGCCCAAATATGAAGTGTTGTGATGTCAGAACAGCTCCATTTATGGAGATATGAGGGTGATCAGATCCTGGGCAGAGGCTTTTGTGCCGGTTCTGAACAACCTTCTATCTGACGGACTCAACACCAGGAACTCCCTGTGGTGGGGTGGAACGTGTGTCGAATTTGAAGGCGGTGGGGTGAACAGTTCTCGAGTTACGTGGATTAAAGATGTACACACATACGCACAGAGACTTGGTGCATATAGATAAATAAGTTGGTACGTATCAAAAGGATCATCCCACGGAGAGGTGGCATTGGATTATTGTGCCCTATGAGGCAATCTAATAAGGGAATGGTGTTGGTGTTATTAGTAACATTATGCAATAAGAATGTGAAGATGATGAGGTTAGCTAATATGATGTACTACTCATAAAACTTAGCTAACACAAGATTAGGTTTCAGGTCAGCAAAACGATCGAATGAAATTGGATTGTGGGTGACTAATATTAGCGTTGGAGAGCTCCATTACAGTGAACCCTGTTTGAATATTTGGCAACCAAAGCTAATAGAAAATGGAAGCCATCGTTCTCAAGATAATAAAAATAAAAATATTTGTTTAAAAAAATCTGCCTATTAAACGATGATGCCGCTGGTGGATGTGTTTCTGAACTGCCCACAGCTCTGCTATGAGACACAGACTGAGTAGAAAACATTTGTGTTAATTTATCATGAATATTAGCCTAGTGAGGACCAATTATATGAAGATTGGTTGAAAAGTGGAAGTCTTTGACGCAGTGGTTCCCAAAGTGGGGTCCGGGGACCCCCAGGGGTCCTTGAGGGAGTTCTAGGGGGTCCCCAGCTAAATGATAGTTTGGAACCAAATGCGCCCTTATGGGTCTGTAACTCGATCGGTCCGCGTGCTAATAAAGTATCACGTTTGGGAACCACTGCTTTAACCGTCATCCCAGGGATACTCAAGCATTAACTGGCACTCCACACACATTGGAGATAAACAGGACAACATTTTCCTCTGAAATGTCTGAAAGGAAACCATTCAACACAGTCACACCAAATAACAACTGATCCCTTCACGTCTGTTCTCTGTATTCCTCAGAGCATATACCTGCTCTCACTATTATCACTTTTTAGCTGGCAAAATAGAGCTGTCTCTCTCTGTGGTACTTTGAGCCCAGCCTCCCTCCGTCAGCTATCCGCCCACAGAGCACCACAGCAATGTGGCTCATCATCCTTCATGCCTTCATGGATACCTGGGTCCTGGGATAGGGGGGAGGGGAGGCTGTTGTTGTGGTACTTAACTTTGTCCTTATATCCCTTCCTTCCAATTCAATTCAATTCAAAGGGCTTTATTGGCATGAGAAAACATATGTTTACATTGCCAAAGCAGAAAGAACAATACAACAATACAGCAATACAATCAAAACAAAAATGATGTACATTTGAAGGTCAGAATCTTCAATAGATCAAATTCTATGTACCAAGGTCACTCAATGCAGGTATAGTGCAGGAATATACACAATGATTAGTCTGTAGGGTGGTTGTGTTCCATTTGATATCCTTCTCCTATCACAGCAACCTTCCAATTGGTTTAGCGACGATGGCTGGCAAGCTGAATCCGTTCCACAGCTGTCTCCTTTGATCAAACACTTGGCATGCGGCGTCTAGACCTTCCGCACATGGTATTATTGGTGCCTTGGCTGAGAACCCCCCCCCCCCTGGCTCACAGGAAGGACAGGGAACAGATGTAGACAAGGTGGGAAGCAAGCCCTGGCACAGTGAGACGGAGCATGGAAGAGGGATTGATAAGAGGGGACGAGTCCTGAGGAAAAAAAGTGGAAAAAAGAATGAAGCTGCTATAGACTCACAATGGTGAATGGGTTATATGCTGACATGGCAGTCCTATACGTGGTGAATGGGTGAATGGGTTATATGCTGACATGGCTGATGGATAAATTTTAAATGGGATCCATCTTAAAATAATTATAGCTTTGAAAGGACTGTATAATAACTATAAAGACGACTATAAATAAGGATAATAGCTTCATTAGCAGAGGGCTAGAAGCTGTGAGCGCTCCGGCGCAGAACCAAAATGCGCCGGAAGACTCAAAATACTTTAGGAGTAATCCCATTACAATACAAATACTTAACTTTAGCTTTTACCAAAATACTTTAAGTAAATAGCCAATATGAACAGGAGGATTACCCCATAACCAAAATATTACCTGAATGCACCCCAAGGAGAGAAGTCCAGCTCAGAGCGAGGTTTTTAGTCGTTTTATATTATTATAGCTTCAGAGAGAACAGAACAAGGATTCACATAACAGCATAATAATTAACAATCAAATTGAACCAGACCCCAAGAGGGGTCGGGTGTGTGGTTTCTCTCTACCGTCTCACAAAATGAGAGACAGTATATATACTTCGTCAATACAAAATGGAGAATGGTACAAAGTCGACGTGGCAAAACCGAGGAGCAACTTACTCAATGTATGGAAAAATACTGGAATGGAAAAATACTGGATGGATAGACCGAAAGAGCAGAGGTTGGTCTCGGCCTCAAAGGATAAATTTGTCAGGGAAGGGGGTGCCGGGTGCCTGGCCCGGTTGCCATGGCACCCGGCTGATAAGATGCCCCCGCAAGGTCAAATACATGCAGGCTCAAGACAGAGACCGTGCAACAATAATTCTCACTAACTAAACGCCAAAAGACAGCGTGAAGTCACTACACAGGGCAACCAGATTAAAAGGGTCAAAAGGTCAAAGGAGATGATCAATCACCCATAAAATATAAACAAAAGATAGAAATTATCTATCAATGGCAGTCCTATACGTGGTGAATGGGTGAATGGGTTATATGCTGACATGGCAGTCCTATACGTGGTGAATGGGTGAATGGGTTATATGCTGACATGGCAGTCCTACGTGGTGAATGGGTGAATGGGTTATATGCTGACATGGCAGTCCTATACGTGGTGAATGGGTTATATGCTGACATGGCAGTCCTACGTGGTGAATGGGTGAATGGGTTATATGCTGACATGGCAGTCCTACGTGGTGAATGGGTGAATGGGTTATATGCTGACATGGCAGTCCTACATGGTGAATGGGTGAATGGGTTATATGCTGACATGGCAGTCCTACGTGGTGAATGGGTGAATGGGTTATATGCTGACATGGCAGTCCTACATGGTGAATGGGTGAATGGGTTACATGCTGACATGGCAGTACGCGTAAATCTTCTGAATTCTGAGTTTCATTGGCACGGCGATAAACTATCCAGTCTTAATGGCTCCCTCGCAACACTAATTTGATCAAGTTCACTTTGAGGACTCAATAATCTCCAGAATTTGCTGACCATAGACAGTAAGTTAGCATTTGCTACATGATTAGCTCTCTCATGTGACAATTAATTTCTAGCAGCTGAACCTTATGGATTAAGGCTCTATAGAGCGGTGCAGTCCCTCCCCCTTTCAGAACAACGAACAGCCCAGGAAATGAAAACGCTATGCATTTCCCCATAGGAAAGACCTTTTAAGCGTCGTACGAAGCCAACTCTTGTCGTGACAAATCATGACAACACACACAATATTTCGGGCCAAACAAAACTGGCCCTAAATAAAAACTGCTTATGGGGAAATGCATTGCGTTTTCATTTCCTGGGCCATTCGTTGTTCTGAAAGGGGGAGGCACTGCGCCGCTCTATAGTGGGCTCTCGTATATGCCCTTGTTCCATCCAGCATTATTGCTCTTGAAAGTGTGTGTGTGTGTGTGTGTGTGTGTGTGTGTGTGTGTGTGCACGCGCGCGCGCACGCACGCACGCACGCACGCACGCACGCACGCACGCACACGCACACGCACGCCTTAAGATGATCTCCTAAGATATATCACTTTAATGTACTTCATTTACAGCCAAAGTCTCATGATGAAGTGCGGGGCTGCAAGCATGGCTGCCAACAATATTACTCCAAGCCCCCATTCCTCATTAATGACTCACTTGTTTAAGTATCCATCACTTTTGATAATTTTCTCTTTCTTATGTTGTTTTACCCTATCATGATGACCTCTCATTTCCATGCTTCCCATTGTCTCTTTGTCGGTCGCTCTCGTGTTGTCGTGCCCTCCCCTCCCCACCCATCCCCTTTGACTCCTCGTGCCAACCATTTGTAGTCATGGCTGTCGTCACCATGTTTATTAGCCATCTTTACAGAAGCAGCGAAATGCACTCGCTCTCTCTCTTTACTTTAGTGTCACCTTCCGCACGCACGCACACCCCACAGGCCCACACCCACATACCCCACACACGCACACTCCACACGCACCACACCCACATACCCCACACACGCACACCCCACAGGCCCACACCCACATACCCCACACATGCACACCCCACAGGCCCACACCCACACATGCACACGCACTCGCACACACAGTAGGCCTACACTTTTGTTACTAATGTCTTATTATCACATTTCCCTCCCTCTATTTCTGTCTGTCTCTGTTTCTCTGTCTCTGTCTCTGTCTCTGTCTCTGTCTCTGTCTCTCTCTCTCTCTCTCTCTCTCTCGCTCTCTCTCTCTCTCTCTCTCTCTCTCTCTCCCCTCCCCACACCACACCTGTTAGGCATTTCAAATAAGTGCCATGATTTTAGTTATTTTTTTGTCTTGAGTCCAGAGCTCTCTGTCCTTTCAGTTCAGTTACTATTAGTTTGAAGACATCTCCAGAGATGGCCTCCTGGGGCCACAGCCCTGCCCACTGCCCAGACCTAAAATGAAGGGAGGTATAAAAAAGAAATCAGAATGGCTGAGTGTTAGCCTTGCCAGTTTCATTACAGTGTGGTCCATTAGCTTGCAGTCAGGTCATTGCCATTGTTAGTTGTGGCGCTTAGAGCCTCACCAATAGCCTTGCCAGCATGATATAATCAGGCATGTTGTAAACTAAGAGGCAACCAGGCCAAAATGGAATTGGTTATCTTTTGTATGGGTTTTTTTGCAATTGTTGATTTGATTTCTTTCGGTATTTGATGGGGGTCTTCGATATGGAGGTTTTTTATTTCCTCGTGTGTAAAACGTGCTGCAGGCCAGAATGGCAAAGCCGACGGCACAATGTTCAATAAAGTTCTGCCCATTGTCATAAAACGCAGGGGATCATGACACCTTTTTCATTCTTTTCATAAGGAGACTGCCGGTGTCTGCCGGTGGATAAGGCTTATCATCACACATCAGCGTAACACAGCCAAATTCAGCAGAGTGTTCCCGGCAGGTGTGTGAACGCAGCGTGAATTGAATGCATATTGTCTGTGTTGACAATAGCCACCCCTCTATATTAGATTAGATGTAAGTAAACCTTTATTATCCGCAAGGGGAAATCGTTTTGCTCGGGTCAATGCATACATTCAAGACAACAGACAAGACGATACATCAATATACACAACAATTAACAGTAAAACACCTGGGGTCTTTAAAAGAAAGCAATGTCCTCTCCACACTTCACCCATAATGTGTTTGTGTCATGTCTGTGTATACACGTGCATTAAGTCAGGGGCATGTCCATTGTCCAGTCTATTAGTTGAGATACACAACCCATTGCTTAATGGGGTGAAAACAACACAGCTTATACCATTGGAATTGCATTAGGGAACGTACACATGGTTACATTTATGCTTTAGCACAACTTATAGTGAAGTATTGTAGTGCAGGTGATTACCGACGCAGTGAGAAATGAAAACCGCCAAATATTCAAAACCTTCCTTGATTCTGCCGATAACCATATTCTTATATGACACTAGAATATGACACTAACATTCTCAAGCTGAGAATTGACAGCAAGCAACCAACATGCAGTTGTATTAACAGTGAATGAATTAATGAATACTTCAATCACTCATACTCTGAGCTCTGTAATACGTGACAGAGACACGCTTCAGTTTTTAAGAACAAGTGAAATGTCCTTTGAATTATCTCATCACGAATTCAGAAGCTACTGTAACCTACAGTATCGTCACATTTCATTGTTTTTACTTGCTCTAATTGCCTCTTGTTCTTGTGTCTGTCTGAACATTACATGCTTGTCTGGTTTGGTCATACAACAGCTCAAGACAAATCAAAGCTGGAAAGAGTAGTACGTTGCGCATCAAAAAACATTGGATGTAGCCTCCCTACACTTTCCTCACTCTATTCCACCAGAATAATTAGGAAGGCAAACTAAATCATTGCAGACAACTCCCATCCTGCACATTACCTCTTCAATCTCCTCCCATCAGGCAGGAGATATAGAAGTATCAGGAGCTCAACATCTCGCTTCAGAGATAGCACTTACCCCTTAAAAAACTGAATGTAATTTCCTATGCTGCTGGTTATTGTATTGTATTGTCCTTCTTGTTTGTGTATCTATGGTCGTCTGTATATGTTGAGTATGAACCAAGACAAATTCCTATCAACTTGTTGACATGGCAAATAAATGATTGAATCTTGAATCTTGAACTGCCATAGCGGATTCGATAATCACCAGTATGTTACTTATCAAGATGATGTTATCTGACCTACTGCATGCATACTGGAGCCTACTGGTTGCGATTAGGAAACGCGTAGACATCTGACGTGGTGTTGGTCGCGTTGTCCAACTTAATCTAACCCTAATTTTTAACCGGCCACGTAAGTCCCCTAACCTCATATCAGTCTTGACCGGCCACGTAAAGTCCCCTAACCTCATATCAATCTTAACCGGCCACGTAAGTCCCCTAACCTCATATCAGTCTTAAACGGCCACGTAAGTCCCCTAACCTCATATCAGTCTTAAACGGCCACGTAAGTCCCCTAACCTCATATCAGTCTTAACTGGCCACGTAAGTCCCCTAACCTCATATCAGTCTTGACCGGCCACGTAAGTCCCCTAACCTCATCATCATTCATACATTGAGAGGTGAACTGGAGGCAAGGTGGGGTTCAGTGTCTTGCCTAAGGACACTTTGATATGTAGACAGGAGGAGCCGGGATTCGAACCACAGACCCATGGATCATTGGACGACCTGCTCTACCGATAAGATATATCGTCTTGATAAGTAATCTACTGGTGATTATTAATTGATAACATTTGATCACTAATCAGTTCTAAACGTAGCTGTCTATGACTTAAAGCATGTGCCATGATCTGAGTTTCTCTTATCTATGGTGCTTTTGTTCTTTTTACTTGTTTTTCCCACATTTGACAGTTTATTTCCTGTTTGTGATATCAGTAGCTGACAGGAAATAAACTTCCCAATTGGCTGTTCCCTAGCAACGCAATCCCACTGTCAAGGTCTATTGCCTCCCCGTCTTTGATCTCCACCATTTTTCTTTTCTTTTCTTTTCTTTTCTTTTCTTTTCTTTTCTTTTCTTTTCTTTTCTTTTCTTTTCTTTTCTTTTCTTTTCTTTTCTTTTCTTTTCTTTTCTTTTCTTTTCTTTTCTTTTCTTTCTTTTCTTTTCTTTTCTTTTCTTTTCTTTTCTTTTCTTTTCTTTTACTACAATTAGAAAAAGTAATGAGGTCCCTCCAGACCACCGAAAACTACAATGTGACGTCACGCCGCCCGTGACGCACTCACCGCTCACCCCAACACATCTCTCTGTTTTTCCTTATCACCTTAAGCCTTTTTAGACGGGAACCCCTTTTGGTGTTTATAGCATGAAGTTATACTTTAGCTATTGAAAAATAGCAGATCTACAAGCTCATAGCTCAAAGCTACGAGCTTGTAGATCTGCTATTTTTAAAAAATTGTGACAATGCCGCACAAATCTTTGAATATATATATTTTTCAGAACGTTTTTAACTCAAATCTTTGCTTCTGGGGTGTCCCTGGAACAACATCCTATTTTCAGATGGGGGTATTTTTAGAGGTTCTTGACATGAAAATGTTTGAGAACCACTGACAGAAACATAGAAACACAGAAAACTGTCATGATTTAGAAGATTCTTTTTAGAATCGTCCTCAGGTCAACTGGAGTATGAGTATGCCATAAGGGTTCTCTGTGGGAGCCAAGTTTGAATATGTGATTATTTGAATGATTACAGCTTTATTTTTGTGTTTTGTATTTTGGTTTAACTGTTCATGCATTTTGCATTATGATTGTTAAATTAGCTATGTTAAAAAGCTTAATTAAGTTAATTTGTTTAATTCTTGGTGATGTGCTTTAGGTTAAAAACATGATGTTAATGTAGCTTTAAGAAGAGAGCTCTGGTTGCCTGAGTTAATTGCAGTTGCTAACAGCTGAGTGTGTGCAGGTCAGGGCAGATTCAGCTAATTGACTCTGGAGTGTGTGCAGGGCAGACAGAGGCAGAGTTTGTGCAGAGCAGTACAGTCAGTTTGTGCACAATACAACATCAGAGCGACACGGTTTTTTGACCGTAGTCTATTTTTGAGTTGAGAACTTGTTTTTGATTACTTTTGTATTAATGAACACATTTTTTGGATTAAATCTTTTTTGTGATATTTTTACAACTGAGTCCTGTGAAGTTTTTCTACTCAAGGGAATATACACGAGTATGTAAAAGGTGTCGCTGAGCATCAACCACTCACATTAGTCAAAAAACCTGCTCTACTTGGATAAAACGGACATTCTTTAAGGATTGGAAACCGCAAGGAAAGAAGAGTTCCAAATCTTCCAAGTTAAAGTGGTCGTGAGTAAAGTTTTTATGTTCAACTCTCTGCCAGGTGTTGTTTCACCTAACGAGCCAGCTTACTAGCCTCTTTCTACTTTGGACGCTAATTACCAGACTGCACTGTAAGCCAGTTTGCTCAAACAATGGAGGAGCACGAATGTGAAGATTCAGTCACAGTTGTGAAAGCAAGGGCTGTTAAAATGACACCCAAGGCATTGGATGAGAAATGTCAACGTGCCATTAAAACACGGAAAGCTAAGCTAGCTAAACTAACTGGTAAAATGAACCAGATACGCCAGCTAATGGATGAAGGTGATGATAAATGCTTAACAGAAATCCAAACTGTATTGATGGTGGAATACAACAGTCTGTTTGGGGAGTTTTGTGAGTCGCATAACAGTGTTAAAGGGATACTGCAACAGATTTCTGAAGAAGAAATGAAAACAGATGACACTACATGGTTTGAACCCAAGGCTGTAGCTTTTCATGGTTTCGTAGACAGTGCTAACACTTGGATGGAAGAGGCCTATCTACGTATTGCAGAAGCAGAAAAATGTAACAATGAGGTGCAGCCATCAGATAGTGTGTCCATCACAGCTGGCAAGAGCAAGGCAGCTTCTGGTTCTCGTTCATCCTCACGTGCGTCAACGTCTGCTACGTCTGCTCGATTAAAGGCAGAATTGGAGAGAGCTGCGTTGTTTGCCCAAGCATCTGCTCTAAAAGAGAAACAGCAGTTGGAAGAACGGGAAGCTAAGCTGAAAAGAGAAAGAGAAGAACAGGAAGTCAAACTGAAAAGACAAAATGAGGAGCTGGAAGCTCAATTAAAGAGACAAAATGAGGAGCTGGAAGCTCAAATAAGAAGAGAAAGGCAGGCACTGGAGATGCAAACTGCTTTAGCAGCTTCTGATGCAAAAATGAAGATCTTAAACGAGTATGATGCATTTCGTGCCTCATCCAGAGCATCAAGAGCATCCAGAGCTGCAGGTCACGACGGAATGAACTCCTATTTCGAGTCTAAAAAGGCTATACACTTGCTAGTTAACCAGCCATCAAAGCATCCCTCAGTCACAGCACCAATTAATGACGCTCAGCCTAATGTCTACAATGCTGCATCTACTCCACAGGCAACACCACAGTCTTTACAAGGTGTTGCCGAAATGCTAGCTAAGCAACAAAGATTAACCTCTCTGCCTCCTCAGACCATACCTGTGTTCAAGGGAGACCCTCTGGAGTATCGGCTGTTCATAAGAGCGTTCGAACATGGAGTAGAGGACAAGACAGAGAGTAGCAAAGACCGGCTCTATTTCATGGAGCAGTACACAGGCGGACAGCCCAGGGAGCTGATAAGGAGCTGTCTCCATATGGAACCTCAGCGTGGCTATAGAGAAGCCAGGAGACTACTGGAAGAACATTTCGGAAATGCCTACAAGATCTCAGTGGCATACATCAATAAGGCTATGGACTGGCCTAACATCAAGTCTGATGACGGAGAAGCTCTCCAATCCTTTGGTCTCTATCTCACAGGATGTCGTAACGCCATGACTGATGTGGAGTACATGGAAGAGTTAGACAATGCAGCTAACATGCGTGCCATTATTGCCAAACTCCCGTACAAACTGAGGGAAAGGTGGAGAGGCTTAGTCTGTGGTATTCAGGACAGAGAAGATCGGAGAGTCAAGTTCAACGACCTTGTGAACTTCGTCAACAAGCAAGCTAAGGAATTATTGCACCCGGTCTTTGGCGACATAAAGGATGTAGCCACGAAGACTCAAGCTAAAGGTCAATTTGATGAGAGGTTGCACAAGAGTAGTGGAAGGAAGACAGGCTTCACCACAGCCGCAACTATCACCAGTAACCAAGCAGTGAGTCCTAAGCCTAAGGGTGAAGTCGTTGGCAAAGTTTCTGCTTTTTCCAAACCATGTCTCTTCTGTCAGGGTGGAGAACATACTATGGAGCAATGTAAGAAGCTTAAGAGGTTGCTTCATAAGGAGAAGATTGACTTTATACGAACAAAGGGTCTGTGTTTCAGCTGTCTAGAACAAGGGCACATGAGTAATTCATGTACGGAGAAGCTGAGCTGCCAAGTCTGTACACAGACACACCCTACGGTGCTGCACATTAATGCCAAAAATAATGTTGCAAACAAGGAGCCAGGAACTGAAGGCGAGACAACCGAGGAAGAAAGACAGTCAGTTATAAGTGGGTATGTGGGTACTGATGTAACTTTGTGTGGGGCTATAGGTGCTGAGAACTCAGAAGGTGTCTTAGCTATAGTTCCAGTACAGGTCAAGAGCAACAAAGGCCAAAAGGTTACAACCACATACGCTTTCCTTGATCCTGGCAGTACCGCCTGCTTCTGTACCGAGGAACTAATGAAAGAGCTCAACATGACAGGCAGAAAGACACGCATCTTGCTGAAGACCATGGGAGACAAAAGAGTTGTTAACAGCCACATGGTTTCAGGCTTAGAAGTGAGCGGTTTGGGCTGTAATGATTTTATGGAGCTCCCTGATACCTACTCTCAGAAAACCATTCCTGCAACTAAAGACAATATTCCTCAACAAGAGGACGTCAACAGGTGGCCTCACCTTCAGCAGGTGTTACTCCCAAAGGTCGATGCAGAGATAGGACTGCTTATCGGGACTAATGCGCCCAAGGCTATTGAACCCTGGCAGGTCATTGCCAGTGTGGATGACGGCCCATATGCTGTAAGAACACGGCTTGGCTGGACCATCAACGGACCTCTCAGAGAATACACAGGACACAGAACAACAAGTAGACTGAGACAGGTTTCAGCCAACCGTATATCAGTTGCCAGACTGGATGAACTCTGGAGTCAGCAGTTCAAGAATGACTTCCCGGAGTGTGAGCAAGAGGAAAGGCTGGCGCTGTCAAGAGAAGATCTCCAGTTTATTGACATGGCCACGCAGTCAGCTACACTTGTGGAGGGACATTACAGCATCGCCCTGCCACTGAGGAACAAGGACATGAGAATGCCCAACAACCGTAAGATTGCCAAGCAGCGCGCCCTAAACTTACGGCGGAAGTTTGTGAAGAATCCAAAATTCCACACAGAGTATTCCGCATTCTTTGGTGATATCATTAAAAAGGGTTATGCTGTGAAGGTACCCAGCGAGGACCTCAACCGTGATGATGGTAGAGTTTGGTACTTGCCACACCATGGGGTTTATCACCCCAAGAAGCAGAAGCTCAGAGTGGTCTTCGATTGCGGAGCTTCCTACCAGGGCACCACTCTAAATGACCAACTGCTGCAGGGACCAAATCTCACGAGTACTCTACTTGGTGTCATCACCAGGTTCAGACAAGAGGAAGTGGCAGTCATGGCAGACGTGGAAGCGATGTTCCATCAGGTGAAGGTACCAGATGAAGACTCTGACCTTCTCCGGTTCCTCTGGTGGACATCAGGCGACATCAACAAGGAGATGGAGGAGTACAAGATGGTTGTGCACTTGTTCGGTGCCACCTCATCTCCAAGCTGTGCCAGCTTCGCTCTGCGGAAATGTGCAGAAGACAGCAGAAATCAGTTCACCGCCCAAGCAGTCGACACGGTGCTACACAAC
This sequence comes from Protomyctophum parallelum, assembly GCF_964188405.1. Classification (NCBI taxonomy): domain Eukaryota; kingdom Metazoa; phylum Chordata; class Actinopteri; order Myctophiformes; family Myctophidae; genus Protomyctophum; species Protomyctophum parallelum. Next base: position 16,370,046 of record NC_139717.1, on the reverse strand, counting down.
TTCTACGTGGATGACTGTCTAAAATCAGTGCAGTCGGAAAAGGGGGCAGTGTTGTTGTACCACAGCTTGCGAGCTGTATGTGGAAAGGGCGGATTTAGGCTCACCAAATGGATAAGCAACAATAGAGCTGTGCTATCTGCCATCCCAGAAGAGGAGAGGGCTACGGAAGTGAAGGAGCTTGACCTGGATCGTGACGCACTTCCTATAGAAAGAGCTTTGGGAGTGCACTGGTGTACCCAGTCAGACAGCTTCAAGTTCAAGGTCGTCATACCAGACAAAGTACCCACCAGGAGAAACCTCTTATCCATAGTTAGTTCTGTTTATGACCCATTGGGTATCCTGGCACCAGTCGTGCTGCCAGCCAAGGGAATCCTGCAAAAGCTTTGCAGACTGAAGTTAGGCTGGGATGACCTGATACCTGATGACTTGGCTCGTGAATGGTCAGCATGGAAAATGGAGCTTCACCTGCTGGTGGACATCAGTGTCCCAAGGTGCTACAAGCCTGCAGGCTTTGGTGACGCAGTATTCTGTCAGCTTCATCACTTTGCTGATGCAAGCGAAGAAGGGTACGGGACAGTTAGCTACATGCTACTGAGGAACAGCAGCAACATGGTGCATTGCGCATTTGTCATGGGGAAGGCCAGAGTGGCTCCACTCAAGCCTGTGACGATTCCACGCATGGAGCTCACTGCAGCTACCATGGCTGCTCGGATGGACAAGATGTTGAGATCGGAGCTGCAGCTGGAACTCGAAGAATCTGTGTTCTGGACGGATAGCACAACTGTGCTGAAGTATATAGGAAATAGGACAAGCAGATTCCGCACTTTTGTTGCGAACCGAGTGGAGACCATCTTGAAGATCTCTAAACCAGGCCAGTGGAGATATGTCAATACTTCACTGAACCCTGCAGACTATGCTTCAAGGGGACTCAAGACAGAGAAATTCATCCAGACCCACACTTGGTTACAGGGGCCGGAATTTCTCACCAAGCCTATGGGAGAATGGCCCGAGAACTTGGACAACCCTGGGGACCTAACCACGGAGGACCCAGAGGTAAGGAACGCCGTGGTCAGTGCTACTGCAGTTACAGATCAAGCAGATGCCGTTCTGGAATTCATGCAGTACTTCTCTTCTTGGATTCGCCTTAGGAAGGCAGTCGCTTGGATGCTTAAGTTCAAGAGCATTCTACTGAGCCTTGGGCGTAAAAGGAAAGAGTTGAATGCTACTTCTTCTCCTCCTGAAGTGGACCGGGAGATTAAAGGCTTCAAGGCAAGTCTCTTGAGAGCAGACCCCTGTAAGCTCACAATGGAGAACATTACAGAAGCAGAACAGGAGATCCTTCGCTACTGTCAACAAAAGACATTCTCTAAAGAAATCTCTGCACTTCAAAGAGGCGAAGGCGTAATGAAAGGTAGCAGCCTTTGCAGGCTCAATCCAGTCCTCCAAGAGGGCATCCTCAGAGTAGGAGGAAGACTCAGCAGGGCAGCTCTGCCAGAGGAGGCAAAGCAGCCAGCAATCCTGGACAAGAATCATCATGTCGCAAACCTGATCCTCAGGGAGATCCATGAGAACTTGGGTCACAGTGGTCGCAATCATGTGCTCTCTAAGTTGAGATCAAAGTATTGGATCCCTGGCGCAAATTCGGCTATAAGGAGAATCCTTTCAAAGTGCCTTGTTTGCCGGCGCTCACATGGAGCTGCGGGTCAGCAGCAGATGGCTGACCTACCTAAAGACAGGGTCCTGCCAGATGATCCGCCATTCACCAACACTGGAGTGGACTACTTCGGCCCGTTTGAAGTAAAGCGTGGAAGAAGTGTGGTGAAAAGGTACGGAGTCATCTTTACATGTTTGACAGTCCGTGCAATACATTTGGAAGTAGCATCTTCACTGGATACCGATTCCTTTATACATGCTCTTCGTCGCTTCATAGCTAGAAGAGGCCAGGTGAAAATCCTCCGCTCAGACAATGGAACAAACTTTGTTGGAGCTGAGCGTGAGCTTAAAAGAGCCATTGAAGAGTGGAATAACTCCAAGATCGAGGACACTCTACGTCAGAGTGGCATCCAGTGGATGTTCAACCCTCCCACCGGCTCCCACCACGGAGGAGTCTGGGAGAGAATGATCAGGTCTGTAAGGAAGATCCTGAGCACCACTCTTAAGCTACAGACTCTCGACGAGGAGGGCCTACACACCCTGCTTTGTGAGGCAGAGGCCATCATCAACAGTCGGCCTATAACCAAGACGTCTGGCGATCCAAATGATTTGGAAGCGCTTACGCCAAATCATCTCTTGCTCCTCAAGACTAAGCCGTCTCAACCGCCAGGCCTGTTCGACAGACAAGATCTGTATGCACGTAGGAGGTGGAAACAAGTCCAATACATGGCAGACATATTCTGGAAGCGTTGGACAAGAGAATATCTTCCACAGCTGCAAGAGCGCCACAAGTGGACCCGTCTGTCACGCAACTTCGTCACTGGAGACATTGTGTTGATTGTCGACGACTCTGCCCCACGCAATTCTTGGGTCATGGGGAAGATCATTCAGACAATCCCAGACAAGTATGGACTGGTACGTCAGGTCCGTATCAAGACCAAAACCAGTTCGCTCGACAGGCCAATCACGAAGATTTGCCTTCTCCAAGAGGCTGAATGAGACAGTGCTTTCAAAGTCCTAAATACAGACTATGCCCCCCCCCCCCTTTTCATACACACAGCCTGAGGATGGTGATCAAGCAATGACGAAAGAAGACACAGAGTGATTTAAGGTCTTTGGCTCCATGTGTGTTATATATTTTGTGTAATTGTCTCCAGTTAAGAGTACAATTAGGGGCCGGTATGTGGGAGCCAAGTTTGAATATGTGATTATTTGAATGATTACAGCTTTATTTTTGTGTTTTGTATTTTGGTTTAACTGTTCATGCATTTTGCATTATGATTGTTAAATTAGCTATGTTAAAAAGCTTAATTAAGTTAATTTGTTTAATTCTTGGTGATGTGCTTTAGGTTAAAAACATGATGTTAATGTAGCTTTAAGAAGAGAGCTCTGGTTGCCTGAGTTAATTGCAGTTGCTAACAGCTGAGTGTGTGCAGGTCAGGGCAGATTCAGCTAATTGACTCTGGAGTGTGTGCAGGGCAGACAGAGGCAGAGTTTGTGCAGAGCAGTACAGTCAGTTTGTGCACAATACAACATCAGAGCGACACGGTTTTTTGACCGTAGTCTATTTTTTAGTTGAGAACTTGTTTTTGATTACTTTTGTATTAATGAACACATTTTTTGGATTAAATCTTTTTTGTGATATTTTTACAACTGAGTCCTGTGAAGTTTTTCTACTCAAGGGAATATACACGAGTATGTAAAAGGTGTCGCTGAGCATCAACCACTCACATTCTCTGTGACACAGATTATGGTTGAAGGAGAAAGCAGGTTATTTATTCACAGATGGAGGGCGAAGGTGAGACACTTGTTTGTTACTAAACCTGTTGGGGAACAATAGAAGACGTGCAGTGCACTGGCATGGCCTCCTCTAATGGTGCTGACGGGGAACTGTTGGGGAATTGTTATAAATATATAACAATGCCCTGTTTCAGCAATGAACACAGCAAAAGTTAAGAGTGTGGGTACACAACACACACACACACACACACACACACACACACACACACACACACACACACACACACACACACACACACACACACACACACACACACACACACACAGAGTAACTGACTGTATCAAGATGGCCGCCATGTGGCGACGTTGTAGCCTGGTTAATAAACCAGACCGAATCAGCCGTTGGCAAAAAAAAATTGCCTACCGGCGGATTTCGGTCTGGAGAGGCTCAATTGTACGCCCATTTTCTACACCCGAGAACGTGTGCGCCCAATAGGGACACGGTATGCAATATGGGCGGGCTTTGGTACAGTGACGTTCAATGCTTGAGACCTTTGACTGACAGTAGCTCTGACCAATTGCGTCAAAGAGAAAATGTTTCCCTGGAAATGAAATCCAAGCTGAGCCTCCCCAGACTAATATCCCGCGGATCCGTGCGATATTAGTCTGGTTTATTAACCAGGCTAGCGACGTTGCTCAAGGCAATCATGGCAAGCAACTTAAAAACTGTCCGGGGTGTTCACAAAAGCCTGAGATTTTTGGGGGGGAAATTGCACAAAGTTTAGAGATGGTTAAGGTATCTAATCCATTTTAGAGACATGGTTCAGTGTAGGTTTGGTTTAGTTAAGTTTGGGGTGTGGACAACTGAAATTGTGCTTCATTTGGCTCTATTCACGCTGGCTTTCAGCCTGCATGCTAACATAGTCGTTCTATTGCCAAACCAAGCTGATTTGTATGGCTTTGTTGTCCACATGATTGTTTGTGTGTTTGCACACACGTCACAGTTTTCATTCTTGGGTGCCTCTGTTGTCTGTGGAATATGCTTGTGTTCCGTTTTGGAATCAACAAATGGATCGCACCATCTGTCTCAGAGATTTCCATCTCACATGAACACACTGTGGACTGTGAAGCAATCACAACATAGCGGAAGAACTATTGATGCCTGCCAAGGCATAATCTAGAGATCAAAGGCCAAAGCGTATAGCCACCACACCAGGCACCCCCTGCAGACCACTCTTGAACGTGTACCGCATACACCCAGGATTACCAGATACGATGTAAGCCGCGACATATCCACTATTTATCCTGGATGACTTAAGAGGGAACATTGAGAGCATTTAGGTTTTGGCACTGAGATACAGTCGTAAAACATCCGGTATTTGTTTCATGGGAGAGATCCGGATATGTGTTTCTTGAAGGGGCCCACGAAACATATTTTCAACGTTGTAATTATCAAGCAATGAAGCAAATCAGAGGACTAAAAGAGCATAAAGGTTAATCATTTGTTCATTAGATAGAAGAACTACGTATCAGATGTTGGGCACTTGCGGGTTTTATGAGATGTCAAATGTGTTGCATTTTCTAGTATCAACCGTGCAATGATACGAGACTAATGGATTTGTGAAATATGTGCGTTAGCATGAGTAGTCTGTTAAAGGTTAATTGCTGGTTGATGCAATGGTGAATTATCAACGGTGCAGCAGGAATCGGTGCTTGAATTGGTTTTAAAGTCATGGACGCATACTAATTCTATGACCTCCAGACAATGTATATTATGTTTACGTGCAAGAAAAGATTCACATTGAATGTGTGTGTGTGTGTGTGTGTGTGTGTGTGTGTGTGTGTGTGTGTGTGTGTGTGTGTGTGTGTGTGTGTGTGTGTGTGTGTGTGTGTGTGTGTGTGTGTGTGTGTGTGTGTGTGTGTGTGTGTGTGTGCGTGCGTGCGTGCGTGCGTGCGTGCATGCGCCCGCCCGAGTCTCATTTCCTCTGCACCCTGCTTACCATGCAGCCTTCGTGCTTGTGTTCTAACATAGAGTAAATGGTTGCTGGTGAATTAGATCTCCCTAGGAGTCTTATTGGGAAACAGTGCTGCAATTTCCTAATGGTCCATATCCATACACAACATTAACTCTCTCTCCTTTCCTCTCTATCTCTCTCTCTCTCTCTCTCTCTCTCTCTCTCTCTCTCCTCGCCCTCCGCTTTGAGAATTTTCCCGTTTCCTCTGCTGAGGACTTCATGAGGTATACGACTTTGTGCTGCCAAAACTCCTTTCCTTTTCTTCTTTAGTCTGCCACACAAACATTAGGGCTTTCTATTGTTTTTGTTTTGTTTTTTGTGCCCTATTTATGTATGTTGCCATATTTTTAACTGTGGTTGAAATGTTTTATAAGTTGTTATCTGTTGGCTAAAACAGTGGGATTGATTGATTTGATTGAAAATGTTAACAGTTTGTAGAAAAGTGCCCTTCAGGGCACAGGTCTCCACCAGGATATGATCGTTTGTGACATAACAGTATATATTCATAATGCTTAGTAATGTTATAAATATGAATGCATGTTGTGTTTTCAATAAATGGCTGGCATACATTACATGACAGATCCGGCGTGATTACCTGACCCATAAAGATCTCCTGCGTGATATTTTGTTCAAATCTGAAGGACTAATTGTCACGGTACGCTCCTCTGCCCTTGGACTTTGTCTATGTTTTGGGACTTATTACTTGTATTTGTGTTCTGTACCTTATTTTGTAATAGTGTTCTGTGATTTCCTGTCTGCCTTGTTTTCTGTCTCCTGCCTTGTCTCACCCCCCTGTATTAGTGTAACACATAGACAGCAGCTTATCACAGAGACCCACCATGCTCTCTGAGAATCTCCTCAGCTTTCCATCTCTTTCCAGTGTTTTTCTGGATTTTATTCTCCAAAACATGCTGCAGAGTGAAAGTAGCAGGAACTCAGCTGGATTTGAACTCACAATCTCTGGCTCACATGGACATCATCTTAACAAGGGTGCCACTGAGCTCTCTGTGGTTTTAAGTTTTAAGTTGTTGTTCTTGGTGTCACTTTTCAAATGAGGCCTTGGATCATGTACAAGCATGTTAATGCTGTTTGCTGTGCATCAAAGGTGTCTTTAGTGCTTTTAAGTGTTATTGTGGATGTTAATCAGATAATACAGAAGTTAAACCATGACAGAACACAGAGAGCCTGGTAGCTCAGTGTGTTAAGTGGCTGCCCACATGATCTGGATGTTGTTGGTTCAAATCCCACTCTGTCCTTTACTCTGAAACTTTGAGAGACAGCGAAATCCCTTCACGACGGACGACGTACGTCGCGACGTATATTTTTCCGTCGCAACGTATATTCGAGTACGTCCTGGCGTAAATATCAATTCGTCCCGGCAGAACGGACTCGTCGCGGCTATATCTACCCGTTTGCGACGTAATAGGTTGACTATTATTTTCCGTCGCGCCAGAACGGGACTCGTCGCAGCTATATCTACCCGTTGTGGCGTGAGCTGGACTCGTCGCGGCAGAACGTGACTCGTCGCGACTATATCTACCCGTTTGCGACGTGCGCCTCGCCGGTCCGGTCTCCAGGCGAGCCTGCGTCCTTCATATATTTTTTTTTCTGCTCTCGTTGGACTTAACTTTAAAAGTCCAATGGAACACCTCTTTGTAACGGGCCGCTGTAGCATAGTGGTCTAATCCCTCGCCTCTCTATTCTTTTTTGCTGAGGACGCTGGTTCAATTCCCGCTCGCGGCAGACCAAAATTATTATATTTTAGACAGACACACAGACAGACAGACAGACAGACAGACAGACAGACTGCCTGTCTGCCTGCCTGTCTGCCTGCCTAATGTATTGTAAATAATGTATTCATTCCATACGGCTATTTTTTTTTAATATAAAAACTTTTGTCTTTCGCGCGATTCGAACCAGCGTCGTCAGCACCAAAACATTGAGAGGCGAGTGATTAAACCGCTAGACTACAGCGGCCATACGTTACAAAGAAGTGTTTCATTGGACTTATAAAGACAATAGCACCCAGCTGCAGTCTCGCAAGGGGAGGGACCGGAAGTGCTTTTATTTCCGGCTTCCACGTGCACAAGCGCACATACACGCACGCGAAATATAATGCAATATGTAATAATCAGCTCATACATTATAAAGACATTATTGCATTATGAAGTTTTATTACAGTATGAGTCGCCTATGTGGAGGTTCTTAATGTAACACATTATTACATTATAGAAAAATCTATTAAGTTATGTGCTCGTCTTTTAATTACATTATGAGCTGATTATTACATTATGAGGTCAGATGTAGAGTTGCTGGCCGCCTCAGCTCCATATATGGAGATCTAGGTGATGATCCAGTCTTTTCAATGTATGGCTATCCAGGGTTTGATGAGGTCAGTGTCGGGATCTTATATCATATGGAAACGGCCATATATGGTGGTGTGACGTGTCATGAGGCGTGACCATATATGGAGGCATGACACGAGGCGTGACATGACACACTTACTGACTGACTGACTGACGGGAAATGCAGGTTTTCATAGTAAATTAAATGCATATGGTCGTGTGTCTGTGGTCTATGGTCTGGACATGGTGTGTGTGGGACAGGGGTATGGGGTTATAGCAACTTATTACATTACTTAAATGCCTTGATATCATTATGTTATAATCGACCATATAGGCCTAGCCTATTATTGCATATCATTTTATTATTGTTAGATTTGCATTTCTTCAAATATGCACACTTATACCACCAACTAATAAGCTTTCAATTAAAATATTACCTACAACAAACTACTTCAAACTTTTCCAAACCGACCACGTAATTATGTTTAAGCACAGATGGTACTATATACACCCGGCATTTAAGCGCGCACCAGCAAGTGCGTGTCGTGCACGCGCATTATATTTCGCGTGCGTGTATGTGCGCTTGTGCACGTGGAAGCCGGAAATAAAAGCACTTCCGGTCCCTCCCCTTGCGAGACTGCAGCTGGGTGCTATTGTCTTTATAAGTCCAATGAAACACTTATTTGTAACGTATGGCCGCTGTAGTCTAGCGGTTTAATCACTCGCCTCTCAATGTTTTGGTGCTGACGACGCTGGTTCGAATCGCGCGAAAGACAAAAGTTTTTATATTAAAAAAAAATAGCCGTATGGAATGAATACATTATTTACAATACATTAGGCAGGCAGACAGGCAGGCAGACAGGCAGTCTGTCTGTCTGTCTGTCTGTGTGTCTGTCTAAAATATAATAATTTTGGTTTCCGCGAGCGGGAATTGAACCAGCGTCCTCAGCAAAAAAGAATAGAGAGGCGAGGGATTAGACCACTATGCTACAGCAGCCCGTTACAAAGAGGTGTTCCATTGGACTTTTAAAGTTAAGTCCAACGAGAGCAGAAAAAAAAATATATGAAGGACGCAGGCTCGCCTGGAGACCGGACCGGCGAGGCGCACGTCGCAAACGGGTAGATATAGTCGCGACGAGTCACGTTCTGCCGCGACGAGTCCAGCTCACGCCACAACGGGTAGATATAGCTGCGACGAGTCCCGTTCTGGCGCGACGGAAAATAATAGTCAACCTATTACGTCGCAAACGGGTAGATATAGCCGCGACGAGTCCGTTCTGCCGGGACGAATTGATATTTACGCCAGGACGTACTCGAATATACGTTGCGACGTACGTCGTCCGTCGTGAAGGGATTTCGCTCCACCTGGAGACTTTACTTTGACAAAAGAAGATAAAAATGCCCGGAAAACTGAGTCATGCTAAGGTAGTGATGGTGCAGTTGGTAAAGCAAAGGACCTTGAAGTTTGTGCATGTGTGTGGCGGATAAGTTGCAGGTTCAAGCTTAAGGCCACTAACTAACATGTCCTGATCCTACTGGTTGACCATGATACTTGTGCAGTAGTAAGGATATGGAAGTGGGTGGTGTTTCCCCTGTGTTTCAGACAATAAAATGAGGCAATTATAAAAAATAAATTCCAGATCTGGCTGCAATCTTACAAGGAGAGAGAGAGGAAGGGGTGTGGTGAGAGAGAGGATGGGGTTTCTTGACTCTATTCACACTTTTTATTATTCATCTTACTGTGGCGACACATGCTGGAACTTTTTTTTATTTTTATGTTTTGTAGTTTATGAGTTATTTAACTTAAACGCCCAATGCATTATCTGGCAATAGCACAAACTTTGGCATGCTACTAGTCCTACATACTTACACCTAGCAACCCCATTCTAGCCTACTTAGGTTAATCTTATACGGTGGACATGTTTGCCTGAAAAGGAATCTTTGAAATGTTTCATAGTTTTAGAAATATAGTGCTTTCAAATTTACAATGGGGCTCAATGGCAGACATTGGCACGTCAAAAATCACTTTCACATAGAAACTCCATTCACACTTTTTATTATTCAGCTTACTGTGGAGACACATGCTGGAACCTTTTTTATTTTGAAATGTTTTGTAGTTAATGAGTTATTTAACTTAGACGCCCAATGCATTCTCTATGGCAATAGCACAAACTTTGGCATGCTACTATAGTCCTACATACTTACACCTAGCAACCCCATTCTAGCCTACTTAGGTTCATCTTATGATGGACATGTTTGCCTGAAAAGGAATCTTTGAAATGTTTCATAGTTTTAGAAATATAGTGCTTTCAAATTTGAGACATTTAACATGGGGCTCAATGGCAGCTCTATTGGCTCGTCAAAATTCACTTTCACCTAGAGACTCCATTCACACTTTTTATTATTCAGCTTACTGTGGAGACACATGCTGGAACTTTTTTTTTTAAATGTGTTGTAGTTTATGAGTTATTTAACTTAAACGCCCAATGCATTCTCTATGGCAATAGCACAAACTTTGGCATGGTACTAGTCCTACATACTTACACCTAGCAACCCCATTCTAGCCTACTTAAGTTCATATTACGGTGGACATGTTTGCCTGAAAAGGAATCTTTGAAATGTTTCATAGTTTTAGAAATATAGTGCTTTCAAATTTGAGACATTTAACATGGGGCTCAATGGCAGCTCTATTGGCACGTCAAAAGTCACTTTCACCTAGAAACTCCATTCACACTTTTTATTATTCAGCTTACTGTGGAGACACATGCTGGAACTTTTTTATTTTGAAATGTTTTGTAGTTTATGAGTTATTTAACTTAAACACCCAATGCATTCTTTATGGCAATAGCACAAACTTTGGCATGCTACTAGTCCTACATACTTACACCTAGCAACCCCATTCTAGCCTACTTAGGTTCATCTTACGGTGGACATGTTTGCCTGAAAAGGAATCTTTGAAATTTTTCATAGTTTTAGAAATATAGTGCTTTCAAATTTACAATGGGGCTCAATGGCAGACATTGGCATGTCAAAAATCACTTTCACCGAGAAACTCCATTCACACTTTTTATTATTCAGCTTACTGTGGAGACACATGCTGGAACTTTTTTTTTAAATGTTTTGTAGTTTATGAGTTATTTAACTTAAACGCCCAATGCATTCTCTATGGCAATAGCACAAACTTTGGCATGCTACTAGTCCTACATACTTACACCTAGCAACCCCATTCTAGCCTACTTAGGTTCATCTTATGGTGGACATGTTTGCCTGAAAAGGAATCTTTGAAATGTTTCATAGTTTTAGAAATATAGTGCTTTCAAATTTACAATGGGGCTCAATGGCAGACATTGGCATGTCAAAAATCACTTTCACCTAGAAACTCCATTCACACTTTTTATTATTCAGCTTACTGTGGAGACACATGCTGGAACTTTATTTTTAAATGTTTTGTAGTTTATGAGTTATTTAACTTAAACGCCCAATGCATTCTCTATGGCAATAGCACAAACTTTGGCATGCTACTAGTCCTACATACTTACACCTAGCAACCCCATTCTAGCCTACTTAGGTTCATCTTATGGTGGACATGTTTGCCTGAAAAGGAATCTTTGAAATGTTTCATAGTTTTAGAAATATAGTGCTTTCAAATTTACAATGGGGCTCAATGGCAGACATTGGCATGTCAAAAATCACTTTCACCTAGAAACTCCATTCACACTTTTTATTATTCAGCTTACTGTGGAGACACATGCTGGAACTTTATTTTTATTTTTATGTTTTGTAGTTTATGAGTTATTTAACTTAAACGCCCAATGCATTCTCTATGGCAATAGCACAAACTTTGGCATGCTACTAGTTCTACATACTTACACCTAGCAACCCCATTCTAGCCTACTTAGGTTCATCTTATGATGGACATGTTTGCCTGAAAAGGAATCTTTGAAATGTTTCATAGTTTTAGAAATATAGTGCTTTCAAATTTGAGACATTTAACATGGGGCTCAATGGCAGCTCTATAGGCTCGTCAAAAGTCACTTTCACCTAGAAACTCCATTCACACTTTTTATTATTCAGCTTACTGTGGAGACACATGCTGGAACTTTTTTTTTTTAATGTGTTGTAGTTTATGAGTTATTTAACTTAAACGCCCAATGCATTCTCTATGGCAATAGCACAAACTTTGGCATGCTACTAGTCCTACATACTTACACCTAGCAACCCCATTCTAGCCTACTTAGGTTCATCTTACGGTGGACATGTTTGCCTGAAAAGGAATCTTTGAAATGTTTCACAGTTTTAGAAATATAGTGCTTTCAAATTTACAATGGGGCTCAATGGCAGACATTGACACGTCACAAATCACTTTCACCTAGAGACTCCATTCACACTTTTTATTATTCAGCTTACTGTGGAGACACATGCTGGAACTTTTTTATTTTGAAATGTTTTGTAGTTTATGAGTTATTTAACTTAAACGCCCAATGCATTCTCTATGGCAATAGCACAAACTTTGGCATGCTACTAGTCCTACATACTTACACCTAGTAACCCCATTCTAGCCTACTTAGGTTCATCTTACGGTGGACATGTTTCCCTGAAAAGGAATCTTTTAAATGTTTCATAGTTTTAGAAATATAGTGCTTTCAAATTTACAATGGGGCTCAATGGCAGACATTGGCACGTCAAAAATCACTTTCACCTACAAACTCCATTCACACTTTTTATTATTCAGCTTACTGTGGAGACACATGCTGGAACTTTTTTATTTTGAAATGTTTTGCAGTTTATGAGTTATTTAACTTAAACGCCCAATGCATTCTCTATGGCAATAGCACAAACTTTGGCATGCTACTAGTCCTACATACAGTACTTACACCTAGCAACCCCATTCTAGCCTACTTAGGTTCATCTTATGGTGGACATGTTTGCCTGAAAAGGAATCTTTGAAATGTTTCATAGTTTTAGAAATATAGTGCTTTCAAATTTACAATGGGGCTCAATGGCAGACATTGGCATGTCAAAAATCACTTTCACCTAGAAACTCCATTCACACTTTTTATTATTCAGCTTACTGTGGAGACACATGCTGGAACTTTATTTTTATTTTTATGTTTTGTAGTTTATGAGTTATTTAACTTAAACGCCCAATGCATTCTCTATGGCAATAGCACAAACTTTGGCATGCTACTAGTTCTACATACTTACACCTAGTAACCCCATTCTAGCCTACTTAGGTTCATCTTACGGTGGACATGTTTCCCTGAAAAGGAATCTTTGAAATGTTTCATAGTTTTAGAAATATAGTGCTTTCAAATTTGAGACATTTAACATGGGGCTCAATGGCAGCTCTATAGGCACGTCAAAAGTCACTTTCACCTAGAAACTACATTCACACTTTTTATTATTAAGCTTACTGTGGAGACACATGCTGGAACTTTTTACTTTGAAATGTCTTATAGTTTCTGAGTTATTTAACTTAAACGCCCAATGCATTCTCTATGGCAATAGCACAAACTTTGGCATGCTACTAGTCCTACATACAAAATGATGAAAAATGAGTTAAAAAATTAAAAAACCCCATCGTTTTTCATTTTTTTTAAATCCTCAAAAATGTTGAAAAACGGCGTGCTATAGTACGATATGGGCTATAGCCCATGGTCAAAAATGATGAAAAACGAGGATATTTTTTTCTCTCCAAAAATTCGTTATTTTATTTTTTTCAAAAATGATGAAAAACGGCGTGCTATAGTATGCCGTACGATATGGGCTATAGCCCATGGTCCAAAATGATGAAAAACGAGGATACATTTCTTTTTCAAAAATTCAAAAAACGATGGGCTATAAACCATCATTTTTTTCAAATCCTCAAAAATGATGAAAAACAACGTGCTATAGTATGCCGTACGATATGGGCCCATACCGTACGGCAGGGTCCCCCAATAGGCGGCCCGCAGGCCATTTGCGGCCCACAGAGCGCCCCCTTGTGGCCCATGAAAGAATTTCCACAAAAAAAAAGAAATGTTTTTTTTTTTTTTTTTTTAAGGGTCCCAGATATAAATGGCATTAAATGGGGGTCAGTAGCCTATGCATGTCAAACTGGGCATCCTTTTCAAATAGGGTCTTGCCCTGAAAATGAATTTTCAGGGCAAGGGCAAGACCTCGCGCGTGCAGACTCGGCCCCCAGCCTGGTACGCTAGTCAAAATATGGCCCTTGAGGAAAATTAATTGGGGAATCCTGCCGTACGGCATACTATAGCACTCCGTTTTTCATCATTTTTGAGGATTTGAAAAAAAAAAAAAAAAAACATGGGTTTTCATCATTTTTTCACCATTGTTTTTTGAAAATTTGAAATGTTTTATCCTCGTTTTTCATCATTTTTGACCATCCCACTGAGCAATAGCCGGCTATTAGACGTGCATCTAAAAATGGGATGAAAAATGTCTAAAAATAGACGTCTAAAACACGTCTATTTTTAGACGTGTTTTAGACGTCTATTTTTAGAAGTTTTTTATCCCATTTTTAGACGCTCATCTAATAGCCCATATCGTACGGCATACTGTAAAAGAATTTAAAAAAAAAAGATGGGTTATAGCCCATCGTTTTTTGAATTTTGGATTATTTATTTTATCCTCGTTTTTCATCATTTTTCTAAAACACGTCTAAAAATAGACGTCTAAAACACGTCTAAAAATAGACGTCTAAAACAGACGTCTTTTGAGGATTTGAAAAATCCTCAAAAATGATGAAAAGCGGCGTGCTATAGTATGCCGTACGCCAAAAACAAAAAAAACATGGATTATAGCCCATCGTTTTTAGAATTTTAGATTTTTTTTAATCCTTGTTTTTCATCATTTTTGACCGTACGGTATGGGCTATAGCCCTATAGCCCATACCGTACGAGTGTACGGCATACTATGGCACGCCGTTTTTCATCATTTTTGAGGATTTGAAAAAAATGAACAAAAATGAAAACATGGGTTATAGCCGATCGTTTTTTGAATTTTTGAAAAAAAGAATTACCTCGTCTTTCATCATTTTTTAACATGGGCTATAGCCCATACCGTACGGCATACTATAGCACGCCGTTTTTCATCATTTTTGAGGATTTTTAAAAAAAGGAGAAAAAAAAAGAAAAACGTTATAGCCCATCGTTTTTTGAATTTTAGATTTCTTTTTTTAATCCTCGTTTTTCATCATTTTGGACCATGGGCTATCGCCCATACCGTACGGCATACTATAGCACACCGTTTTTCATCATTTTTGAGGATTTGAAAAAAAAGAAGAAAAAAAAAGAAAACATGGGTTATAGCCCATCGTTTTTTTAATTTTTGAATATATTTTTTAACCTCTTCTTTCATCATTTTTTAACATGGGCTATAGCCCATACCGTACGGCATACTATAGCACGCCGTTTTTCATCTTTTTTGAGGATTTGAAAAAAATGTAAAAAAACAAAAACATGGGTTATAGCCCATCGTTTTTTGAATTTTTGAAAAAAAAAATTATCCTCGTTTTTCATCATTTTTGACCATCCCACTGAGCAATAGCCGTCTATTAGACGTGCATCTAAAAATGGGATGAAAAATGTCTAAAAATAGACGTCTAAAAAACGTCTAAAAATAGACGTCTAAAACACGTCTATTTTTAGACGTGTTTTAGACGTCTATTTTTAGACCTTTTTTTATCCCATTTTTGACCATGGGCTATAGCCCATACCGCAGGGCATACTATAGCACGCCGCTTTTCATCATTTTTGAGGATTTGAAAAAAATGAAAAAAAGAAAAAAAAGCATGGGTTATAGCCCATCGTTTTTTGAACTTTTTTTTTTTTTTTATCCTCGTTTTTCATCATTTTTGACCATGGGCTATAGTCCATACTGTACGGCATACTATAGCACGCTGTTTTTCATCATTTTTGAGGATTTGAAAAAAAATGAAAAATTCTATACGTTTTTACGTTTTACGTTTTACGTTTTACGTTTTTACGTTTTTACGTTTTTAAGTTTTTACGTTTTACGTTTTACGTTTTACGTTTTTACGTTTTTACGTTTTACGTTTTACGTTTTTACGTTTTACGTTTTTACGTTTTACGTTTTTACGTTTTACGTTTTACGTTTTTACGTTTTTACGTTTTTAAGTTTTAAGTTTTAAGTTTTTACGTATTTACGTTTTACGTTTTACGTTTTACGTTTTACGTTTTTACGTTTTACGTTTTACGTTTTACGTTTTACGTTTTTACGTTTTACGTTTTACGTTTTACGTTTTACGTTTTACGTTTTACGTTTTTAAGTTTTTACGTTTTACGTAAATGATGAAAAACGGCGTGCTATAGTATGCCGTACGGTAGGGGCTATAGCCCACGTTTACGTTTTATGTTTTATGTTTTACGTTTTACGTTTTACGTTTTTACGTTTTTACGTTTTACGCAAATGATGAAAAACGGCGTGCTATAGTATGCCGTACGGTAGGGGCTATAGCCCACGTTTACGTTTTACATTTTACGTTTTACTTTTTTACGTTTTTACGTTTTACGTTTTTTACGTAAAAATATTAAAAAATAATTTACGTCTAAAAATAGTTGTCTAAAACACGTCTATTTTTAGACGTGTTTTAGACGTCTATTTTTAGACGTTTTCTAGACATCTATTTTTAGATGTTTTTTATCCCATTTTTAAACGCACCTCTAATAGCCGGCTATTGCTCAGTGGGATGGTCAAAAATGATGAAAAACGAGGATTCAAAAAAAATTCACAATTTCAAAAAACGATGGGCTATAACCCATGTTTTTTTTTTTTTCATTTTTTTCAAATCCTCAAAAATTATGAAAAACTGCGTGCTATAGTATGCCGTACGGCAGGGTCCCCCAATAGGCGGCCCGCGGGCCATTTGCGGCCCACAGAGCGCCCCCTTGTGGCCCATGAAAGAATTTCCACAAAAAAAAAAAATGTTTTTTTTTTCTTTTTTTTTAAGGGTCCCAGATATAAATGGCATTAAATGGGGGTCAGTAGCCTATGCATGTCAAACTGGGCATCCTTTTCAAATAGGGTCTTGCCCTGAAAATGAATTTTCAGGGCAAGGGCAAGACCTCGCGCGTGCAGACTCGGCCCCCAGCCTGGTACGCTAGTCAAAATATGGCCCTTAAGGAAAATTAATTGGGGAACCCTGCCTTACGGTATGGGCTAAAGCCCATGTTCAAAAATGATGAAAAACGAGGTTAATTATTTTTTCAAATTTTCAAAAAACGATGGGCTATAACCCATGTTTTGTTTGTTTTTTTCATTTTTTTCAAATCCTCAAAAATGATGAAAAACGGCGTGCTATAGTATGCCGTACGGTATGGACTATAGCCCATGTTCAAAAATGATGAAAAACAAGGTTATTTGTTTTTCCAAAATTTTAAAAAACGATGGGCTATAACCAATGTTTTTTTTTTTTTTTTTTTTTTTTCAAATCCTCAAAAATGATGAAAAACGGCGTGCTATAGTATGCCGTACGGTATGGGCTAAAGCCCATGTTCAAAAATGATGAAAAACGAGGTTAATGTTTTTTCTTCAAAATTTCAAAAAACGATGGGCTATAACCCATGTTTTTTTTTTTTTAATTTTTTTCAAATCCTCAAAAATGATGAAAAACGGCGTGCTATAGTATGCCGTACGGTAGGGGCTATAGCCCATGGTCGAAAATGATGAAAAACGAGGTTAACATTTTTTTTCAAATTTTCAAAAAACTATGGGCTATAACCCTTGTTTTTTTTTTTTTTAATCCTCAAAAATGATGAAAAACTGCGTGCTATAGTATGCCGTACGGTATGGGCTATAGCCCATGTTCAAAAATGATGAAAAACGAGGTAATGTTTTTTTTCAAAATTTCAAAAAACGATGGGCTATAACCCATGTTTTGTTTTTTTTTCATTTTTTTGAAATCCTCAAAAATGATGAAAAACGACTTGTTATAGTATGCCGTACGGTAGGGGCTATAGCCCATGGTCGAAAATGATGAAAAACTAGGTTAATTTTTTTTTTTCAAATTTTCAAAAAACGATGGGCTATAACCCATGTTTTTTTAATTTTAGATTTTTTTTCAAATCCTCAAAAATGATGAAAAACGGCGTGCTATATTATGCCGTACGGTATGGGCTATAGCCCATGTTAAAAAATGATGAAAAACGAGGTAATTTCTTTTCTTCAAAATTTCCAAAAACAATGGGCTATAACTGTAACGAAGTGGTCCTCCGTTACTGATATTTGGCACATTTCAATATGTATATTGTTTGACACACAAAGGAAAAGTCATGAGTTTAACTGGTTTATTGAAAGTATTATGAACATGAAAATACCATTATGTAATATGAGACTGTGTTATGGGTACGTGAATACTGACTGCTTCTGTTCTGTCTGTTCCAGTGTGTTCGGGCAAAAGAGTCCCAGGCTACCAGAGCACCATGTATTGGTCTGGACTGGACCACAGTGAAATAGCCATGGGGGTGGTTGAGTTATGCATTGGAGCTGCTAATGATAATGTGATATGTGGGTTATCTTGCAATAGTGGGCATCATTGATATGTACTTACCGGTGTAGGGATATAGAGTTATAGGTTCAGGTGATGTGGGTTATGTGGGGCTCAGAAAAGGGTTGCATGTTTAACCGGTAAAATGGTACAGTCTGCACTGATTGGTTCAGCTGACTATAAAAGGCTGCCAGGAAGCACACACCAACTCGGTGTTGGATTCAGTGAGAGGGCATGGTGGAGCTGCACACCAACATGCCCTATTTGTTTGCTGCCTGTATTCTGCCATTGACCATGCTGTCAACCTTCTTTTTGGAATAAACCATGGTGTGGCTGCTTTTTACATCCTGACTCTGTGCTCATTTCCAGCCGCTTATCGGGCCGACACTACAATAACCCATGTTTTTTTTTTTTCCATTTTTTTCAAATCCTCAAAAATGATGAAAAACTGCGTGCTATAGTATGCCGTACAGTATGGGCTAAAGCCCATGTTCAAAAATGATGAAAAACGAGGTTAATTATTTTTTCAAATTTTCAAAAAACGATGGGCTATAACCCATGTTTTATTTTCAATTTTTTTCAATTCCTCAAAAATGATGAAAAACGGCATGCTATAGTATGCCGTACGATATGGGCTATAGCCCATGTTAAAAAATGATGACAAACGAGGTTATTATTTTTTTTCAAAATTTCAAAAAACGATGGGCTATAACCCATGTTTTGTTTGTTTTTTTTCATTTTTTTCAAATCCTCAAAAATGATGAAAAACGGCGTGCTATAGTATGCCGTACGGTATGGACTATAGCCCATGTTCAAAAATGATGAAAAACAAGGTTATTATTTTTTTTCAAAATTTAAAAAAACGATGGGCTATAACCAATGTTTTTTTTTTTTGTTTTTTTTCAAATCCTCAAAAATGATGAAAAACGGCGTGCTATAGTATGCCGTACGGTAGGGGCTATAGCCCATGTTCAAAAATGATGAAAAACGAGGTAATTTAGTTTTTCAAATTTTCAAAAAACGATGGGCTATAACCCATGTTTTGTTTGTTTTTTCATTTTTTTGAAATCCTCGAAAATGATGAAAAACGACTTGCTATAGTATGCCGTACGGTAGGGGCTATAGCCCATGGTCGAAAATGATGAAAAACTAGGTTATTTTTTTTTTCTCCAAAATTTCAAAAAACGATGGGCTATAACCCATGTTTTTTTGTTTTGTTTTTTATCCTCAAAAATGATGAAAAACGGCGTGCTATAGTATGCCGTACGGTAGGGGCTATAGCCCATGGTCGAAAATGATGAAAAACGAGGTTAACATTTTTTTTCAAAATTTCAAAAAACGATGGGCTATAACACTTTTTTTTTCTTTTTTTTTTTCTTTTTTTTTTTTTCAAATCCTCAAAAATGATGAAAAACGACTTGCTATAGTATGCCGTACGGTAGGGGCTATAGCCCATGGTCGAAAATGATGAAAAACGAGGTTAACATTTTTTTTCAAAATTTCAAAAAACGATGGGCTATAACCAATGTTTTTTTTTTTTTTTTTTTTCAAATCCTCAAAAATGATGAAAAACGGCGTGCTATAGTATGCCGTACGGTAGGGGCTATAGCCCATGGTCGAAAATGATGAAAAACGAGGTTAACATTTTTTTTCAAAATTTCAAAAAACGATGGGCTATAACCAATGTTTTTTTTTTTTTTTTTTTTCAAATCCTCAAAAATAGTATGCCGTACGGTAGGGGCTATAGCCCATGGTCGAAAATGATGAAAAACGAGGTTAACATTTTTTTTTCAAAATTTAAAAAAAAGATGGGCTATAACCCATGTTTTTTTTTCTTCATTTTTTTCAAATCCTCAAAAATGATGAAAAACGGCGTGCTATAGTATGCCGTACGGTATGGACTATAGCCCATGTTCAAAAATGATGAAAAACAAGGTTATTATTTTTTTTCAAAATTTAAAAAAACGATGGGCTATAACCAATGTTTTTTTTTTTTGTTTTTTTTCAAATCCTCAAAAATGATGAAAAACGGCGTGCTATAGTATGCCGTACGGTAGGGGCTATAGCCCATGGTCGAAAATGATGAAAAACGAGGTTAACATTTTTTTTCAAAATTTCAAAAAACGATGGGCTATAACCCATGTTTTTTTTTTTTCATTTTTTTCAAATCCTCAAAAAGGATGAAAAACGACTTGCTATAGTATGCCGTACGGTAGGGGCTATAGCCCATGGTCGAAAATGATGAAAAACAAGGTTAATCTTTTTTTTCAAAATTTCAAAAACGATGGGCTATAAAATGTTTTTTGTTTTTTTTTCATTTTTTTTAAATCCTCAAAAATTATGAAAAACGGCGTGCTATAGTATGCCGTACGGTAGGGGCAATAGCCCATGGTCGAAAATGATGAAAAACGAGGTTAATTTTCTTTTTCAAAATTTCAAAAAACGATGGGCTATAACCCATGTTTTTCTTTTTTTTTTCTTTTTTTTCAAATCCTCAAAAATGATGAAAAACGGCGTGCTATAGTATGCCGTACGGTAGGGGCTATAGCCCATGGTCGAAAATGATGAAAAACGAGGTTAACATTTTTTTTCAAAATTAAAAAAAACGATGGGCTATAACCCATGTTTTTTTTTTCTTCATTTTTTTCAAATCCTCAAAAATGATGAAAAGCGGCGTGCTATAGTATGCCGTACGGTAGGGGATATAGCCCATGGTCGAAAATGATGAAAAACGAGGTTAACATTTTTTTTCAAAATTTCAAAAAACGATGGGCTATAACCCATGTTTTTTTTTTTTTTCATTTTTTTCAAATCCTCAAAAATGATGAAAAACGACTTCCTATAGTATGCCGTACGGTAGGGGCTATAGCCCATGGTCGAAAATGATGAAAAACGAGGTTAATATTTTTTCTTCAAAATTTAAAAAAACGATGGGCTATAACCCATGTTTTTTTAATTTTAGATTTTTTTTCAAATCCTCAAAAATGATGAAAAACGGCGTGCTATAGTATGCCGTACGGTATGGGCTATAGCCCATGTTAAAAAATGATGAAAAACGAGGTAATTTCTTTTCTTCAAAATTTCCAAAAACAATGGGCTATAACTGTAACGAAGTGGTCCTCCGTTACTGATATTTGGCACATTTCAATATGTATATTGTTTGACACACAAAGGAAAAGTCATGAGTTTAACTGGTTTATTGAAAGTATTATGAACATGAAAATACCATTATGTAATATGAGACTGTGTTATGGGTACGTGAATACTGACTGCTTCTGTTCTGTCTGTTCCAGTGTGTTCGGGCAAAAGAGTCCCAGGCTACCAGAGCACCATGTATTGGTCTGGACTGGACCACAGTGAAATAGCCATGGGGGTGGTTGAGTTATGCATTGGAGCTGCTAATGATAATGTGATATGTGGGTTATCTTGCAATAGTGGGCATCATTGATATGTACTTACCGGTGTAGGGATATAGAGTTATAGGTTCAGGTGATGTGGGTTATGTGGGGCTCAGAAAAGGGTTGCATGTTTAACCGGTAAAATGGTACAGTCTGCACTGATTGGTTCAGCTGACTATAAAAGGCTGCCAGGAAGCACACACCAACTCGGTGTTGGATTCAGTGAGAGGGCATGGTGGAGCTGCACACCAACATGCCCTATTTGTTTGCTGCCTGTATTCTGCCATTGACCATGCTGTCAACCTTCTTTTTGGAATAAACCATGGTGTGGCTGCTTTTTACATCCTGACTCTGTGCTCATTTCCAGCCGCTTATCGGGCCGACACTACAATAACCCATGTTTTTTTTTTTTCCATTTTTTTCAAATCCTCAAAAATGATGAAAAACTGCGTGCTATAGTATGCCGTACGGTATGGGCTAAAGCCCATGTTCAAAAATGATGAAAAACGAGGTTAATTATTTTTTCAAATTTTCAAAAAACGATGGGCTATAACCCATGTTTTATTTTCCATTTTTTTCAAATCCTCAAAAATTATGAAAAACGGCATGCTATATAGTATGCCGTACGATATGGGCTATAGCCCATGTTCAAAAATGATGACAAACGAGGTTATAATTTTTTTTCAAAATTTCAAAAAACGATGGGCTATAACCCATGTTTTGTTTGTTTTTTTCATTTTTTTCAAATCCTCAAAAATGATGAAAAACGGCGTGCTATAGTATGCCGTACGGTATGGACTATAGCCCATGTTCAAAAATGATGAAAAACAAGGTTATTTTTTTTTTTCAAAATTTAAAAAAACGATGGGCTATAACCAATGTTTTTTTTTTTTTTTTTTTCAAATCCTCAAAAATGATGAAAAACGGCGTGCTATAGTATGCCGTACGGTAGGGGCTATAGCCCATGTTCAAAAATGATGAAAAACGAGGTAATTTAGTTTTTCAAATTTTCAAAAAACGATGGGCTATAACCAATGTTTTTTTTTTTTCTTTTTTTTGAAATCCTCGAAAATGATGAAAAACGACTTGCTATAGTATGCCGTACGGTATGGGCTATAGCCCATGGTCGAAAATGATGAAAAACTAGGTTATTATTTTTTTTCCAAAATTTCAAAAAACGATGGGCTATAACCCATGTTTTTTTGTTTTGTTTTTTATCCTCAAAAATGATGAAAAACGGCGTGCTATAGTATGCCGTACGGTAGGGGCTATAGCACATGGTCGAAAATGATGAAAAACGAGGTTAACATTTTTTTTCAAAATTTCAAAAAACGATGGGCTATAACACTTTTTTTTTCTTTTTTTTCTTTTTTTTTTCAAATCCTCAAAAAAACGAGGTAATTTAGTTTTTCAAATTTTCAAAAAACGATGGGCTATAACCAATGTTTTTTTTTTTTCTTTTTTTTGAAATCCTCGAAAATGATGAAAAACGACTTGCTATAGTATGCCGTACGGTATGGGCTATAGCCCATGGTCGAAAATGATGAAAAACTAGGTTATTTATTTTTTTCCAAAATTTCAAAAAACGATGGGCTATAACCCATGTTTTTTTGTTTTGTTTTTTATCCTCAAAAATGATGAAAAACGGCGTGCTATAGTATGCCGTACGGTAGGGGCTATAGCCCATGGTCGAAAATGATGAAAAACGAGGTTAACATTTTTTTTCAAATTTTCAAAAAACGATGGGCTATAACCAATGTTTTTTTTTTTTCTTTTTTTTGAAATCCTCGAAAATGATGAAAAACGACTTGCTATAGTATGCCGTACGGTATGGGCTATAGCCCATGGTCGAAAATGATGAAAAACTAGGTTATTTATTTTTTTCCAAAATTTCAAAAAACGATGGGCTATAACCCATGTTTTTTTGTTTTGTTTTTTATCCTCAAAAATGATGAAAAACGGCGTGCTATAGTATGCCGTACGGTAGGGGCTATAGCCCATGTTCAAAAATGATGAAAAACGAGGTAATTTAGTTTTTCAAATTTTCAAAAAACGATGGGCTATAACCCATGTTTTGTTTGTTTTTTCATTTTTTTGAAATCCTCGAAAATGATGAAAAACGACTTGCTATAGTATGCCGTACGGTAGGGGCTATAGCCCATGGTCGAAAATGATGAAAAACTAGGTTATTTTTTTTTTTCCAAAATTTCAAAAAACGATGGGCTATAACCCATGTTTTTTTGTTTTGTTTTTTATCCTCAAAAATGATGAAAAACGGCGTGCTATAGTATGCCGTACGGTAGGGGCTATAGCCCATGGTCGAAAATGATGAAAAACGAGGTTAACATTTTTTTTCAAAATTTCAAAAAACGATGGGCTATAACACTTTTTTTTTCTTTTTTTTTTTCTTTTTTTTTTTTTCAAATCCTCAAAAATGATGAAAAACGACTTGCTATAGTATGCCGTACGGTAGGGGCTATAGCCCATGGTCGAAAATGATGAAAAACGAGGTTAACATTTTTTTTTCAAAATTTAAAAAAAAGATGGGCTATAACCCATGTTTTTTTTTCTTCATTTTTTTCAAATCCTCAAAAATGATGAAAAACGGCGTGCTATAGTATGCCGTACGGTAGGGGCTATAGCCCATGGTCGAAAATGATGAAAAACGAGGTTAACATTTTTTTTCAAAATTTCAAAAAACGATGGGCTATAACCAATGTTTTTTTTTTTTTTTTTTTTCAAATCCTCAAAAATAGTATGCCGTACGGTAGGGGCTATAGCCCATGGTCGAAAATGATGAAAAACGAGGTTAACATTTTTTTTTCAAAATTTAAAAAAAAGATGGGCTATAACCCATGTTTTTTTTTCTTCATTTTTTTCAAATCCTCAAAAATGATGAAAAACGGCGTGCTATAGTATGCCGTACGGTATGGACTATAGCCCATGTTCAAAAATGATGAAAAACAAGGTTATTATTTTTTTTCAAAATTTAAAAAAACGATGGGCTATAACCAATGTTTTTTTTTTTTGTTTTTTTTCAAATCCTCAAAAATGATGAAAAACGGCGTGCTATAGTATGCCGTACGGTAGGGGCTATAGCCCATGGTCGAAAATGATGAAAAACGAGGTTAACATTTTTTTTCAAAATTTCAAAAAACGATGGGCTATAACCCATGTTTTTTTTTTTTCATTTTTTTCAAATCCTCAAAAAGGATGAAAAACGACTTGCTATAGTATGCCGTACGGTAGGGGCTATAGCCCATGGTCGAAAATGATGAAAAACAAGGTTAATCTTTTTTTTCAAAATTTCAAAAACGATGGGCTATAAAATGTTTTTTGTTTTTTTTTCATTTTTTTTAAATCCTCAAAAATTATGAAAAACGGCGTGCTATAGTATGCCGTACGGTAGGGGCAATAGCCCATGGTCGAAAATGATGAAAAACGAGGTTAATTTTCTTTTTCAAAATTTCAAAAAACGATGGGCTATAACCCATGTTTTTCTTTTTTTTTTCTTTTTTTTCAAATCCTCAAAAATGATGAAAAACGGCGTGCTATAGTATGCCGTACGGTAGGGGCTATAGCCCATGGTCGAAAATGATGAAAAACGAGGTTAACATTTTTTTTCAAAATTAAAAAAAACGATGGGCTATAACCCATGTTTTTTTTTTCTTCATTTTTTTCAAATCCTCAAAAATGATGAAAAGCGGCGTGCTATAGTATGCCGTACGGTAGGGGATATAGCCCATGGTCGAAAATGATGAAAAACGAGGTTAACATTTTTTTTCAAAATTTCAAAAAACGATGGGCTATAACCCATGTTTTTTTTTTTTTTCATTTTTTTCAAATCCTCAAAAATGATGAAAAACGACTTCCTATAGTATGCCGTACGGTAGGGGCTATAGCCCATGGTCGAAAATGATGAAAAACGAGGTTAATATTTTTTCTTCAAAATTTCAAAAAACGATGGGCTATAACCCATGTTTTTTTAATTTTAGATTTTTTTTCAAATCCTCAAAAATGATGAAAAACGGCGTGCTATAGTATGCCGTACGGTATGGGCTATAGCCCATGTTAAAAAATGATGAAAAACGAGGTAATTTCTTTTCTTCAAAATTTCCAAAAACAATGGGCTATAACTGTAACGAAGTGGTCCTCCGTTACTGATATTTGGCACATTTCAATATGTATATTGTTTGACACACAAAGGAAAAGTCATGAGTTTAACTGGTTTATTGAAAGTATTATGAACATGAAAATACCATTATGTAATATGAGACTGTGTTATGGGTACGTGAATACTGACTGCTTCTGTTCTGTCTGTTCCAGTGTGTTCGGGCAAAAGAGTCCCAGGCTACCAGAGCACCATGTATTGGTCTGGACTGGACCACAGTGAAATAGCCATGGGGGTGGTTGAGTTATGCATTGGAGCTGCTAATGATAATGTGATATGTGGGTTATCTTGCAATAGTGGGCATCATTGATATGTACTTACCGGTGTAGGGATATAGAGTTATAGGTTCAGGTGATGTGGGTTATGTGGGGCTCAGAAAAGGGTTGCATGTTTAACCGGTAAAATGGTACAGTCTGCACTGATTGGTTCAGCTGACTATAAAAGGCTGCCAGGAAGCACACACCAACTCGGTGTTGGATTCAGTGAGAGGGCATGGTGGAGCTGCACACCAACATGCCCTATTTGTTTGCTGCCTGTATTCTGCCATTGACCATGCTGTCAACCTTCTTTTTGGAATAAACCATGGTGTGGCTGCTTTTTACATCCTGACTCTGTGCTCATTTCCAGCCGCTTATCGGGCCGACACTACAATAACCCATGTTTTTTTTTTTTCCATTTTTTTCAAATCCTCAAAAATGATGAAAAACTGCGTGCTATAGTATGCCGTACGGTATGGGCTAAAGCCCATGTTCAAAAATGATGAAAAACGAGGTTAATTATTTTTTCAAATTTTCAAAAAACGATGGGCTATAACCCATGTTTTATTTTCCATTTTTTTCAAATCCTCAAAAATTATGAAAAACGGCATGCTATATAGTATGCCGTACGATATGGGCTATAGCCCATGTTCAAAAATGATGACAAACGAGGTTATAATTTTTTTTCAAAATTTCAAAAAACGATGGGCTATAACCCATGTTTTGTTTGTTTTTTTCATTTTTTTCAAATCCTCAAAAATGATGAAAAACGGCGTGCTATAGTATG
The DNA here is from genome assembly GCF_964188405.1 of Protomyctophum parallelum. Classification (NCBI taxonomy): domain Eukaryota; kingdom Metazoa; phylum Chordata; class Actinopteri; order Myctophiformes; family Myctophidae; genus Protomyctophum; species Protomyctophum parallelum. The sequence goes on along the minus strand of NC_139717.1, from coordinate 16,343,173 downwards.
CCGTACGGTATGGACTATAGCCCATGTTCAAAAATGATGAAAAACAAGGTTATTTTTTTTTTTCAAAATTTAAAAAAACGATGGGCTATAACCAATGTTTTTTTTTTTTTTTTTTCAAATCCTCAAAAATGATGAAAAACGGCGTGCTATAGTATGCCGTACGGTAGGGGCTATAGCCCATGTTCAAAAATGATGAAAAACGAGGTAATTTAGTTTTTCAAATTTTCAAAAAACGATGGGCTATAACCAATGTTTTTTTTTTTTCTTTTTTTTGAAATCCTCGAAAATGATGAAAAACGACTTGCTATAGTATGCCGTACGGTATGGGCTATAGCCCATGGTCGAAAATGATGAAAAACTAGGTTATTATTTTTTTTCCAAAATTTCAAAAAACGATGGGCTATAACCCATGTTTTTTTGTTTTGTTTTTTATCCTCAAAAATGATGAAAAACGGCGTGCTATAGTATGCCGTACGGTAGGGGCTATAGCACATGGTCGAAAATGATGAAAAACGAGGTTAACATTTTTTTTCAAAATTTCAAAAAACGATGGGCTATAACACTTTTTTTTTCTTTTTTTTCTTTTTTTTTTCAAATCCTCAAAAAAACGAGGTAATTTAGTTTTTCAAATTTTCAAAAAACGATGGGCTATAACCAATGTTTTTTTTTTTTCTTTTTTTTGAAATCCTCGAAAATGATGAAAAACGACTTGCTATAGTATGCCGTACGGTATGGGCTATAGCCCATGGTCGAAAATGATGAAAAACTAGGTTATTTATTTTTTTCCAAAATTTCAAAAAACGATGGGCTATAACCCATGTTTTTTTGTTTTGTTTTTTATCCTCAAAAATGATGAAAAACGGCGTGCTATAGTATGCCGTACGGTAGGGGCTATAGCCCATGGTCGAAAATGATGAAAAACAAGGTTAATTTCTTTTTTCAAAATTTCAAAAACGATGGGCTATAACCCATGTTTTTTGTTTTTTTTTCATTTTTTTTAAAATCCTCAAAAATGATGAAAAACGGCGTGCTATAGTATGCCGTACGGTAGGGGCTATAGCCCATGGTCGAAAATGATGAAAAACGAGGTTAACATTTTTTTTCAAAATTTCAAAAAAAGATGGGCTATAACCCATGTTTTTTTTTCTTCATTTTTTTCAAATCCTCAAAAATGATGAAAAACGGCGTGCTATAGTATGCCGTACGGTAGGGGCTATAGCCCATGGTCGAAAATGATGAAAAACGAGGTTAACATTTTTTTCAAAATTTCAAAAAACGATGGGCTATAAAATGTTTTTTGTTTTTTTTTCATTTTTTTCAAATCCTCAAAAATGATGAAAAACGGCGTGCTATAGTATGCCGTACGGTAGGGGCAATAGCCCATGGTCGAAAATGATGAAAAACAAGGTTAATTTTCTTTTTCAAAATTTCAAAAAACGATGGGCTATAACCCATGTTTTTCTTTTTTTTTTCTTTTTTTTCAAATCCTCAAAAATGATGAAAAACGGCGTGCTATAGTATGCCGTACGGTAGGGGCTATAGCCCATGGTCGAAAATGATGAAAAACAAGGTTAATTTTCTTTTTCAAAATTTCAAAAAACGATGGGCTATAACCCATGTTTTTTTTTTCTTCATCTTTTTCAAATCCTCAAAAATGATGAAAAACGGCGTGCTATAGTATGCCGTACGGTAGGGGTTATAGCCCATGGTCGAAAATGATGAAAAACGAGGTTAACATTTTTTTTCAAAATTTCAAAAAACGATGGGCTATAACCCATGTTTTCTTTTTCTTCATTTTTATCAAATCCTCAAAAATGATGAAAAACGGCGTGCTATAGTATGCCGTACGGTAGGGGATATAGCCCATGGTCGAAAATGATGAAAAACGAGGTTAACATTTTTTTTCAAAATTTCAAAAAACGATGGGCTATAACCCATGTTTTTTTTTTTTTTTTTAATCCTCAAAAATGATGAAAAACGGCGTGCTATAGTATGCCGTACGGTAGGGGCTATAGCCCATGGTCGAAAATGATGAAAAACGAGGTTAACATTTTTTTTCAAAATTTAAAAAAACGATGGGCTATAACCCATGTTTTTTTTTTCTTCATTTTTTTCAAATCCTCAAAAATGATGAAAAACGGCGTGCTATAGTATGCCGTACGGTAGGGGATATAGCCCATGGTCGAAAATGATGAAAAACGAGGTTAACATTTTTTTTCAAAATTTCAAAAAACGATGGGCTATAACCCATGTTTTTTTTTCTTCATTTTTTTCAAATCCTCAAAAATGATGAAAAACGGCGTGCTATAGTATGCCGTACGGTAGGGGCTATATAGCCCATGGTCGAAAATGATGAAAAACAAGGTTAACATTTTTTTTCAAATTTTCAAAAAACGATGGGCTATAACCCATGTTTTTTTTTTCTTCATTTTTTTCAAATCCTCAAAAATGATGAAAAACGGCGTGCTATAGTATGCCGTACGGTAGGGGATATAGCCCATGGTCGAAAATGATGAAAAACTAGGTTAACATTTTTGTTCAAAATTTAAAAAAACGATGGGCTATAACCCATGTTTTTTTTTTTTTTTTTTTCAAATCCTCAAAAATGATGAAAAATGGCGTGCTATAATATGCCGTACGGTAGGGGCTATAGCCCATGGTCGAAAATGATGAAAAACGAGGTTAACATTTTTTTTCAAAATTTCAAAAAACGATGGGCTATAACCCATGTTTTTTTGTTGTTGTTTTTTTTGTTTTTTTTTCCAAATCCTCAAAAATGATGAAAAACGGCGTGCTATAGTATGCCGTACGGTAGGGGCAATGGCCATGGTCGAAAATGATGAAAAACGAGGTTAACATTTTTTTTCAAAATTTCAAAAAACGATGGGCTATAACCCATGTTTTTTTTTTCTTCATTTTTTTCAAATCCTCAAAAATGATGAAAAACGGCGTGCTATAGTATGCCGTACGGTAGGGGATATAGCCCATGGTCGAAAATGATGAAAAACGAGGTTAACATTTTTTTTCAAAATTTCAAAAAACGATGGGCTATAACCCATGTTTTATTTTTTTCTTCATTTTTTTCAAATCCTCAAAAATGATGAAAAACGGCGTGCTATAGTATGCCGTACGGTAGGGGCTATAGCCCATGGTCGAAAATGATGAAAAACGAGGTTAACATTTTTTTTCAAAATTTCAAAAAACAATGGGCTATAACCCATGTTTTTTTTTTCTTCATTTTTTTCAAATCCTCAAAAATGATGAAAAACGGCGTGCTATAGTATGCCGTACGGTAGGGGATATAGCCCATGGTCGAAAATGATGAAAAACGAGGTTAACATTTTTGTTCAAAATTTCAAAAAACGATGGGCTATAACCCATGTTTTTTTTTCTTTTTTTTTTTTTCAAATCCTCAAAAATGATGAAAAATGGCGTGCTATAATATGCCGTACGGTAGGGGCTATAGCCCATGGTCGAAAATGATGAAAAACAAGGTTAACATTTTTTTTCAAAATTTCAAAAAACGATGGGCTATAACCCATGTTTTATTTTTTTCTTCATTTTTTTCAAATCCTCAAAAATGATGAAAAACGGCGTGCTATAGTATGCCGTACGGTAGGGCTATACCCATGGTCGAAAATGATGAAAAACGAGGTTAACATTTTTTTTCAAAATTTCAAAAAACAATGTGCTATAACCCATGTTTTCTTTTTCTTCATTTTTTTAAAATCCTCAAAAATGATGAAAAACGGCGTGCTATAGTATGCCGTACGGTAGGGGATATAGCCCATGGTCGAAAATGATGAAAAACGAGGTTAACATTTTTGTTCAAAATTTCAAAAAACGATGGGCTATAACCCATGTTTTTTTTTTTTTTTTTTTTTTTTTTTTTTCAAATCCTCAAAAATGATGAAAAACGGCGTGCTATAGTATGCCGTACGGTAGGGGCAATAGCCCGTGGTCGAAAATGATGAAAAACAACGTTTTTTTTTTTTTTCAAAATTTCAAAAAACGATGGGCTATAACCCATGTTTTTCTTTTTTTTTTCCTTTTTTTTTAAATCCTCAAAAATGATGAAAAACGGCGTGCTATAGTATGCCGTACGGTAGGGGATATAGCCCATGGTCGAAAATGATGAAAAACGAGGTTAACATTTTTTTTCAAAATTTCAAAAAACGATGGGCTATAACCCATGTTTTTTTTTTTTTTTTTTTTTTTAATCCTCAAAAATGATGAAAAACGGCGTGCTATAGTATGCCGTACGGTAGGGGCAATAGCCCGTGGTCGAAAATGATGAAAAACAACGTTTTTTTTTTTTTTCAAAATTTCAAAAAACGATGGGCTATAACCCATGTTTTTCTTTTTTTTTCCTTTTTTTTTAAATCCTCAAAAATGATGAAAAACGGCGTGCTATAGTATGCCGTACGGTAGGGGCTATAGCCCATGGTCGAAAATGATGAAAAACGAGGTTAACATTTTTTTTCAAATTTTCAAAAAACGATGGGCTATAACCCATGTTTTTTTTTTCTTCATTTTTTTCAAATCCTCAAAAATGATGAAAAACGGCGTGCTATAGTATGCCGTACGGTAGGGGCTATAGCCCATGGTCGAAAATGATGAAAAACGAGGTTAACATTTTTTTTCAAATTTTCAAAAAACGATGGGCTATAACCCATGTTTTTTTTTTCTTCATTTTTTTCAAATCCTCAAAAATGATGAAAAACGGCGTGCTATAGTATGCCGTACGGTAGGGGCTATAGCCCATGGTCGAAAATGATGAAAAACGAGGTTAACATTTTTTTTCAAAATTTCAAAAAACGATGGGCTATAACCCATGTTTTCTTTTTTTTTTTCTTTTTTTTTATCCTCAAAAATGATGAAAAATGGCGTGCTATAATATGCCGTACGGTAGGGGCTATAGCCCATGGTCGAAAATGATGAAAAACAAGGTTAATTTTTTTTTTCAAAATTTCAAAAAACGATGGGCTATAACCCATGTTTTTCATTTTTTTCCCATTTTTTTCAAATCCTCAAAAATGATGAAAAACGGCGTGCTATAGTATGCCGTACGGTAGGGGCTATAGCCCATGGTCGAAAATGATGAAAAACGAGGTTAACATTTTTTTTCAAAATTTCAAAAAACGATGGGCTATAACCCATGTTTTTTTTTTTTCATTTTTTTCAAATCCTCAAAAATGATGAAAAACGGCGTGCTATAGTATGCCGTACGGTAGGGGCTATAGCCCATAGTCGAAAATGATGAAAAACGAGGTTAACATTTTTTTTTCAAAATTTCAAAAAACGATGGGCTATAACCCATGTTTTTTTTTCAAATCCTCAAAAATGATGAAAAACGGCGTGCTATAGTATGCCGTACGGTAGGGGCTATAGCCCATGGTCGAAAATGATGAAAAACGAGGTTAACATTTTTTTTCAAAATTTCAAAAAACGATGGGCTATTACCCATGTTTGTTTTTTTGTTTTTTTTTTCAAATCCTCAAAAATGATGAAAAATGGCGTGCTATAATATGCCGTACGGTAGGGGCTATAGCCCATGGTCGAAAATGATGAAAAACGAGGTTAACATTTTTTTTCAAAATTTCAATAAACGATGGGCTATAACCCATGTTTTTCATTTTTTTCCCATTTTTTTCAAATCCTCAAAAATGATGAAAAACGGCGTGCTATAGTATGCCGTACGGTAGGGGCTATAGCCCATGGTCGAAAATGATGAAAAACGAGGTTAACATTTTTTTTCAAAATTTCAAAAAACGATGGGCTATAACCCATGGTTTTTTTTTTCCATTTTTTTCAAATCCTCAAAAATGATGAAAAACGGCGTGCTATAGTATGCCGTACGGTAGGGGCTATAGCCCATAGTCGAAAATGATGAAAAACGAGGTTAACATTTTTTTTCAAAATTTCAAAAAACGATGTTATAACCCATGTTTTTTTTTCAAATCCTCAAAAATGATGAAAAACGGCGTGCTATAGTATGCCGTACGGTAGGGGCTATAGCCCATGGTCGAAAATGATGAAAAACGAGGTTAACATTTTTTTTCAAAATTTCAAAAAACGATGGGCTATAACCCATGTTTTTTTTTTCTTCATTTTTTTCAAATCCTCAAAAATGATGAAAAACGGCGTGCTATAGTATGCCGTACGGTAGGGGATATAGCCCATGGTCGAAAATGATGAAAAACGAGGTTAACATTTTTTTTCAAAATTTCAAAAAACGATGGGCTATATAACCCATGTTTTTTTTTTTTTTCATTTTTTTCAAATCCTCAAAAATGATGAAAAATGGCGTGCTATAATATGCCGTACGGTAGGGGCTATAGCCCATGGTCGAAAATGATGAAAAACGAGGTTAACATTTTTTTTCAAAATTTCAAAAAACGATGGGCTATAACCCATGTTTTTTTTTTTTTTTTTTTTTTTTTTTTTTTTAATCCTCAAAAATGATGAAAAACGACTTCCTATAGTATGTCGTACGGTAGGGGCAATAGCCCATGGTCGAAAATGATGAAAAACAACGTTTTTCTTTTTTTTCAAAATTTCAAAAAACGATGGGCTATAACCCATGTTTTTCTTTTTTTTTAAATCCTCAAAAATGATGAAAAACGGCGTGCTATAGTATGCCGTACGGTAGGGGCTATAGCCCATGGTCGAAAATGATGAAAAACGAGGTTAACATTTTTTTTCAAATTTTCAAAAAACGATGGGCTATAACCCATGTTTTATTTTTCTTAATTTTTTTCAAATCCTCAAAAATGATGAAAAACGGCGTGCTATAGTATGCCGTACGGTAGGGGCTATAGCCCATGGTCGAAAATGATGAAAAACGAGGTTAACATTTTTTTTCAAAATTTCAAAAAACTATGGGCTATAACCCATGTTTTTTTTTTTTTCATTTTTTTCAAATCCTCAAAAATGATGAAAAACGGCGTGCTATAGTATGCCGTACGATAGGGGATATAGCCCATGGTCGAAAATGATGAAAAACGAGGTTAACATTTTTTTTCAAAATTTCAAAAAACGATGGGCTATAACCCATGTTTTTTTTTTTTTTTTTTTTTTTTTTTTTTAATCCTCAAAAATGATGAAAAACGACTTCCTATAGTATGTCGTACGGTAGGGGCAATAGCCCATGGTCGAAAATGATGAAAAACAACGTTTTTCTTTTTTTTCAAAATTTCAAAAAACGATGGGCTATAACCCATGTTTTTCTTTTTTTTTAAATCCTCAAAAATGATGAAAAACGGCGTGCTATAGTATGCCGTACGGTAGGGGCTATAGCCCATGGTCGAAAATGATGAAAAACGAGGTTAACATTTTTTTTCAAATTTTCAAAAAACGATGGGCTATAACCCATGTTTTATTTTTCTTAATTTTTTTCAAATCCTCAAAAATGATGAAAAACGGCGTGCTATAGTATGCCGTACGGTAGGGGCTATAGCCCATGGTCGAAAATGATGAAAAACGAGGTTAACATTTTTTTTCAAAATTTCAAAAAACTATGGGCTATAACCCATGTTTTTTTTTTTTTCATTTTTTTCAAATCCTCAAAAATGATGAAAAACGGCGTGCTATAGTATGCCGTACGATAGGGGATATAGCCCATGGTCGAAAATGATGAAAAACGAGGTTAACATTTTTTTTCAAAATTTCAAAAAACGATGGGCTATAACCCATGTTTTTTTTTTTTTTTTTTTTTTTTAAATCCTCAAAAATGATGAAAAATGGCGTGCTATAATATGCCGTACGGTAGGGGCTATAGCCCATGGTCGAAAATGATGAAAAACAAGGTTAATTTTTTTTTTTCAAAATTTCAAAAAACGATGGGCTATAACCCATGTTTTTCATTTTTTTCCCATTTTTTTCAAATCCTCAAAAATGATGAAAAACGGCGTGCTATAGTATGCCGTACGGTAGGGGCTATAGCCCATGGTCGAAAATGATGAAAAACGAGGTTAACATTTTTTTTCAAAATTTCAAAAAACGATGGGCTATAACCCATGTTTTTTTTTTTTCATTTTTTTCAAATCCTCAAAAATGATGAAAAACGGCGTGCTATAGTATGCCGTACGATAGGGGATATAGCCCATGGTCGAAAATGATGAAAAACGAGGTTAACATTTTTTTTCAAAATTTCAAAAAACGATGGGCTATAACCCATGTTTTTTTTTTTTTTTTTTTCAAATCCTCAAAAATGATGAAAAATGGCGTGCTATAATATGCCGTACGGTAGGGGCTATAGCCCATGGTCGAAAATGATGAAAAACAAGGTTAATTTTTTTTTCCAAAATTTCAAAAAACGATGGGCTATAACCCATGTTTTTCATTTTTTTCCCATTTTTTTCAAATCCTCAAAAATGATGAAAAACGGCGTGCTATAGTATGCCGTACGGTAGGGGCTATAGCCCATGGTCGAAAATGATGAAAAACGAGGTTAACATTTTTTTTCAAAATTTCAAAAAACGATGGGCTATAACCCATGTTTTTTTTTTTTTTTTTTTTTTAAATCCTCAAAAATGATGAAAAACGGCGTGCTATAGTATGCCGTACGATAGGGGATATAGCCCATGGTCGAAAATGATGAAAAACGAGGTTAACATTTTTTTTCAAAATTTCAAAAAACGATGGGCTATAACCCATGTTTTTTCTTTTTTTTTTTTTTTTAAATCCTCAAAAATGATGAAAAATGGCGTGCTATAATATGCCGTACGGTAGGGGCTATAGCCCATGGTCGAAAATGATGAAAAACAAGGTTAATTTTTTTTTTCAAAATTTCAAAAAACGATGGGCTATAACCCATGTTTTTCATTTTTTTTCCCATTTTTTTCAAATCCTCAAAAATGATGAAAAACGGCGTGCTATAGTATGCCGTACGGTAGGGGCTATAGCCCATGGTCGAAAATGATGAAAAACGAGGTTAACATTTTTTTTCAAAATTTCAAAAAACGATGGGCTATAACCCATGTTTTTTTTTTTTCATTTTTTTCAAATCCTCAAAAATGATGAAAAACGGCGTGCTATAGTATGCCGTACGGTAGGGGCTATAGCCCATAGTCGAAAATGATGAAAAACGAGGTTAACATTTTTTTTCAAAATTTCAAAAAACGATGGGCTATAACCCATGTTTTTTTTTTCTTCATTTTTTTCAAATCCTCAAAAATGATGAAAAACGGCGTGCTATAGTATGCCGTACGGTAGGGGCTATAGCCCATGGTCGAAAATGATGAAAAACGAGGTTAACATTTTTTTTCAAATTTTCAAAAAACGATGGGCTATAACCCATGTTTTTTTTTTCTTCATTTTTTTTAAATCCTCAAAAATGATGAAAAACGGCGTGCTATAGTATGCCGTACGGTAGGGGCTATAGCCCATGGTCGAAAATGATGAAAAACGAGGTTAACATTTTTTTTCAAAATTTCAAAAAACGATGGGCTATAACCCATGTTTTTTTTTTTTTTTTTTTTTTTTTAATCCTCAAAAATGATGAAAAACAACTTCCTATAGTATGCCGTACGGTAGGGGCTATAGCCCATGGTCGAAAATGATGAAAAACGAGGTTAACATTTTTTTTCAAAATTTCAAAAAACGATGGGCTATAACCCATGTTTTTTTTTGTTTTTTTTTTTTCAAATCCTCAAAAATGATGAAAAACGGCGTGCTATAGTATGCCGTACGGTAGGGGCTATAGCCCATAGTCGAAAATGATGAAAAACGAGGTTAACATTTTTTTTCAAAATTTCAAAAAACGATGGGCTATAACCCATGTTTTTTTTTTCTTAATTTTTTTCAAATCCTCAAAAATGATGAAAAACGGCGTGCTATAGTATGCCGTACGGTAGGGGCTATAGCCCATGGTCGAAAATGATGAAAAACGAGGTACATTTTTTTTTTCAAAATTTAAAAAAACGATGGGCTATAACCCATGTTTTTTTTTTTTCTTTTTTTTCAAATCCTCAAAAATGATGAAAAACGGCGTGCTATAGTATGCCGTACGGTAGGGGCAATAGCCCATGGTCGAAAATGATGAAAAACAACGTTTTTTTTTTTTTTTCAAAATTTCAAAAAACGATGGGCTATAACCCATGTTTTAATTTTTTTTCTTTTTTTCAAATCCTCAAAAATGATGAAAAACGGCGTGCTATAGTATGCCGTACGGTAGGGGATATAGCCCATGGTCGAAAATGATGAAAAACGAGGTTAACATTTTTTTTCAAAATTTAAAAAAACGATGGGCTATAACCCATGTTTTTTTTTTTTTTTCATTATTTTCAAATCCTCAAAAATGATGAAAAATGGCGTGCTATAATATGCCGTACGGTAGGGCTATAGCCCATGGTCGAAAATGATGAAAAACAAGGTTAATCTTTTTTTTCAAAATTTCAAAAACGATGGGCTATAACCCATGTTTTTTGTTTTTTTTTCATTTTTTTCAAATCCTCAAAAATGATGAAAAACGGCGTGCTATAGTATGCCGTACGGTAGGGGCAATAGCCCATGGTCGAAAATGATGAAAAACAAGGTTTTTTTTTTTTTTCAAAATTTCAAAAAACGATGGGCTATAACCCATGTTTTTTTTTTCTTCATTTTTTTCAAATCCTCAAAAATGATGAAAAACGGCGTGCTATAGTATGCCGTACGGTAGGGGATATAGCCCATGGTCGAAAATGATGAAAAACGAGGTTAACATTCTTTTTTCAAAATTTCAAAAAACGATGGGCTATAACCCATGTTTTTTTTTTTTTTCAATATTTTCAAATCCTCAAAAATGATGAAAAATGGCGTGCTATAATATGCCGTACGGTAGGGCTATAGCCCATGGTCGAAAATGATGAAAAACAAGGTTAATCTTTTTTTTCAAAATTTCAAAAACGATGGGCTATAACCCATGTTTTTTTTTTTTTTTTCTTTTTTTTTAAATCCTCAAAAATGATGAAAAACGGCATGCTATAGTATGCCGTACGGTAGGGGCAATAGCCCATGGTCGAAAATGATGAAAAACAACGTTATTTTTTTTTTTTCAAAATTTCAAAAAACGATGGGCTATAACCCATGTTTTTCTTTTTTTTTATCTATTTTTTCAAATCCTCAAAAATGATGAAAAACTACTTGCTATAGTATGCCGTACGGTAGGGGCTATAGCCCATGGTCGAAAATGATGAAAAACAAGGTTAATCTTTTTTTTCTAAATTTCAAAAAACGATGGGCTGTAACCCATGTTTTTTTTTTTTTTTTTTTTTTCAAATCCTCAAAAATGATGAAAAATGGCGTGCTATAATATGCTGTACGGTAGGGGCTATAGCCCATGGTCGAAAATGATGAAAAACGAGGTTAACATTTTTTTTCAAAATTTCAATAAACGATGGGCTATAACCCATGTTTTTTTTTTTTTTTTCATTTTTTTTAAATCCTCAAAAACGGCGTGCTATAGTATGCCGTACGGTAGGGGCAATAGCCCATGGTCGAAAATGATGAAAAACAACGTTTTTTTTTTTTTTTCAAAATTTCAAAAAACGATGGGCTATAACCCATGTTTTTTTTTTCTTCATTTTTTTCAAATCCTCAAAAATGATGAAAAACGGCGTGCTATAGTATGCCGTACGGTAGGGGATATAGCCCATGGTCGAAAATGATGAAAAACGAGGTTAACATTTTTTTTCAAAATTTAAAAAAACGATGGGCTATAACCCATGTTTTGTTTGTTTTTTCATTATTTTCAAATCCTCAAAATTATGAAAAATGGCGTGCTATAATATGCCGTACGGTAGGGCTATAGCCCATGGTCGAAAATGATGAAAAACAAGGTTAATCTTTTTTTTCAAAATTTCAAAAACGATGGGCTATAACCCATGTTTTTTGTTTTTTTTTCATTTTTTTCAAATCCTCAAAAATGATGAAAAACGGCGTGCTATAGTATGCCGTACGGTAGGGGCAATAGCCCATGGTCGAAAATGATGAAAAACAAGGTTATTTTTTTTTTCCAAAATTTCAAAAAACGATGGGCTATAACCCATGTTTTTTTTTTCTTCATTTTTTTCAAATCCTCAAAAATGATGAAAAACGGCGTGCTATAGTATGCCGTACGGTAGGGGATATAGCCCATGGTCGAAAATGATGAAAAACGAGGTTAACATTCTTTTTTCAAAATTTCAAAAAACGATGGGCTATAACCCATGTTTTTTTTTTTTTTCAATATTTTCAAATCCTCAAAAATGATGAAAAATGGCGTGCTATAATATGCCGTACGGTAGGGCTATAGCCCATGGTCGAAAATGATGAAAAACAAGGTTAATCTTTTTTTTCAAAATTTCAAAAACGATGGGCTATAACCCATGTTTTTTGTTTTTTTTTCCATTTTTTTCAAATCCTCAAAAATGATGAAAAACGGCGTGCTATAGTATGCCGTACGGTAGGGGCAATAGCCCATGGTCGAAAATGATGAAAAACAAGGTTAATTTTTTTTTTCAAAATTTCAAAAAACGATGGGCTATAACCCATGTTTTTCATTTTTTTTCCATTTTTTTCAAATCCTCAAAAATGATGAAAAACGGCGTGCTATAGTATGCCGTACGGTAGGAGCTATATCCCATGGTCGAAAATGATGAAAAACGAGGTTAACATTTTTTTTCAAAATTTCAAAAAACGATGGGCTATAACCCATGTTTTTTTTTTCTTCTTTTTTTTCAAATCCTCAAAAATGATGAAAAACGGCGTGCTATAGTATGCCGTACGGTAGGGGCTATAGCCCATGGTCGAAAATGATGAAAAACTAGGTTAACATTTTTTTTTCAAAATTTCAAAAAACGATGGGCTATAACCCATGTTTTTTTTTTCTTCATTTTTTTCAAATCCTCAAAAAGGATGAAAAACGACTTGCTATAGTATGCCGTACGGTAGGGGCTATAGCCCATGGTCGAAAATGATGAAAAACAAGGTTAATCTTTTTTTTCAAAATTTCAAAAACGATGGGCTATAACCCATGTTTTTTTTTTTTTTTTTTTTTTTTTAAATCCTCAAAAATGATGAAAAACGGCGTGCTATAGTATGCCGTACGGTAGGGGCTATAGCCCATGGTCGAAAATGATGAAAAACAAGGTTAATCTTTTTTTTCAAAATTTCAAAAACGATGGGCTATAACCCATGTTTTTTTTTTTTTTTTTTTTTTTTTTAATCCTCAAAAATGATGAAAAACGGCGTGCTATAGTATGCCGTACGGTAGGGGATATAGCCCATGGTCGAAAATGATGAAAAACAAGGTTAATCTTTTTTTTCAAAATTTCAAAAACGATGGGCTATAACCCATGTTTTTTTTTTTTTTTTTCTTTTTTTTAAATCCTCAAAAATGATGAAAAACGGCGTGCTATAGTATGCCGTACGGTAGGGGATATAGCCCATGGTCGAAAATGATGAAAAACGAGGTTAACATTTTTTTTCAAAATTTCAAAAAACGATGGGCTATAACCCATGTTTTTTTTTGTTTTTTTGTTTTCAAATCCTCAAAAATGATGAAAAATGGCGTGCTATAATATGCCGTACGGTAGGGGCTATAGCCCATAGTCGAAAATGATGAAAAACAAGGTTAATCTTTTTTTTCAAAATTTCAAAAACGATGGGCTATAACCCATGTTTTTTTTTTTTTTTTTTTTTTTTTTAAATCCTCAAAAATGATGAAAAACGGCGTGCTATAGTATGCCGTACGGTAGGGGCTATAGCCCATGGTCGAAAATGATGAAAAACAAGGTTAATCTTTTTTTTCAAAATTTCAAAAACGATGGGCTATAACCCATGTTTTTTTTTTTTTTTTTTTTTTTTTAAATCCTCAAAAATGATGAAAAACGGCGTGCTATAGTATGCCGTACGGTAGGGGATATAGCCCATGGTCGAAAATGATGAAAAACGAGGTTAACATTTTTTTTCAAAATTTCAAAAAACGATGGGCTATAACCCATGTTTTTTTTTTTTTTTTTTTTTTCAAATCCTCAAAAATGATGAAAAATGGCGTGCTATAATATGCCGTACGGTAGGGGCTATAGCCCATGGTCGAAAATGATGAAAAACAAGGTTAATTTTTTTTTCAAAATTTCAAAAAACGATGGGCTATAACCCATGTTTTTTTTTTCTTCATTTTTTTCAAATCCTCAAAAAGGATGAAAAACGACTTGCTATAGTATGCCGTACGGTAGGGGCTATAGCCCATGGTCGAAAATGATGAAAAACAAGGTTAATCTTTTTTTTCAAAATTTCAAAAACGATGGGCTATAACCCATGTTTTTTTTTTTTTTTTTTTTTTTTTCAAATCCTCAAAAATGATGAAAAACGGCGTGCTATAGTATGCCGTACGGTAGGGGATATAGCCCATGGTCGAAAATGATGAAAAACGAGGTTAACATTTTTTTTCAAAATTTCAAAAAACGATGGGCTATAACCCATGTTTTTTTTTTCTTCATTTTTTTCAAATCCTCAAAAATGATGAAAAACTACTTGCTATAGTATGCCGTACGGTAGGGGCTATAGCCCATGGTCGAAAATGATGAAAAACAAGGTTAATCTTTTTTTTCAAAATTTCAAAAACGATGGGCTATACCCATGTTTTTTGTTTTTTTTTCATTTTTTTCAAATCCTCAAAAATGATGAAAAACGGCGTGCTATAGTATGCCGTACGGTAGGGGCAATAGCCCATGGTCGAAAATGATGAAAAACAAGGTTAATCTTTTTTTTCAAAATTTCAAAAAACGATGGGCTATATTATATAACCCATGTTTTTCTTTTTTTTCCCTTTTTTTTCAAATCCTCAAAAATGATGAAAAACGGCGTGCTATAGTATGCCGTACGGTAGGGGCTATAGCCCATGGTCGAAAATGATGAAAAACGAGGTTAACATTTTTTTTCAAAATTTCAAAAAACGATGGGCTATAACCCATGTTTTTTTTTTCTTCATTTTTTTCAAATCCTCAAAAATGATGAAAAACGGCGTGCTATAGTATGCCGTACGGTAGGGGCTATAGCCCATGGTCGAAAATGATGAAAAACGAGGTTAACATTTTTTTTCAAAATTTCAAAAAACGATGGGCTATAACCCATGTTTTTTTTTTTTCATTTTTTTTAAATCCTCAAAAATGATGAAAAACGGCGTGCTATAGTATGCCGTACGGTAGGGGATATAGCCCATGGTCGAAAATGATGAAAAACGAGGTTAACATTTTTTTTCAAAATTTCAAAAAACGATAGGCTATAACCCATGTTTTTTTTTCTTCATTTTTTTCAAATCCTCAAAAATGATGAAAAACGGCGTGCTATAGTATGCCGTACGGTAGGGGCTATAGCCCATGGTCGAAAATGATGAAAAACGAGGTAATTTTTTTTTTCAAAATTTCAAAAAACGATGGGCTATAACCCATGTTTTTTTTTTTTTCATTTTTTTTAAATCCTCAAAAATGATGAAAAACGGCGTGCTATAGTATGCCGTACGGTAGGGGATATAGCCCATGGTCGAAAATGATGAAAAACGAGGTTAACATTTTTTTTCAAAATTTCAAAAAACGATGGGCTATAACCCATGTTTTTTTTCATGTTTTTCAAATCCTCAAAAATGATGAAAAACGACTTCCTATAGTATGCCGTACGGTAGGGGCTATAGCCCATGGTCGAAAATGATGAAAAACAAGGTTAATCTTTTTTTTCAAAATTTCAAAAACGATGGGCTATAACCCATGTTTTTTGTTTTTTTTTCATTTTTTTCAAATCCTCAAAAATGATGAAAAACGGCGTGCTATAGTATGCCGTACGGTAGGGGCAATAGCCCATGGTCGAAAATGATGAAAAACAAGGTTAATTTTTTTTTTCAAAATTTCAAAAAACGATGGGCTATAACCCATGTTTTTCTTTTTTTTTTCTTTTTTTTCAAATCCTCAAAAATGATGAAAAACGGCGTGCTATAGTATGCCGTACGGTAGGGGCTATAGCCCATGGTCGAAAATGATGAAAAACGAGGTTAACATTTTTTTTCAAAATTTCAAAAAACGATGGGCTATAACCCATGTTTTATTTTTCTTCATTTTTTTCAAATCCTCAAAAATGATGAAAAACGGCGTGCTATAGTATGCCGTACGGTAGGGGCTATAGCCCATGGTCGAAAATGATGAAAAACGAGGTTAACATTTTTTTTCAAAATTTCAAAAAACGATGGGCTATAACCCATGTTTTTTTTTTCTTCATTTTTTTCAAATCCTCAAAAATGATGAAAAACGGCGTGCTATAGTATGCCGTACGGTAGGGGATATAGCCCATGGTCGAAAATGATGAAAAACGAGGTTAACATTTTTTTTCAAAATTTCAAAAAACGATGGGCTATAACCCATGTTTTTTTTTCTTCATTTTTTTCAAATCCTCAAAAATGATGAAAAACGGCGTGCTATAGTATGCCGTACGGTAGGGGCTATAGCCCATGGTCGAAAATGATGAAAAACGAGGTAATTTTTTTTTATAAAATTTCAAAAAACGATGGGCTATAACCCATGTTTTTTTTTCTTCATTTTTTTCAAATCCTCAAAAATTATGAAAAACGGCGTGCTATAGTATGCCGTACGGTAGGGGCTATAGCCCATGGTCGAAAATGATGAAAAACGAGGTTAACATTTTTTTTCAAAATTTCAAAAAACGATGGGCTATAACCCATGTTTTTTTTTTCTTCATTTTTTTTAAATCCTCAAAAATGATGAAAAACGGCGTGCTATAGTATGCCGTACGGTAGGGGATATAGCCCATGGTCGAAAATGATGAAAAACGAGGTTAACATTTTTTTTCAAAATTTCAAAAAACGATGGGCTATAACCCATGTTTTTTTTTCTTCATTTTTTTCAAATCCTCAAAAATGATGAAAAACGGCGTGCTATAGTATGCCGTACGGTAGGGGCTATAGCCCATGGTCGAAAATGATGAAAAACGAGGTAATTTTTTTTTTTCAAAATTTCAAAAAACGATGGGCTATAACCCATGTTTTTTTTTTTTTCATTTTTTTTAAATCCTCAAAAATGATGAAAAACGGCGTGCTATAGTATGCCGTACGGTAGGGGATATAGCCCATGGTCGAAAATGATGAAAAACGAGGTTAACATTTTTTTTCAAAATTTCAAAAAACGATGGGCTATAACCCATGTTTTTTTTCATTTTTTTCAAATCCTCAAAAATGATGAAAAACGACTTCCTATAGTATGCCGTACGGTAGGGGCTATAGCCCATGGTCGAAAATGATGAAAAACAAGGTTAATCTTTTTTTTCAAAATTTCAAAAACGATGGGCTATAACCCATGTTTTTTGTTTTTTTTTCATTTTTTTCAAATCCTCAAAAATGATGAAAAACGGCGTGCTATAGTATGCCGTACGGTAGGGGCAATAGCCCATGGTCGAAAATGATGAAAAACAAGGTTAATTTTTTTTTCAAAATTTCAAAAAACAATGGGCTATAACCCATGTTTTTCTTTTTTTTTTTTCTTTTTTTTCAAATCCTCAAAAATGATGAAAAACGGCGTGCTATAGTATGCCGTACGGTAGGGGCTATAGCCCATGGTCGAAAATGATGAAAAACGAGGTTAACATTTTTTTTCAAAATTTCAAAAAACGATGGGCTATAACCCATGTTTTATTTTTCTTCATTTTTTTCAAATCCTCAAAAATGATGAAAAACGGCGTGCTATAGTATGCCGTACGGTAGGGGCTATAGCCCATGGTCGAAAATGATGAAAAACGAGGTTAACATATTTTTTCAAAATTTCAAAAAACGATGGGCTATAACCCATGTTTTTTTTTCTTCATTTTTTTCAAATCCTCAAAAATGATGAAAAACGGCGTGCTATAGTATGCCGTACGGTAGGGGCTATAGCCCATGGTCGAAAATGATGAAAAACGAGGTAATTTTTTTTTTTCAAAATTTCAAAAAACAATGGGCTATAACCCATGTTTTTTTTTCTTCATTTTTTTCAAATCCTCAAAAATGATGAAAAACGGCGTGCTATAGTATGCCGTACGGTAGGGGCTATAGCCCATGGTCGAAAATGATGAAAAACAAGGTTAATCTTTTTTTTCAAAATTTCAAAAACGATGGGCTATAACCCATGTTTTTTGTTTTTTTTTCATTTTTTTCAAATCCTCAAAAATGATGAAAAACGGCGTGCTATAGTATGCCGTACGGTAGGGGCTATAGCCCATGGTCGAAAATGATGAAAAACAAGGTTAATCTTTTTTTTCAAAATTTCAAAAACGATGGGCTATAACCCATGTTTTTTGTTTTTTTTTCATTTTTTTCAAATCCTCAAAAATGATGAAAAACGGCGTGCTATAGTATGCCGTACGGTAGGAGCTATAGCCCATGGTCGAAAATGATGAAAAACGAGGTTAACATTTTTTTTCAAAATTTCAAAAAACGATGGGCTATAACCCATGTTTTTTTTTTCTTCATTTTTTTCAAATCCTCAAAAATGATGAAAAACGGCGTGCTATAGTATGCCGTACGGTAGGGGCTATAGCCCATGGTCGAAAATGATGAAAAACAAGGTTAATTTTTTTTTTCAAAATTTCAAAAAACGATGGGCTATAACCCATGTTTTTCTTTTTTTTTCCTTTTTTTTCAAATCCTCAAAAATGATGAAAAATGGCGTGCTATAGTATGCCGTACGGTAGGGGCTATAGCCCATGGTCGAAAATGATGAAAAACAAGGTTAATTTTTTTTTTCAAAATTTCAAAAAACGATGGGCTATAACCCATGTTTTTCATTTTTTTTTCCATTTTTTTCAAATCCTCAAAAATGATGAAAAACGGCGTGCTATAGTATGCCGTACGGTAGGAGCTATAGCCCATGGTCGAAAATGATGAAAAACGAGGTTAACATTTTTTTTCAAAATTTCAAAAAACGATGGGCTATAACCCATGTTTTTTTTTTCTTCATTTTTTTCAAATCCTCAAAAATGATGAAAAACGGCGTGCTATAGTATGCCGTACGGTAGGGGCTATAGCCCATGGTCGAAAATGATGAAAAACGAGGTTAACATTTTTTTTTCAAAATTTCAAAAAACGATGGGCTATAACCCATGTTTTTTGTTTTTTTTTCATTTTTTTCAAATCCTCAAAAATGATGAAAAACGGCGTGCTATAGTATGCCGTACGGTAGGGGCAATAGCCCATGGTCGAAAATGATGAAAAACAAGGTTAATCTTTTTTTTCAAAATTTCAAAAAACGATGGGCTATAAGTAACCCATGTTTTTCTTTTTTTTTTCTTTTTTTTCAAATCCTCAAAAATGATGAAAAACGGCGTGCTATAGTATGCCGTACGGTAGGGGCTATAGCCCATGGTCGAAAATGATGAAAAACGAGGTTAACATTTTTTTTCAAAATTTCAAAAAACGATGGGCTATAACCCATGTTTTTTTTTTCTTCATTTTTTTCAAATCCTCAAAAATGATGAAAAACGGCGTGCTATAGTATGCCGTACGGTAGGGGCTATAGCCCATGGTCGAAAATGATGAAAAACGAGGTTAACATTTTTTTTCAAAATTTCAAAAAACGATGGGCTATAACCCATGTTTTTTTTTCTTCTTTTTTTTCTTTTTTTCTTCAAATCCTCAAAAATGATGAAAAACGGCGTGCTATAGTATGCCGTACGGTAGGGGCAATAGCCCATGGTCGAAAATGATGAAAAACAACGTTATTTTTTTTCCCCAAAATTTCAAAAAACGATGGGCTATAACCCATGTTTTTCTTTTTTTTTCCATTTTTTTCAAATCCTCAAAAATGATGAAAAACGGCGTGCTATAGTATGCCGTACGGTAGGGGCTATAGCCCATGGTCGAAAATGATGAAAAACTAGGTTAACATTTTTTTTCAAAATTTCAAAAAACGATGGGCTATAACCCATGTTTTATTTTTCTTCATTTTTTTTAAATCCTCAAAAATGATGAAAAACGGCGTGCTATAGTATGCCGTACGGTAGGGGCTATAGCCCATGGTCGAAAATGATGAAAAACGAGGTTAACATTTTTTTTCAAAATTTCAAAAAACGATGGGCTATAACCCATGTTTTTTTTTTCTTCATTTTTTTCAAATCCTCAAAAATGATGAAAAACGGCGTGCTATAGTATGCCGTACGGTAGGGGATATAGCCCATGGTCGAAAATGATGAAAAACGAGGTTAACATTTTTTTACAAAATTTCAAAAAACGATGGGCTATAACCCATGTTTTTTTTTTCTTCATTTTTTTCAAATCCTCAAAAATGATGAAAAACGACTTCCTATAGTATGCCGTACGGTAGGGGCTATAGCCCATGGTCGAAAATGATGAAAAACGAGGTTAACATTTTTTTTCAAAATTTCAAAAAACGATGGGCTATAACCCATGTTTTTTGTTTTTTTTTTCATTTTTTTCAAATCCTCAAAAATTATGAAAAATGGCATGCTATAGTATGCCGTACGGTAGGGGCAATAGCCCATGGTCGAAAATGATGAAAAACAAGGTTAAAGATGGAGTGCCACCATTTTTTTCCACCCTAAAACATGATCATCAGGTATTATTACAATATAAGGGGGAAGAACTTTTTCCAAAAAGTGTACTGTATTTGTTAAAATCATGCTTTTATGTGGACACGCCCACCAGTTCATTAAGTATGCCTGGTTTACCTGGTGGGTGGTGATGGGTGGTGATCCACCTGAACTGAAGCCACACCCACAGCTGTAGTTGTATGATAAAGGGGGAGGGGTTAGGGGAGGGGCTGATAGTGTGGTGTCACAATATTACTGTTTACTTCATTGGCCCGTTTGACTGTCAAGGGTTCAGCCTCCAGGAAGAAACCCTAAATACAAAGTCAATACACAATTGCACATGAAAACAACTCCAGTCTGTCTAATTAAGTACTGTCACCTCATAGACACATGAAAAACTGGAAAAATTAAAAAATTGTGGCACTCCATCTTTAATTCTTTTTTTTCAAAATTTCAAAAAACGATGGGCTATAACCCATGTTTTTCTTTTTTTTTTCTTTTTTTTCAAATCCTCAAAAATGATGAAAAACGGCGTGCTATAGTATGCCGTACGGTAGGGGCTATAGCCCATGGTCGAAAATGATGAAAAACGAGGTTAACATTTTTTTTCAAAATTTCAAAAAACGATGGGCTATAACCCATGTTTTTTTTTTCTTCATTTTTTTCAAATCCTCAAAAATGATGAAAAACGGCGTGCTATAGTATGCCGTACGGTAGGGGCTATAGCCCATGGTCGAAAATGATGAAAAACGAGGTTAACATTTTTTTTCAAAATTTCAAAAAACGATGGGCTATAACCCATGTTTTTTTTTCTTATTTTTTTTCTTTTTTTCTTCAAATCCTCAAAAATGATGAAAAACGGCGTGCTATAGTATGCCGTACGGTAGGGGCAATAGCCCATGGTCGAAAATGATGAAAAACAACGTTATTTTTTTTTCCCAAAATTTCAAAAAACGATGGGCTATAACCCATGTTTTTCTTTTTTTTCCCATTTTTTTCAAATCCTCAAAAATGATGAAAAACGGCGTGCTATAGTATGCCGTACGGTAGGGGCTATAGCCCATGGTCGAAAATGATGAAAAACGAGGTTAACATTTTTTTTCAAAATTTCAAAAAACGATGGGCTATAACCCATGTTTTATTTTTCTTCATTTTTTTCAAATCCTCAAAAATGATGAAAAACGGCGTGCTATAGTATGCCGTACGGTAGGGGCTATAGCCCATGGTCGAAAATGATGAAAAACGAGGTTAACATTCTTTTTCAAAATTTCAAAAAACGATGGGCTATAACCCATGTTTTTTTTTTCTTCATTTTTTTCAAATCCTCAAAAATGATGAAAAACGGCGTGCTATAGTATGCCGTACGGTAGGGGATATAGCCCATGGTCGAAAATGATGAAAAACGAGGTTAACATTTTTTTACAAAATTTCAAAAAACGATGGGCTATAACCCATGTTTTTTTTTCTTCATTTTTTTCAAATCCTCAAAAATGATGAAAAACGGCGTGCTATAGTATGCCGTACGGTAGGGGCTATAGCCCATGGTCGAAAAGGATGAAAAACGAGGTAATTTTATTTTTTCAAAATTTCAAAAAACGATGGGCTATAACCCATGTTTTTTTTTTCTTCATTTTTTTCAAATCCTCAAAAATGATGAAAAACGGCGTGCTATAGTATGCCGTACGGTAGGGGATATAGCCCATGGTCGAAAATGATGAAAAACAAGGTTAACATTTTTTTTCAAAATTTCAAAAAACGATGGGCTATAACCCATGTTTTGTTTTTTTTCATTTTTTTCAAATCCTCAAAAATGATGAAAAACAACTTCCTATAGTATGCCGTACGGTAGGGGCTATAGCCCATGGTCGAAAATGATGAAAAACAAGGTTAATCTTTTTTTTCAAAATTTCAAAAACGATGGGCTATAACCCATGTTTTTTGTTTTTTTTTCTTTTTTTTCAAATCCTCAAAAATGATGAAAAACGGCGTGCTATAGTATGCCGTACGGTAGGGGCAATAGCCCATGGTCGAAAATGATGAAAAACAAGGTTAATTTTTTTTTTCAAAATTTCAAAAAACGATGGGCTATAACCCATGTTTTTTTTTTCTTCATTTTTTTCAAATCCTCAAAAATGATGAAAAACGGCGTGCTATAGTATGCCGTACGGTAGGGGATATAGCCCATGGTCGAAAATGATGAAAAACAACGTTATTTCTTTTTTTCAAAATTTCAAAAAACGATGGGCTATAACCCATGTTTTTCTATTTTTTTCTTTTTTTTCAAATCCTCAAAAATGATGAAAAACGGCGTGCTATAGTATGCCGTACGGTAGGGGCTATAGCCCATGGTCGAAAATGATGAAAAACGAGGTTAACACTTTTTTTTCAAAATTTCAAAAAACGATGGGCTATAACCCATGTTTTATTTTTCTTCATTTTTTTCAAATCCTCAAAAATGATGAAAAACGGCGTGCTATAGTATGCCGTACGGTAGGGGCTATAGCCCATGGTCGAAAATGATGAAAAACGAGGTTAACATTTTTTTTCAAAATTTAAAAAAACGATGGGCTATAACCCATGTTTTTTTTTTCTTCATTTTTTTCAAATCCTCAAAAATGATGAAAAACGGCGTGCTATAGTATGCCGTACGGTAGGGGCAATAGCCCATGGTCGAAAATGATGAAAAACAAGGTTAATTTTTTTTTTCAAAATTTCAAAAAACGATGGGCTATAACCCATGTTTTTCTTTTTTTTTTCTTTTTTTTCAAATCCTCAAAAATGATGAAAAACGGCGTGCTATAGTATGCCGTACGGTAGGGGCTATAGCCCATGGTCGAAAATGATGAAAAACGAGGTTAACATTTTTTTTCAAAATTTCAAAAAACGATGGGCTATAACCCATGTTTTTTTTTTCTTCATTTTTTTCAAATCCTCACAAATGATGAAAAACGGCGTGCTATAGTATGCCGTACGGTAGGGGCTATAGCCCATGGTCGAAAATGATGAAAAACGAGGTTAACATTTTTTTTCAAAATTTCAAAAAACGATGGGCTATAACCCATGTTTTTTTTGTTTGTTATTTTTTTCTTTTTTTCAAATCCTCAAAAATGATGAAAAACGGCGTGCTATAGTATGCCGTACGGTAGGGGCAATAGCCCATGGTCGAAAATGATGAAAAACAACGTTATTTTTTTTCCCCAAAATTTCAAAAAACGATGGGCTATAACCCATGTTTTTCATTTTTTTTTCATTTTTTTCAAATCCTCAAAAATGATGAAAAACGGCGTGCTATAGTATGCCGTACGGTAGGGGCTATAGCCCATGGTCGAAAATGATGAAAAACGAGGTTATCATTTTTTTTCAAAATTTCAAAAAACGATGGGCTATAACCCATGTTTTATTTTTCTTCATTTTTTTCAAATCCTCAAAAATGATGAAAAACGGCGTGCTATACTATGCCGTACGGTAGGGGCTATAGCCCATGGTCGAAAATGATGAAAAACGAGGTTAACATATTTTTTCAAAATTTCAAAAAACGATGGGCTATAACCCATGTTTTTTTTTTCTTCATTTTTTTCAAATCCTCACAAATGATGAAAAACGGCGTGCTATAGTATGCCGTACGGTAGGGGCTATAGCCCATGGTCGAAAATGATGAAAAACGAGGTTAACATTTTTTTTCAAAATTTCAAAAAACGATGGGCTATAACCCATGTTTTTTTTGTTTGTTATTTTTTTCTTTTTTTCAAATCCTCAAAAATGATGAAAAACGGCGTGCTATAGTATGCCGTACGGTAGGGGCAATAGCCCATGGTCGAAAATGATGAAAAACAACGTTATTTTTTTTCCCCAAAATTTCAAAAAACGATGGGCTATAACCCATGTTTTTCTTTTTTTTTTCATTTTTTTCAAATCCTCAAAAATGATGAAAAACGGCGTGCTATAGTATGCCGTACGGTAGGGGCTATAGCCCATGGTCGAAAATGATGAAAAACGAGGTTATCATTTTTTTTCAAAATTTCAAAAAACGATGGGCTATAACCCATGTTTTATTTTTCTTCATTTTTTTCAAATCCTCAAAAATGATGAAAAACGGCGTGCTATAGTATGCCGTACGGTAGGGGCTATAGCCCATGGTCGAAAATGATGAAAAACGAGGTTAACATTTTTTTTCAAAATTTCTAAAAACGATGGGCTATAACCCATGTTTTTTTTTTCTTCATTTTTTTCAAATCCTCAAAAATGATGAAAAACGGCGTGCTATAGTATGCCGTACGGTAGGGGATATAGCCCATGGTCGAAAATGATGAAAAACAACGTTATATCTTTTTCTCCAAAATTTCAAAAAACGATGGGCTATAACCCATGTTTTTCTTTTTTTTTCTTTTTTTTCAAATCCTCAAAAATGATGAAAAACGGCGTGCTATAGTATGCCGTACGGTAGGGGCTATAGCCCATGGTCGAAAATGATGAAAAACGAGGTTAACACTTTTTTTTCAAAATTTCAAAAAACGATGGGCTATAACCCATGTTTTATTTTTCTTCATTTTTTTCAAATCCTCAAAAATGATGAAAAACGGCGTGCTATAGTATGCCGTACGGTAGGGGCTATAGCCCATGGTCGAAAATGATGAAAAACGAGGTTAACATTTTTTTTCAAAATTTCAAAAAACGATGGGCTATAACCCATGTTTTTTTTTTCTTCATTTTTTTCAAATCCTCAAAAATGATGAAAAACGGCGTGCTATAGTATGCCGTACGGTAGGGGCTATAGCCCATGGTCGAAAATGATGAAAAACGAGGTAAATTCTTTTTTTCAAAATTTCAAAAAACGATGGGCTATAACCCATGTTTTTTTTTTCTTCATTTTTTTCAAATCCTCAAAAATGATGAAAAACGGCGTGCTATAGTATGCCGTACGGTAGGGGATATAGCCCATGGTCGAAAATGATGAAAAACAACGTTATTTCTTTTTTTCCAAAATTTCAAAAAACGATGGGCTATAACCCATGTTTTTCTTTTTTTTTCTTTTTTTTCAAATCCTCAAAAATGATGAAAAACGGCGTGCTATAGTATGCCGTACGGTAGGGGCTATAGCCCATGGTCGAAAATGATGAAAAACGAGGTTAACACTTTTTTTTCAAAATTTCAAAAAACGATGGGCTATAACCCATGTTTTATTTTTCTTCATTTTTTTCAAATCCTCAAAAATGATGAAAAACGGCGTGCTATAGTATGCCGTACGGTAGGGGCTATAGCCCATGGTCGAAAATGATGAAAAACGAGGTTAACATTTTTTTTCAAAATTTCAAAAAACGATGGGCTATAACCCATGTTTTTTTTTTTTCATTTTTTTCAAATCCTCAAAAATGATGAAAAACGGCGTGCTATAGTATGCCGTACGGTAGGGGCAATAGCCCATGGTCGAAAATGATGAAAAACAAGGTTAATTTTTTTTTCAAAATTTCAAAAAACGATGGGCTATAACCCATGTTTTTCTTTTTTTTCCCTTTTTTTTCAAATCCTCAAAAATGATGAAAAACGGCGTGCTATAGTATGCCGTACGGTAGGGGCTATAGCCCATGGTCGAAAATGATGAAAAACGAGGTTAACATTTTTTTTCAAAATTTCAAAAAACGATGGGCTATAACCCATGTTTTTTTTTTCTTCATTTTTTTCAAATCCTCACAAATGATGAAAAACTGCGTGCTATAGTATGCCGTACGGTAGGGGCTATAGCCCATGGTCGAAAATGATGAAAAACGAGGTTAACATTTTTTTTCAAAATTTCAAAAAACGATGGGCTATAACCCATGTTTTTTTTTTTTTTTTTTTTTTTCAAATCCTCAAAAATGATGAAAAACGGCGTGCTATAGTATGCCGTACGGTAGGGGCAATAGCCCATGGTCGAAAATGATGAAAAACAACGTTATTTTTTTTCCCAAAATTTCAAAAAACGATGGGCTATAACCCATGTTTTTTCTTTTTTTTTTCTTTTTTTTCAAATCCTCAAAAATGATGAAAAACGGCGTGCTATAGTATGCCGTACGGTAGGGGCTATAGCCCATGGTCGAAAATGATGAAAAACGAGGTTAACATTTTTTTTCAAAATTTCAAAAAACGATGGGCTATAACCCATGTTTTTTTTTTCTTCATTTTTTTCAAATCCTCACAAATGATGAAAAACGGCGTGCTATAGTATGCCGTACGGTAGGGGCTATAGCCCATGGTCGAAAATGATGAAAAACGAGGTTAACATTCTTTTTCAAAATTTCAAAAAACGATGGGCTATAACCCATGTTTTTTTTGTTTGTTTTTTTTTCAAATCCTCAAAAATGATGAAAAACGGCGTGCTATAGTATGCCGTACGGTAGGGGCAATAGCCCATGGTCGAAAATGATGAAAAACAACGTTATTTTTTTTCCCAAAATTTCAAAAAACGATGGGCTATAACCCATGTTTTTCTTTTTTTTTCCATTTTTTTCAAATCCTCAAAAATGATGAAAAACGGCGTGCTATAGTATGCCGTACGGTAGGGGCTATAGCCCAAGGTCAAAAATGATGAAAAACGAGGTTAACATTTTTTTTCAAAATTTCAAAAAACGATGGGCTATAACCCATGTTTTATTTTTCTTCATTTTTTTCAAATCCTCAAAAATGATGAAAAACGGCGTGCTATAGTATGCCGTACGGTAGGGGCTATAGCCCATGGTCGAAAATGATGAAAAACGAGGTTAACATTTTTTTTCAAAATTTCAAAAAACGATGGGCTATAACCCATGTTTTTTTTTTCTTCATTTTTTTCAAATCCTCAAAAATGATGAAAAACGGCGTGCTATAGTATGCCGTACGGTAGGGGATATAGCCCATGGTCGAAAATGATGAAAAACAACGTTATTTCTTTTTCTCCAAAATTTCAAAAAACGATGGGCTATAACCCATGTTTTTCTTTTTTTTTCTTTTTTTTCAAATCCTCAAAAATGATGAAAAACGGCGTGCTATAGTATGCCGTACGGTAGGGGCTATAGCCCATGGTCGAAAATGATGAAAAACGAGGTTAACACTTTTTTTTCAAAATTTCAAAAAACGATGGGCTATAACCCATGTTTTATTTTTCTTCATTTTTTTCAAATCCTCAAAAATGATGAAAAACGGCGTGCTATAGTATGCCGTACGGTAGGGGCTATAGCCCATGGTCGAAAATGATGAAAAACGAGGTTAACATTTTTTTTCAAAATTTCAAAAAACGATGGGCTATAACCCATGTTTTTTTTTCTTCATTTTTTTCAAATCCTCAAAAATGATGAAAAACAGCGTGCTATAGTATGCCGTACGGTAGGGGCTATAGCCCATGGTCGAAAATGATGAAAAACGAGGTAAATTCTTTTTTTCAAAATTTCAAAAAACGATGGGCTATAACCCATGTTTATTTTTTCTTCATTTTTTTCAAATCCTCAAAAATGATGAAAAACGGCGTGCTATAGTATGCCGTACGGTAGGGGATATAGCCCATGGTCGAAAATGATGAAAAACGAGGTTAACATTTTTTTTCAAAATTTCAAAAAACGATGGGCTATAACCCATGTTTTTTTTTTTTTCATTTTTTTCAAATCCTCAAAAATGATGAAAAACGACTTCCTATAGTATGCCGTACGGTAGGGGCTATAGCCCATGGTCGAAAATGATGAAAAACAAGGTTAATCTTTTTTTTCAAAATTTCAAAAACGATGGGCTATAACCCATGTTTTTTGTTTTTTTTTCATTTTTTTCAAATCCTCAAAAATGATGGGCTATAACCCATGTTTTTTTTTTCTTCATTTTTTTCAAATCCTCAAAAATGATGAAAAACGACTTGCTATAGTATGCCGTACGGTAGGGGCTATAGCCCATGGTCGAAAATGATGAAAAACAAGGTTAATCTTTTTTTTTTTAATTTCAAAAACGATGGGCTATAACCCATGTTTGTTTTGTTTTTTTCATTTTTTTCAAATCCTCAAAAATGGTGAAAAACAGCGTGCTATAGTATGCCGTACGGTAGGGGCAATAGCCCATGGTCGAAAATGATGAAAAACGAGGTTAACATTTTTTTTCAAAATTTCAAAAAACGATGGGCTATAACCCATGTTTTTTTTGTTTGTTATTTTTTTCTTTTTTTCAAATCCTCAAAAATGATGAAAAACGGCGTGCTATAGTATGCCGTACGGTAGGGGCAATAGCCCATGGTCGAAAATGATGAAAAACAACGTTATTTTTTTTCCCCAAAATTTCAAAAAACGATGGGCTATAACCCATGTTTTTCTTTTTTTTTTCATTTTTTTCAAATCCTCAAAAATGATGAAAAACGGCGTGCTATAGTATGCCGTACGGTAGGGGCTATAGCCCATGGTCGAAAATGATGAAAAACGAGGTTATCATTTTTTTTCAAAATTTCAAAAAACGATGGGCTATAACCCATGTTTTATTTTTCTTCATTTTTTTCAAATCCTCAAAAATGATGAAAAACGGCGTGCTATAGTATGCCGTACGGTAGGGGCTATAGCCCATGGTCGAAAATGATGAAAAACGAGGTTAACATTTTTTTTCAAAATTTCTAAAAACGATGGGCTATAACCCATGTTTTTTTTTTCTTCATTTTTTTCAAATCCTCAAAAATGATGAAAAACGGCGTGCTATAGTATGCCGTACGGTAGGGGATATAGCCCATGGTCGAAAATGATGAAAAACAACGTTATATCTTTTTCTCCAAAATTTCAAAAAACGATGGGCTATAACCCATGTTTTTCTTTTTTTTTCTTTTTTTTCAAATCCTCAAAAATGATGAAAAACGGCGTGCTATAGTATGCCGTACGGTAGGGGCTATAGCCCATGGTCGAAAATGATGAAAAACGAGGTTAACACTTTTTTTTCAAAATTTCAAAAAACGATGGGCTATAACCCATGTTTTATTTTTCTTCATTTTTTTCAAATCCTCAAAAATGATGAAAAACGGCGTGCTATAGTATGCCGTACGGTAGGGGCTATAGCCCATGGTCGAAAATGATGAAAAACGAGGTTAACATTTTTTTTCAAAATTTCAAAAAACGATGGGCTATAACCCATGTTTTTTTTTTCTTCATTTTTTTCAAATCCTCAAAAATGATGAAAAACGGCGTGCTATAGTATGCCGTACGGTAGGGGCTATAGCCCATGGTCGAAAATGATGAAAAACGAGGTAAATTCTTTTTTTCAAAATTTCAAAAAACGATGGGCTATAACCCATGTTTTTTTTTTCTTCATTTTTTTCAAATCCTCAAAAATGATGAAAAACGGCGTGCTATAGTATGCCGTACGGTAGGGGATATAGCCCATGGTCGAAAATGATGAAAAACAACGTTATTTCTTTTTTTCCAAAATTTCAAAAAACGATGGGCTATAACCCATGTTTTTCTTTTTTTTTCTTTTTTTTCAAATCCTCAAAAATGATGAAAAACGGCGTGCTATAGTATGCCGTACGGTAGGGGCTATAGCCCATGGTCGAAAATGATGAAAAACGAGGTTAACACTTTTTTTTCAAAATTTCAAAAAACGATGGGCTATAACCCATGTTTTATTTTTCTTCATTTTTTTCAAATCCTCAAAAATGATGAAAAACGGCGTGCTATAGTATGCCGTACGGTAGGGGCTATAGCCCATGGTCGAAAATGATGAAAAACGAGGTTAACATTTTTTTTCAAAATTTCAAAAAACGATGGGCTATAACCCATGTTTTTTTTTTTTCATTTTTTTCAAATCCTCAAAAATGATGAAAAACGGCGTGCTATAGTATGCCGTACGGTAGGGGCAATAGCCCATGGTCGAAAATGATGAAAAACAAGGTTAATTTTTTTTTCAAAATTTCAAAAAACGATGGGCTATAACCCATGTTTTTCTTTTTTTTCCCTTTTTTTTCAAATCCTCAAAAATGATGAAAAACGGCGTGCTATAGTATGCCGTACGGTAGGGGCTATAGCCCATGGTCGAAAATGATGAAAAACGAGGTTAACATTTTTTTTCAAAATTTCAAAAAACGATGGGCTATAACCCATGTTTTTTTTTTCTTCATTTTTTTCAAATCCTCACAAATGATGAAAAACTGCGTGCTATAGTATGCCGTACGGTAGGGGCTATAGCCCATGGTCGAAAATGATGAAAAACGAGGTTAACATTTTTTTTCAAAATTTCAAAAAACGATGGGCTATAACCCATGTTTTTTTTTTTTTTTTTTTTTTTCAAATCCTCAAAAATGATGAAAAACGGCGTGCTATAGTATGCCGTACGGTAGGGGCAATAGCCCATGGTCGAAAATGATGAAAAACAACGTTATTTTTTTTCCCAAAATTTCAAAAAACGATGGGCTATAACCCATGTTTTTTCTTTTTTTTTTCTTTTTTTTCAAATCCTCAAAAATGATGAAAAACGGCGTGCTATAGTATGCCGTACGGTAGGGGCTATAGCCCATGGTCGAAAATGATGAAAAACGAGGTTAACATTTTTTTTCAAAATTTCAAAAAACGATGGGCTATAACCCATGTTTTTTTTTTCTTCATTTTTTTCAAATCCTCACAAATGATGAAAAACGGCGTGCTATAGTATGCCGTACGGTAGGGGCTATAGCCCATGGTCGAAAATGATGAAAAACGAGGTTAACATTCTTTTTCAAAATTTCAAAAAACGATGGGCTATAACCCATGTTTTTTTTGTTTGTTTTTTTTTCAAATCCTCAAAAATGATGAAAAACGGCGTGCTATAGTATGCCGTACGGTAGGGGCAATAGCCCATGGTCGAAAATGATGAAAAACAACGTTATATTTTTTCCCAAAATTTCAAAAAACGATGGGCTATAACCCATGTTTTTCTTTTTTTTTCCATTTTTTTCAAATCCTCAAAAATGATGAAAAACGGCGTGCTATAGTATGCCGTACGGTAGGGGCTATAGCCCAAGGTCAAAAATGATGAAAAACGAGGTTAACATTTTTTTTCAAAATTTCAAAAAACGATGGGCTATAACCCATGTTTTATTTTTCTTCATTTTTTTCAAATCCTCAAAAATGATGAAAAACGGCGTGCTATAGTATGCCGTACGGTAGGGGCTATAGCCCATGGTCGAAAATGATGAAAAACGAGGTTAACATTTTTTTTCAAAATTTCAAAAAACGATGGGCTATAACCCATGTTTTTTTTTTCTTCACTTTTTTTCAAATCCTCAAAAATGATGAAAAACGGCGTGCTATAGTATGCCGTACGGTAGGGGATATAGCCCATGGTCGAAAATGATGAAAAACAACGTTATTTCTTTTTCTCCAAAATTTCAAAAAACGATGGGCTATAACCCATGTTTTTCTTTTTTTTTCTTTTTTTTCAAATCCTCAAAAATGATGAAAAACGGCGTGCTATAGTATGCCGTACGGTAGGGGCTATAGCCCATGGTCGAAAATGATGAAAAACGAGGTTAACACTTTTTTTTCAAAATTTCAAAAAACGATGGGCTATAACCCATGTTTTATTTTTCTTCATTTTTTTCAAATCCTCAAAAATGATGAAAAACGGCGTGCTATAGTATGCCGTACGGTAGGGGCTATAGCCCATGGTCGAAAATGATGAAAAACGAGGTTAACATTTTTTTTCAAAATTTCAAAAAACGATGGGCTATAACCCATGTTTTTTTTTCTTCATTTTTTTCAAATCCTCAAAAATGATGAAAAACAGCGTGCTATAGTATGCCGTACGGTAGGGGCTATAGCCCATGGTCGAAAATGATGAAAAACGAGGTAAATTCTTTTTTTCAAAATTTCAAAAAACGATGGGCTATAACCCATGTTTATTTTTTCTTCATTTTTTTCAAATCCTCAAAAATGATGAAAAACGGCGTGCTATAGTATGCCGTACGGTAGGGGATATAGCCCATGGTCGAAAATGATGAAAAACGAGGTTAACATTTTTTTTCAAAATTTCAAAAAACGATGGGCTATAACCCATGTTTTTTTTTTTTTCATTTTTTTCAAATCCTCAAAAATGATGAAAAACGACTTCCTATAGTATGCCGTACGGTAGGGGCTATAGCCCATGGTCGAAAATGATGAAAAACAAGGTTAATCTTTTTTTTCAAAATTTCAAAAACGATGGGCTATAACCCATGTTTTTTGTTTTTTTTTCATTTTTTTCAAATCCTCAAAAATGATGGGCTATAACCCATGTTTTTTTTTTCTTCATTTTTTTCAAATCCTCAAAAATGATGAAAAACGACTTGCTATAGTATGCCGTACGGTAGGGGCTATAGCCCATGGTCGAAAATGATGAAAAACAAGGTTAATCTTTTTTTTTTTAATTTCAAAAACGATGGGCTATAACCCATGTTTGTTTTGTTTTTTTCATTTTTTTCAAATCCTCAAAAATGGTGAAAAACAGCGTGCTATAGTATGCCGTACGGTAGGGGCAATAGCCCATGGTCGAAAATGATGAAAAACGAGGTTAACATTTTTTTTCAAAATTTCAAAAAACGATGGGCTATAACCCATGTTTTTTTTGTTTGTTATTTTTTTCTTTTTTTCAAATCCTCAAAAATGATGAAAAACGGCGTGCTATAGTATGCCGTACGGTAGGGGCAATAGCCCATGGTCGAAAATGATGAAAAACAACGTTATTTTTTTTCCCCAAAATTTCAAAAAACGATGGGCTATAACCCATGTTTTATTTTTCTTCATTTTTTTCAAATCCTCAAAAATGATGAAAAACGGCGTGCTATAGTATGCCGTACGGTAGGGGCTATAGCCCATGGTCGAAAATGATGAAAAACGAGGTTAACATTTTTTTTCAAAATTTCAAAAAACGATGGGCTATAACCCATGTTTTTTTTTTTTCATTTTTTTCAAATCCTCAAAAATGATGAAAAACGGCGTGCTATAGTATGCCGTACGGTAGGGGCAATAGCCCATGGTCGAAAATGATGAAAAACAAGGTTAATTTTTTTTTCAAAATTTCAAAAAACGATGGGCTATAACCCATGTTTTTCTTTTTTTTCCCTTTTTTTTCAAATCCTCAAAAATGATGAAAAACGGCGTGCTATAGTATGCCGTACGGTAGGGGCTATAGCCCATGGTCGAAAATGATGAAAAACGAGGTTAACATTTTTTTTCAAAATTTCAAAAAACGATGGGCTATAACCCATGTTTTTTTTTTCTTCATTTTTTTCAAATCCTCACAAATGATGAAAAACTGCGTGCTATAGTATGCCGTACGGTAGGGGCTATAGCCCATGGTCGAAAATGATGAAAAACGAGGTTAACATTTTTTTTCAAAATTTCAAAAAACGATGGGCTATAACCCATGTTTTTTTTTTCTTCATTTTTTTCAAATCCTCAAAAATGATGAAAAACGGCGTGCTATAGTATGCCGTACGGTAGGGGATATAGCCCATGGTCGAAAATGATGAAAAACAACGTTATTTCTTTTTTTCCAAAATTTCAAAAAACGATGGGCTATAACCCATGTTTTTCTTTTTTTTTCTTTTTTTTCAAATCCTCAAAAATGATGAAAAACGGCGTGCTATAGTATGCCGTACGGTAGGGGCTATAGCCCATGGTCGAAAATGATGAAAAACGAGGTTAACACTTTTTTTTCAAAATTTCAAAAAACGATGGGCTATAACCCATGTTTTATTTTTCTTCATTTTTTTCAAATCCTCAAAAATGATGAAAAACGGCGTGCTATAGTATGCCGTACGGTAGGGGCTATAGCCCATGGTCGAAAATGATGAAAAACGAGGTTAACATTTTTTTTCAAAATTTCAAAAAACGATGGGCTATAACCCATGTTTTTTTTTTTTCATTTTTTTCAAATCCTCAAAAATGATGAAAAACGGCGTGCTATAGTATGCCGTACGGTAGGGGCAATAGCCCATGGTCGAAAATGATGAAAAACAAGGTTAATTTTTTTTTCAAAATTTCAAAAAACGATGGGCTATAACCCATGTTTTTCTTTTTTTTCCCTTTTTTTTCAAATCCTCAAAAATGATGAAAAACGGCGTGCTATAGTATGCCGTACGGTAGGGGCTATAGCCCATGGTCGAAAATGATGAAAAACGAGGTTAACATTTTTTTTCAAAATTTCAAAAAACGATGGGCTATAACCCATGTTTTTTTTTTCTTCATTTTTTTCAAATCCTCACAAATGATGAAAAACTGCGTGCTATAGTATGCCGTACGGTAGGGGCTATAGCCCATGGTCGAAAATGATGAAAAACGAGGTTAACATTTTTTTTCAAAATTTCAAAAAACGATGGGCTATAACCCATGTTTTTTTTTTTTTTTTTTTTTTTCAAATCCTCAAAAATGATGAAAAACGGCGTGCTATAGTATGCCGTACGGTAGGGGCAATAGCCCATGGTCGAAAATGATGAAAAACAACGTTATTTTTTTTCCCAAAATTTCAAAAAACGATGGGCTATAACCCATGTTTTTTCTTTTTTTTTTCTTTTTTTTCAAATCCTCAAAAATGATGAAAAACGGCGTGCTATAGTATGCCGTACGGTAGGGGCTATAGCCCATGGTCGAAAATGATGAAAAACGAGGTTAACATTTTTTTTCAAAATTTCAAAAAACGATGGGCTATAACCCATGTTTTTTTTTTCTTCATTTTTTTCAAATCCTCACAAATGATGAAAAACGGCGTGCTATAGTATGCCGTACGGTAGGGGCTATAGCCCATGGTCGAAAATGATGAAAAACGAGGTTAACATTCTTTTTCAAAATTTCAAAAAACGATGGGCTATAACCCATGTTTTTTTTGTTTGTTTTTTTTTCAAATCCTCAAAAATGATGAAAAACGGCGTGCTATAGTATGCCGTACGGTAGGGGCAATAGCCCATGGTCGAAAATGATGAAAAACAACGTTATTTTTTTTCCCAAAATTTCAAAAAACGATGGGCTATAACCCATGTTTTTCTTTTTTTTTCCATTTTTTTCAAATCCTCAAAAATGATGAAAAACGGCGTGCTATAGTATGCCGTACGGTAGGGGCTATAGCCCAAGGTCAAAAATGATGAAAAACGAGGTTAACATTTTTTTTCAAAATTTCAAAAAACGATGGGCTATAACCCATGTTTTATTTTTCTTCATTTTTTTCAAATCCTCAAAAATGATGAAAAACGGCGTGCTATAGTATGCCGTACGGTAGGGGCTATAGCCCATGGTCGAAAATGATGAAAAACGAGGTTAACATTTTTTTTCAAAATTTCAAAAAACGATGGGCTATAACCCATGTTTTTTTTTTCTTCATTTTTTTCAAATCCTCAAAAATGATGAAAAACGGCGTGCTATAGTATGCCGTACGGTAGGGGATATAGCCCATGGTCGAAAATGATGAAAAACAACGTTATTTCTTTTTCTCCAAAATTTCAAAAAACGATGGGCTATAACCCATGTTTTTCTTTTTTTTTCTTTTTTTTCAAATCCTCAAAAATGATGAAAAACGGCGTGCTATAGTATGCCGTACGGTAGGGGCTATAGCCCATGGTCGAAAATGATGAAAAACGAGGTTAACACTTTTTTTTCAAAATTTCAAAAAACGATGGGCTATAACCCATGTTTTATTTTTCTTCATTTTTTTCAAATCCTCAAAAATGATGAAAAACGGCGTGCTATAGTATGCCGTACGGTAGGGGCTATAGCCCATGGTCGAAAATGATGAAAAACGAGGTTAACATTTTTTTTCAAAATTTCAAAAAACGATGGGCTATAACCCATGTTTTTTTTTCTTCATTTTTTTCAAATCCTCAAAAATGATGAAAAACAGCGTGCTATAGTATGCCGTACGGTAGGGGCTATAGCCCATGGTCGAAAATGATGAAAAACGAGGTAAATTCTTTTTTTCAAAATTTCAAAAAACGATGGGCTATAACCCATGTTTATTTTTTCTTCATTTTTTTCAAATCCTCAAAAATGATGAAAAACGGCGTGCTATAGTATGCCGTACGGTAGGGGATATAGCCCATGGTCGAAAATGATGAAAAACGAGGTTAACATTTTTTTTCAAAATTTCAAAAAACGATGGGCTATAACCCATGTTTTTTTTTTTTTCATTTTTTTCAAATCCTCAAAAATGATGAAAAACGACTTCCTATAGTATGCCGTACGGTAGGGGCTATAGCCCATGGTCGAAAATGATGAAAAACAAGGTTAATCTTTTTTTTCAAAATTTCAAAAACGATGGGCTATAACCCATGTTTTTTGTTTTTTTTTAATTTTTTTCAAATCCTCAAAAATGATGGGCTATAACCCATGTTTTTTTTTTCTTAATTTTTTTCAAATCCTCAAAAATGATGAAAAACGACTTGCTATAGTATGCCGTACGGTAGGGGCTATAGCCCATGGTCGAAAATGATGAAAAACAAGGTTAATCTTTTTTTTTTTAATTTCAAAAACGATGGGCTATAACCCATGTTTGTTTTGTTTTTTTCATTTTTTTCAAATCCTCAAAAATGGTGAAAAACAGCGTGCTATAGTATGCCGTACGGTAGGGGCAATAGCCCATGGTCGAAAATGATGAAAAACGAGGTTAACATTTTTTTTCAAAATTTCAAAAAACTATGGGCTATAACCCATGTTTTTTTTTTCTTAATTTTTTTCAAATCCTCAAAAATGATGAAAAACGGCGTGCTATAGTATGCCGTACGGTAGGGGCTATAGCCCATGGTCGAAAATTATGAAAAACGAGGTAATTTTTTTTTTCAAAATTTCAAAAAACGATGGGCTATAACCCATGTTTTTTTTTCTTAATTTTTTTCAAATCCTCAAAAATGATGAAAAACGGCGTGCTATAGTATGCCGTACGGTAGGGGATATAGCCCATGGTCGAAAATGATGAAAAACGAGGTTAACTTTTTTTTTTTTTTAATTCAAAAAACGATGGGCTATAACCCATGTTTTTTTTTCAAATCCTCAAAAATGATGAAAAACGGCGTGCTATAGTATGCCGTACGGTAGGGGCTATAGCCCATGGTCGAAAATGATGAAAAACGAGGTTAATTTTTTTTTTCAAAATTTCAAAAAACGATGGGCTATAACCCATGTTTTTTTTTTCTTCATTTTTTTCAAATCCTCAAAAATGATGAAAAACGGCGTGCTATAGTATGCCGTACGGTAGGGGCTATAGCCCATGGTCGAAAATGATGAAAAACGAGGTTAACATTTTTTTTCAAATTTTCAAAAAACGATGGGCTATAACCCATGTTTTTTTTTTCTTCATTTTTTTCAAATCCTCAAAAATGATGAAAAACGGCGTGCTATAGTATGCCGTACGGTAGGGGCTATAGCCCATGGTCGAAAATGATGAAAAACGAGGTTAACATTTTTTTTCAAAATTTCAAAAAACGATGGGCTATAACCCATGTTTTATTTTTCTTCATTTTTTTCAAATCCTCAAAAATGATGAAAAACGGCGT
Organism: Protomyctophum parallelum; assembly: GCF_964188405.1. Classification (NCBI taxonomy): domain Eukaryota; kingdom Metazoa; phylum Chordata; class Actinopteri; order Myctophiformes; family Myctophidae; genus Protomyctophum; species Protomyctophum parallelum. The sequence goes on along the minus strand of NC_139717.1, from coordinate 16,305,174 downwards.
GCTATAGTATGCCGTACGGTAGCGGCTATAGCCCAGGGTCGAAAATGATGAAAAACGAGGTTAACATTTTTTTTCAAAATTTCAAAAAACGATGGGCTATAACCCATGTTTTTTTTTTCTTCATTTTTTTCAAATCCTCAAAAATGATGAAAAACGGCGTGCTATAGTATGCCGTACGGTAGGGGATATAGCCCATGGTCGAAAATGATGAAAAACAACGTTATTTCTTTTTTTCCAAAATTTCAAAAAACGATGGGCTATAACCCATGTTTTTCTTTTTTTTTCTTTTTTTTTCAAATCCTCAAAAATGATGAAAAACGGCGTGCTATAGTATGCCGTACGGTAGGGGATATAGCCCATGGTCGAAAATGATGAAAAACGAGGTTAACATTTTTTTTCAAAATTTCAAAAAACGATGGGCTATAACCCATGATTTTTTTTTTTTCATTTTTTTCAAATCCTCAAAAATGATGAAAAACGACTTCCTATAGTATGCCGTACGGTAGGGGCTATAGCCCATGGTCGAAAATGATGAAAAACAAGGTTAATCTTTTTTTTCAAAATTTCAAAAACGATGGGCTATAACCCATGTTTTTTGTTTTTTTTTTCATTTTTTTCAAATCCTCAAAAATGATGGGCTATAACCCATGTTTTTTTTTTCTTCATTTTTTTCAAATCCTCAAAAATGATGAAAAAACGACTTGCTATAGTATGCCGTACGGTAGGGGCTATAGCCCATGGTCGAAAATGATGAAAAACAAGGTTAATCTTTTTTTTCAAATTTCAAAAACGATGGGCTATAACCCATGTTTTTTTTTTTTTTTCATTTTTTTCAAATCCTCAAAAATGGTGAAAAACGGCGTGCTATAGTATGCCGTACGGTAGGGGATATAGCCCATGGTCGAAAATGATGAAAAACGAGGTCAACACTTTTTTTTCAAAATTTCAAAAAACGATGGGCTATAACCCATGTTTTTTTTTCAAATCCTCAAAAATGATGAAAAACGGCGTGCTATAGTATGCCGTACGGTAGGGGCTATAGCCCATGGTCGAAAATGATGAAAAACGAGGTTAACATTTTTTTTCAAAATTTCAAAAAACGATGGGCTATAACCCATGTTTTTTTTTCTTCATTTTTTTCAAATCCTCAAAAATGATGAAAAACGGCGTGCTATAGTATGCCGTACGGTAGGGGCTATAGCCCATGGTCGAAAATGATGAAAAACGAGGTTAACATTTTTTTTCAAAATTTCAAAAACGATGGGCTATAACCCATGTTTTTTTTTTTTTTTTCATTTTTTTCAAATCCTCAAAAATGATGAAAAACGGCGTGCTATAGTATGCCGTACGGTAGGGGCTATAGCCCATAGTCGAAAATGATGAAAAACTAGGTAATTTTTTTTTTCAAAATTTAAAAAAACGATGGGCTATAACCCATGTTTTTTTTTTTCATTTTTTTCAAATCCTCAAAAATGATGAAAAACGGCGTGCTATAGTATGCCGTACGGTAGGGGATATAGCCCATGGTCGAAAATGATGAAAAACGAGGTTAACATTTTTTTTCAAAATTTCAAAAAACGATGGGCTATAACCCATGTTTTTTTTTCAAATCCTCAAAAATGATGAAAAACGGCGTGCTATAGTATGCCGTACGGTAGGGGCTATAGCCCATTGTCGAAAATGATGAAAAACGAGGTTAACATTTTTTTTCAAAATTTCAAAAAACGATGGGCTATAACCCATGTTTTTTTTTTCTTCATTTTTTTCAAATCCTCAAAAATGATGAAAAACGGCGTGCTATAGTATGCCGTACGGTAGGGGATATAGCCCATGGTCGAAAATGATGAAAAACAACGTTATTTCTTTTTCTCCAAAATTTCAAAAAACGATGGGCTATAACCCATGTTTTTCTTTTTTTTTCTTTTTTTTCAAATCCTCAAAAATGATGAAAAACGGCGTGCTATAGTATGCCGTACGGTAGGGGCTATAGCCCATGGTCGAAAATGATGAAAAACGAGGTTAACACTTTTTTTTCAAAATTTCAAAAAACGATGGGCTATAACCCATGTTTTATTTTTCTTCATTTTTTTCAAATCCTCAAAAATGATGAAAAACGGCGTGCTATAGTATGCCGTACGGTAGGGGCTATAGCCCATGGTCGAAAATGATGAAAAACGAGGTTAACATTTTTTTTCAAAATTTCAAAAAACGATGGGCTATAACCCATGTTTTTTTTTTCTTCATTTTTTTCAAATCCTCAAAAATGATGAAAAACGGCGTGCTATAGTATGCCGTACGGTAGGGGCTATAGCCCATGGTCGAAAATGATGAAAAACGAGGTAAATTCTTTTTTTCAAAATTTCAAAAAACGATGGGCTATAACCCATGTTTTTTTTTTCTTCATTTTTTTCAAATCCTCAAAAATGATGAAAAACGGCGTGCTATAGTATGCCGTACGGTAGGGGATATAGCCCATGGTCGAAAATGATGAAAAACAACGTTATTTCTTTTTTTCCAAAATTTCAAAAAACGATGGGCTATAACCCATGTTTTTCTTTTTTTTTCTTTTTTTTCAAATCCTCAAAAATGATGAAAAACGGCGTGCTATAGTATGCCGTACGGTAGGGGCTATAGCCCATGGTCGAAAATGATGAAAAACGAGGTTAACACTTTTTTTTCAAAATTTCAAAAAACGATGGGCTATAACCCATGTTTTATTTTTCTTCATTTTTTTCAAATCCTCAAAAATGATGAAAAACGGCGTGCTATAGTATGCCGTACGGTAGGGGCTATAGCCCATGGTCGAAAATGATGAAAAACGAGGTTAACATTTTTTTTCAAAATTTCAAAAAACGATGGGCTATAACCCATGTTTTTTTTTTTTCATTTTTTTCAAATCCTCAAAAATGATGAAAAACGGCGTGCTATAGTATGCCGTACGGTAGGGGCAATAGCCCATGGTCGAAAATGATGAAAAACAAGGTTAATTTTTTTTTCAAAATTTCAAAAAACGATGGGCTATAACCCATGTTTTTCTTTTTTTTCCCTTTTTTTTCAAATCCTCAAAAATGATGAAAAACGGCGTGCTATAGTATGCCGTACGGTAGGGGCTATAGCCCATGGTCGAAAATGATGAAAAACGAGGTTAACATTTTTTTTCAAAATTTCAAAAAACGATGGGCTATAACCCATGTTTTTTTTTTCTTCATTTTTTTCAAATCCTCACAAATGATGAAAAACTGCGTGCTATAGTATGCCGTACGGTAGGGGCTATAGCCCATGGTCGAAAATGATGAAAAACGAGGTTAACATTTTTTTTCAAAATTTCAAAAAACGATGGGCTATAACCCATGTTTTTTTTTTTTTTTTTTTTTTTCAAATCCTCAAAAATGATGAAAAACGGCGTGCTATAGTATGCCGTACGGTAGGGGCAATAGCCCATGGTCGAAAATGATGAAAAACAACGTTATTTTTTTTCCCAAAATTTCAAAAAACGATGGGCTATAACCCATGTTTTTTCTTTTTTTTTTCTTTTTTTTCAAATCCTCAAAAATGATGAAAAACGGCGTGCTATAGTATGCCGTACGGTAGGGGCTATAGCCCATGGTCGAAAATGATGAAAAACGAGGTTAACATTTTTTTTCAAAATTTCAAAAAACGATGGGCTATAACCCATGTTTTTTTTTTCTTCATTTTTTTCAAATCCTCACAAATGATGAAAAACGGCGTGCTATAGTATGCCGTACGGTAGGGGCTATAGCCCATGGTCGAAAATGATGAAAAACGAGGTTAACATTCTTTTTCAAAATTTCAAAAAACGATGGGCTATAACCCATGTTTTTTTTGTTTGTTTTTTTTTCAAATCCTCAAAAATGATGAAAAACGGCGTGCTATAGTATGCCGTACGGTAGGGGCAATAGCCCATGGTCGAAAATGATGAAAAACAACGTTATTTTTTTTCCCAAAATTTCAAAAAACGATGGGCTATAACCCATGTTTTTCTTTTTTTTTCCATTTTTTTCAAATCCTCAAAAATGATGAAAAACGGCGTGCTATAGTATGCCGTACGGTAGGGGCTATAGCCCAAGGTCAAAAATGATGAAAAACGAGGTTAACATTTTTTTTCAAAATTTCAAAAAACGATGGGCTATAACCCATGTTTTATTTTTCTTCATTTTTTTCAAATCCTCAAAAATGATGAAAAACGGCGTGCTATAGTATGCCGTACGGTAGGGGCTATAGCCCATGGTCGAAAATGATGAAAAACGAGGTTAACATTTTTTTTCAAAATTTCAAAAAACGATGGGCTATAACCCATGTTTTTTTTTTCTTCATTTTTTTCAAATCCTCAAAAATGATGAAAAACGGCGTGCTATAGTATGCCGTACGGTAGGGGATATAGCCCATGGTCGAAAATGATGAAAAACAACGTTATTTCTTTTTCTCCAAAATTTCAAAAAACGATGGGCTATAACCCATGTTTTTCTTTTTTTTTCTTTTTTTTCAAATCCTCAAAAATGATGAAAAACGGCGTGCTATAGTATGCCGTACGGTAGGGGCTATAGCCCATGGTCGAAAATGATGAAAAACGAGGTTAACATTTTTTTTCAAAATTTCAAAAAACGATGGGCTATAACCCATGTTTTTTTTTTCTTCATTTTTTTCAAATCCTCACAAATGATGAAAAACGGCGTGCTATAGTATGCCGTACGGTAGGGGCTATAGCCCATGGTCGAAAATGATGAAAAACGAGGTTAACATTCTTTTTCAAAATTTCAAAAAACGATGGGCTATAACCCATGTTTTTTTTGTTTGTTTTTTTTTCAAATCCTCAAAAATGATGAAAAACGGCGTGCTATAGTATGCCGTACGGTAGGGGCAATAGCCCATGGTCGAAAATGATGAAAAACAACGTTATTTTTTTCCCCAAAATTTCAAAAAACGATGGGCTATAACCCATGTTTTTCTTTTTTTTTCCATTTTTTTCAAATCCTCAAAAATGATGAAAAACGGCGTGCTATAGTATGCCGTACGGTAGGGGCTATAGCCCAAGGTCAAAAATGATGAAAAACGAGGTTAACATTTTTTTTCAAAATTTCAAAAAACGATGGGCTATAACCCATGTTTTATTTTTCTTCATTTTTTTCAAATCCTCAAAAATGATGAAAAACGGCGTGCTATAGTATGCCGTACGGTAGGGGCTATAGCCCATGGTCGAAAATGATGAAAAACGAGGTTAACATTTGTTTTCAAAATTTCAAAAAACGATGGGCTATAACCCATGTTTTTTTTTTCTTCATTTTTTTCAAATCCTCAAAAATGATGAAAAACGGCGTGCTATAGTATGCCGTACGGTAGGGGATATAGCCCATGGTCGAAAATGATGAAAAACAACGTTATTTCTTTTTCTCCAAAATTTCAAAAAACGATGGGCTATAACCCATGTTTTTCTTTTTTTTTCTTTTTTTTCAAATCCTCAAAAATGATGAAAAACGGCGTGCTATAGTATGCCGTACGGTAGGGGCTATAGCCCATGGTCGAAAATGATGAAAAACGAGGTTAACACTTTTTTTTCAAAATTTCAAAAAACGATGGGCTATAACCCATGTTTTATTTTTCTTCATTTTTTTCAAATCCTCAAAAATGATGAAAAACGGCGTGCTATAGTATGCCGTACGGTAGGGGCTATAGCCCATGGTCGAAAATGATGAAAAACGAGGTTAACATTTTTTTTCAAAATTTCAAAAAACGATGGGCTATAACCCATGTTTTTTTTTCTTCATTTTTTTCAAATCCTCAAAAATGATGAAAAACAGCGTGCTATAGTATGCCGTACGGTAGGGGCTATAGCCCATGGTCGAAAATGATGAAAAACGAGGTAAATTCTTTTTTTCAAAATTTCAAAAAACGATGGGCTATAACCCATGTTTATTTTTTCTTCATTTTTTTCAAATCCTCAAAAATGATGAAAAACGGCGTGCTATAGTATGCCGTACGGTAGGGGATATAGCCCATGGTCGAAAATGATGAAAAACGAGGTTAACATTTTTTTTCAAAATTTCAAAAAACGATGGGCTATAACCCATGTTTTTTTTTTTTTCATTTTTTTCAAATCCTCAAAAATGATGAAAAACGACTTCCTATAGTATGCCGTACGGTAGGGGCTATAGCCCATGGTCGAAAATGATGAAAAACAAGGTTAATCTTTTTTTTCAAAATTTCAAAAACGATGGGCTATAACCCATGTTTTTTGTTTTTTTTTCATTTTTTTCAAATCCTCAAAAATGATGGGCTATAACCCATGTTTTTTTTTTCTTCATTTTTTTCAAATCCTCAAAAATGATGAAAAACGACTTGCTATAGTATGCCGTACGGTAGGGGCTATAGCCCATGGTCGAAAATGATGAAAAACAAGGTTAATCTTTTTTTTTTTAATTTAAAAAACGATGGGCTATAACCCATGTTTGTTTTGTTTTTTTCATTTTTTTCAAATCCTCAAAAATGGTGAAAAACAGCGTGCTATAGTATGCCGTACGGTAGGGGCAATAGCCCATGGTCGAAAATGATGAAAAACGAGGTTAACATTTTTTTTCAAAATTTCAAAAAACGATGGGCTATAACCCATGTTTTTTTTGTTTGTTATTTTTTTCTTTTTTTCAAATCCTCAAAAATGATGAAAAACGGCGTGCTATAGTATGCCGTACGGTAGGGGCAATAGCCCATGGTCGAAAATGATGAAAAACAACGTTATTTTTTTTCCCCAAAATTTCAAAAAACGATGGGCTATAACCCATGTTTTTCTTTTTTTTTTCATTTTTTTCAAATCCTCAAAAATGATGAAAAACGGCGTGCTATAGTATGCCGTACGGTAGGGGCTATAGCCCATGGTCGAAAATGATGAAAAACGAGGTTATCATTTTTTTTCAAAATTTCAAAAAACGATGGGCTATAACCCATGTTTTATTTTTCTTCATTTTTTTCAAATCCTCAAAAATGATGAAAAACGGCGTGCTATAGTATGCCGTACGGTAGGGGCTATAGCCCATGGTCGAAAATGATGAAAAACGAGGTTAACATTTTTTTTCAAAATTTCTAAAAACGATGGGCTATAACCCATGTTTTTTTTTTCTTCATTTTTTTCAAATCCTCAAAAATGATGAAAAACGGCGTGCTATAGTATGCCGTACGGTAGGGGATATAGCCCATGGTCGAAAATGATGAAAAACAACGTTATATCTTTTTCTCCAAAATTTCAAAAAACGATGGGCTATAACCCATGTTTTTCTTTTTTTTTCTTTTTTTTCAAATCCTCAAAAATGATGAAAAACGGCGTGCTATAGTATGCCGTACGGTAGGGGCTATAGCCCATGGTCGAAAATGATGAAAAACGAGGTTAACACTTTTTTTTCAAAATTTCAAAAAACGATGGGCTATAACCCATGTTTTATTTTTCTTCATTTTTTTCAAATCCTCAAAAATGATGAAAAACGGCGTGCTATAGTATGCCGTACGGTAGGGGCTATAGCCCATGGTCGAAAATGATGAAAAACGAGGTTAACATTTTTTTTCAAAATTTCAAAAAACGATGGGCTATAACCCATGTTTTTTTTTTCTTCATTTTTTTCAAATCCTCAAAAATGATGAAAAACGGCGTGCTATAGTATGCCGTACGGTAGGGGCTATAGCCCATGGTCGAAAATGATGAAAAACGAGGTAAATTCTTTTTTTCAAAATTTCAAAAAACGATGGGCTATAACCCATGTTTTTTTTTTCTTCATTTTTTTCAAATCCTCAAAAATGATGAAAAACGGCGTGCTATAGTATGCCGTACGGTAGGGGATATAGCCCATGGTCGAAAATGATGAAAAACAACGTTATTTCTTTTTTTCCAAAATTTCAAAAAACGATGGGCTATAACCCATGTTTTTCTTTTTTTTTCTTTTTTTTCAAATCCTCAAAAATGATGAAAAACGGCGTGCTATAGTATGCCGTACGGTAGGGGCTATAGCCCATGGTCGAAAATGATGAAAAACGAGGTTAACACTTTTTTTTCAAAATTTCAAAAAACGATGGGCTATAACCCATGTTTTATTTTTCTTCATTTTTTTCAAATCCTCAAAAATGATGAAAAACGGCGTGCTATAGTATGCCGTACGGTAGGGGCTATAGCCCATGGTCGAAAATGATGAAAAACGAGGTTAACATTTTTTTTCAAAATTTCAAAAAACGATGGGCTATAACCCATGTTTTTTTTTTTTCATTTTTTTCAAATCCTCAAAAATGATGAAAAACGGCGTGCTATAGTATGCCGTACGGTAGGGGCAATAGCCCATGGTCGAAAATGATGAAAAACAAGGTTAATTTTTTTTTCAAAATTTCAAAAAACGATGGGCTATAACCCATGTTTTTCTTTTTTTTCCCTTTTTTTTCAAATCCTCAAAAATGATGAAAAACGGCGTGCTATAGTATGCCGTACGGTAGGGGCTATAGCCCATGGTCGAAAATGATGAAAAACGAGGTTAACATTTTTTTTCAAAATTTCAAAAAACGATGGGCTATAACCCATGTTTTTTTTTTCTTCATTTTTTTCAAATCCTCACAAATGATGAAAAACTGCGTGCTATAGTATGCCGTACGGTAGGGGCTATAGCCCATGGTCGAAAATGATGAAAAACGAGGTTAACATTTTTTTTCAAAATTTCAAAAAACGATGGGCTATAACCCATGTTTTTTTTTTTTTTTTTTTTTTTCAAATCCTCAAAAATGATGAAAAACGGCGTGCTATAGTATGCCGTACGGTAGGGGCAATAGCCCATGGTCGAAAATGATGAAAAACAACGTTATTTTTTTTCCCAAAATTTCAAAAAACGATGGGCTATAACCCATGTTTTTTCTTTTTTTTTTCTTTTTTTTCAAATCCTCAAAAATGATGAAAAACGGCGTGCTATAGTATGCCGTACGGTAGGGGCTATAGCCCATGGTCGAAAATGATGAAAAACGAGGTTAACATTTTTTTTCAAAATTTCAAAAAACGATGGGCTATAACCCATGTTTTTTTTTTCTTCATTTTTTTCAAATCCTCACAAATGATGAAAAACGGCGTGCTATAGTATGCCGTACGGTAGGGGCTATAGCCCATGGTCGAAAATGATGAAAAACGAGGTTAACATTCTTTTTCAAAATTTCAAAAAACGATGGGCTATAACCCATGTTTTTTTTTTTTTTTTTTTTTTCAAATCCTCAAAAATGATGAAAAACGGCGTGCTATAGTATGCCGTACGGTAGGGGCAATAGCCCATGGTCGAAAATGATGAAAAACAACGTTATTTTTTTTCCCAAAATTTCAAAAAACGATGGGCTATAACCCATGTTTTTCTTTTTTTTTCCATTTTTTTCAAATCCTCAAAAATGATGAAAAACGGCGTGCTATAGTATGCCGTACGGTAGGGGCTATAGCCCAAGGTCAAAAATGATGAAAAACGAGGTTAACATTTTTTTTCAAAATTTCAAAAAACGATGGGCTATAACCCATGTTTTATTTTTCTTCATTTTTTTCAAATCCTCAAAAATGATGAAAAACGGCGTGCTATAGTATGCCGTACGGTAGGGGCTATAGCCCATGGTCGAAAATGATGAAAAACGAGGTTAACATTTTTTTTCAAAATTTCAAAAAACGATGGGCTATAACCCATGTTTTTTTTTTCTTCATTTTTTTCAAATCCTCAAAAATGATGAAAAACGGCGTGCTATAGTATGCCGTACGGTAGGGGATATAGCCCATGGTCGAAAATGATGAAAAACAACGTTATTTCTTTTTCTCCAAAATTTCAAAAAACGATGGGCTATAACCCATGTTTTTCTTTTTTTTTCTTTTTTTTCAAATCCTCAAAAATGATGAAAAACGGCGTGCTATAGTATGCCGTACGGTAGGGGCTATAGCCCATGGTCGAAAATGATGAAAAACGAGGTTAACACTTTTTTTTCAAAATTTCAAAAAACGATGGGCTATAACCCATGTTTTATTTTTCTTCATTTTTTTCAAATCCTCAAAAATGATGAAAAACGGCGTGCTATAGTATGCCGTACGGTAGGGGCTATAGCCCATGGTCGAAAATGATGAAAAACGAGGTTAACATTTTTTTTCAAAATTTCAAAAAACGATGGGCTATAACCCATGTTTTTTTTTCTTCATTTTTTTCAAATCCTCAAAAATGATGAAAAACAGCGTGCTATAGTATGCCGTACGGTAGGGGCTATAGCCCATGGTCGAAAATGATGAAAAACGAGGTAAATTCTTTTTTTCAAAATTTCAAAAAACGATGGGCTATAACCCATGTTTATTTTTTCTTCATTTTTTTCAAATCCTCAAAAATGATGAAAAACGGCGTGCTATAGTATGCCGTACGGTAGGGGATATAGCCCATGGTCGAAAATGATGAAAAACGAGGTTAACATTTTTTTTCAAAATTTCAAAAAACGATGGGCTATAACCCATGTTTTTTTTTTTTTCATTTTTTTCAAATCCTCAAAAATGATGAAAAACGACTTCCTATAGTATGCCGTACGGTAGGGGCTATAGCCCATGGTCGAAAATGATGAAAAACAAGGTTAATCTTTTTTTTCAAAATTTCAAAAACGATGGGCTATAACCCATGTTTTTTGTTTTTTTTTCATTTTTTTCAAATCCTCAAAAATGATGGGCTATAACCCATGTTTTTTTTTTCTTCATTTTTTTCAAATCCTCAAAAATGATGAAAAACGACTTGCTATAGTATGCCGTACGGTAGGGGCTATAGCCCATGGTCGAAAATGATGAAAAACAAGGTTAATCTTTTTTTTTTTAATTTAAAAAACGATGGGCTATAACCCATGTTTGTTTTGTTTTTTTCATTTTTTTCAAATCCTCAAAAATGGTGAAAAACAGCGTGCTATAGTATGCCGTACGGTAGGGGCAATAGCCCATGGTCGAAAATGATGAAAAACGAGGTTAACATTTTTTTTCAAAATTTCAAAAAACGATGGGCTATAACCCATGTTTTTTTTGTTTGTTATTTTTTTCTTTTTTTCAAATCCTCAAAAATGATGAAAAACGGCGTGCTATAGTATGCCGTACGGTAGGGGCAATAGCCCATGGTCGAAAATGATGAAAAACAACGTTATTTTTTTTCCCCAAAATTTCAAAAAACGATGGGCTATAACCCATGTTTTTCTTTTTTTTTTTCATTTTTTTCAAATCCTCAAAAATGATGAAAAACGGCGTGCTATAGTATGCCGTACGGTAGGGGCTATAGCCCATGGTCGAAAATGATGAAAAACGAGGTTATCATTTTTTTTCAAAATTTCAAAAAACGATGGGCTATAACCCATGTTTTATTTTTCTTCATTTTTTTCAAATCCTCAAAAATGATGAAAAACGGCGTGCTATAGTATGCCGTACGGTAGGGGCTATAGCCCATGGTCGAAAATGATGAAAAACGAGGTTAACATTTTTTTTCAAAATTTCTAAAAACGATGGGCTATAACCCATGTTTATTTTTTCTTCATTTTTTTCAAATCCTCAAAAATGATGAAAAACGGCGTGCTATAGTATGCCGTACGGTAGGGGCTATAGCCCATGGTCGAAAATGATGAAAAACGAGGTTAACATTTTTTTTCAAAATTTCAAAAAACGATGGGCTATAACCCATGTTTTTTTTTCTTCATTTTTTTCAAATCCTCAAAAATGATGAAAAACAGCGTGCTATAGTATGCCGTACGGTAGGGGCTATAGCCCATGGTCGAAAATGATGAAAAACGAGGTAAATTCTTTTTTTCAAAATTTCAAAAAACGATGGGCTATAACCCATGTTTATTTTTTCTTCATTTTTTTCAAATCCTCAAAAATGATGAAAAACGGCGTGCTATAGTATGCCGTACGGTAGGGGATATAGCCCATGGTCGAAAATGATGAAAAACGAGGTTAACATTTTTTTTCAAAATTTCAAAAAACGATGGGCTATAACCCATGTTTTTTTTTTTTTCATTTTTTTCAAATCCTCAAAAATGATGAAAAACGACTTCCTATAGTATGCCGTACGGTAGGGGCTATAGCCCATGGTCGAAAATGATGAAAAACAAGGTTAATCTTTTTTTTCAAAATTTCAAAAACGATGGGCTATAACCCATGTTTTTTGTTTTTTTTTCATTTTTTTCAAATCCTCAAAAATGATGGGCTATAACCCATGTTTTTTTTTTCTTCATTTTTTTCAAATCCTCAAAAATGATGAAAAACGACTTGCTATAGTATGCCGTACGGTAGGGGCTATAGCCCATGGTCGAAAATGATGAAAAACAAGGTTAATCTTTTTTTTTTTAATTTAAAAAACGATGGGCTATAACCCATGTTTGTTTTGTTTTTTTCATTTTTTTCAAATCCTCAAAAATGGTGAAAAACAGCGTGCTATAGTATGCCGTACGGTAGGGGCAATAGCCCATGGTCGAAAATGATGAAAAACGAGGTTAACATTTTTTTTCAAAATTTCAAAAAACGATGGGCTATAACCCATGTTTTTTTTGTTTGTTATTTTTTTCTTTTTTTCAAATCCTCAAAAATGATGAAAAACGGCGTGCTATAGTATGCCGTACGGTAGGGGCAATAGCCCATGGTCGAAAATGATGAAAAACAACGTTATTTTTTTTCCCCAAAATTTCAAAAAACGATGGGCTATAACCCATGTTTTTCTTTTTTTTTTTCATTTTTTTCAAATCCTCAAAAATGATGAAAAACGGCGTGCTATAGTATGCCGTACGGTAGGGGCTATAGCCCATGGTCGAAAATGATGAAAAACGAGGTTATCATTTTTTTTCAAAATTTCAAAAAACGATGGGCTATAACCCATGTTTTATTTTTCTTCATTTTTTTCAAATCCTCAAAAATGATGAAAAACGGCGTGCTATAGTATGCCGTACGGTAGGGGCTATAGCCCATGGTCGAAAATGATGAAAAACGAGGTTAACATTTTTTTTCAAAATTTCTAAAAACGATGGGCTATAACCCATGTTTTTTTTTTCTTCATTTTTTTCAAATCCTCAAAAATGATGAAAAACGGCGTGCTATAGTATGCCGTACGGTAGGGGATATAGCCCATGGTCGAAAATGATGAAAAACAACGTTATATCTTTTTCTCCAAAATTTCAAAAAACGATGGGCTATAACCCATGTTTTTCTTTTTTTTTCTTTTTTTTCAAATCCTCAAAAATGATGAAAAACGGCGTGCTATAGTATGCCGTACGGTAGGGGCTATAGCCCATGGTCGAAAATGATGAAAAACGAGGTTAACACTTTTTTTTCAAAATTTCAAAAAACGATGGGCTATAACCCATGTTTTATTTTTCTTCATTTTTTTCAAATCCTCAAAAATGATGAAAAACGGCGTGCTATAGTATGCCGTACGGTAGGGGCTATAGCCCATGGTCGAAAATGATGAAAAACGAGGTTAACATTTTTTTTCAAAATTTCAAAAAACGATGGGCTATAACCCATGTTTTTTTTTTCTTCATTTTTTTCAAATCCTCAAAAATGATGAAAAACGGCGTGCTATAGTATGCCGTACGGTAGGGGCTATAGCCCATGGTCGAAAATGATGAAAAACGAGGTAAATTCTTTTTTTCAAAATTTCAAAAAACGATGGGCTATAACCCATGTTTTATTTTTCTTCATTTTTTTCAAATCCTCAAAAATGATGAAAAACGGCGTGCTATAGTATGCCGTACGGTAGGGGCTATAGCCCATGGTCGAAAATGATGAAAAACGAGGTTAACATTTTTTTTCAAAATTTCAAAAAACGATGGGCTATAACCCATGTTTTTTTTTTTTCATTTTTTTCAAATCCTCAAAAATGATGAAAAACGGCGTGCTATAGTATGCCGTACGGTAGGGGCAATAGCCCATGGTCGAAAATGATGAAAAACAAGGTTAATTTTTTTTTCAAAATTTCAAAAAACGATGGGCTATAACCCATGTTTTTCTTTTTTTTCCCTTTTTTTTCAAATCCTCAAAAATGATGAAAAACGGCGTGCTATAGTATGCCGTACGGTAGGGGCTATAGCCCATGGTCGAAAATGATGAAAAACGAGGTTAACATTTTTTTTCAAAATTTCAAAAAACGATGGGCTATAACCCATGTTTTTTTTTTCTTCATTTTTTTCAAATCCTCACAAATGATGAAAAACTGCGTGCTATAGTATGCCGTACGGTAGGGGCTATAGCCCATGGTCGAAAATGATGAAAAACGAGGTTAACATTTTTTTTCAAAATTTCAAAAAACGATGGGCTATAACCCATGTTTTTTTTTTTTTTTTTTTTTTTCAAATCCTCAAAAATGATGAAAAACGGCGTGCTATAGTATGCCGTACGGTAGGGGCAATAGCCCATGGTCGAAAATGATGAAAAACAACGTTATTTTTTTTCCCAAAATTTCAAAAAACGATGGGCTATAACCCATGTTTTTTCTTTTTTTTTTCTTTTTTTTCAAATCCTCAAAAATGATGAAAAACGGCGTGCTATAGTATGCCGTACGGTAGGGGCTATAGCCCATGGTCGAAAATGATGAAAAACGAGGTTAACATTTTTTTTCAAAATTTCAAAAAACGATGGGCTATAACCCATGTTTTTTTTTTCTTCATTTTTTTCAAATCCTCACAAATGATGAAAAACGGCGTGCTATAGTATGCCGTACGGTAGGGGCTATAGCCCATGGTCGAAAATGATGAAAAACGAGGTTAACATTCTTTTTCAAAATTTCAAAAAACGATGGGCTATAACCCATGTTTTTTTTGTTTTTTTTTTTTTCAAATCCTCAAAAATGATGAAAAACGGCGTGCTATAGTATGCCGTACGGTAGGGGCAATAGCCCATGGTCGAAAATGATGAAAAACAACGTTATTTTTTTTCCCAAAATTTCAAAAAACGATGGGCTATAACCCATGTTTTTCTTTTTTTTTCCATTTTTTTCAAATCCTCAAAAATGATGAAAAACGGCGTGCTATAGTATGCCGTACGGTAGGGGCTATAGCCCAAGGTCAAAAATGATGAAAAACGAGGTTAACATTTTTTTTCAAAATTTCAAAAAACGATGGGCTATAACCCATGTTTTATTTTTCTTCATTTTTTTCAAATCCTCAAAAATGATGAAAAACGGCGTGCTATAGTATGCCGTACGGTAGGGGCTATAGCCCATGGTCGAAAATGATGAAAAACGAGGTTAACATTTTTTTTCAAAATTTCAAAAAACGATGGGCTATAACCCATGTTTTTTTTTTCTTCATTTTTTTCAAATCCTCAAAAATGATGAAAAACGGCGTGCTATAGTATGCCGTACGGTAGGGGATATAGCCCATGGTCGAAAATGATGAAAAACAACGTTATTTCTTTTTCTCCAAAATTTCAAAAAACGATGGGCTATAACCCATGTTTTTCTTTTTTTTTCTTTTTTTTCAAATCCTCAAAAATGATGAAAAACGGCGTGCTATAGTATGCCGTACGGTAGGGGCTATAGCCCATGGTCGAAAATGATGAAAAACGAGGTTAACACTTTTTTTTCAAAATTTCAAAAAACGATGGGCTATAACCCATGTTTTATTTTTCTTCATTTTTTTCAAATCCTCAAAAATGATGAAAAACGGCGTGCTATAGTATGCCGTACGGTAGGGGCTATAGCCCATGGTCGAAAATGATGAAAAACGAGGTTAACATTTTTTTTCAAAATTTCAAAAAACGATGGGCTATAACCCATGTTTTTTTTTCTTCATTTTTTTCAAATCCTCAAAAATGATGAAAAACAGCGTGCTATAGTATGCCGTACGGTAGGGGCTATAGCCCATGGTCGAAAATGATGAAAAACGAGGTAAATTCTTTTTTTCAAAATTTCAAAAAACGATGGGCTATAACCCATGTTTATTTTTTCTTCATTTTTTTCAAATCCTCAAAAATGATGAAAAACGGCGTGCTATAGTATGCCGTACGGTAGGGGATATAGCCCATGGTCGAAAATGATGAAAAACGAGGTTAACATTTTTTTTCAAAATTTCAAAAAACGATGGGCTATAACCCATGTTTTTTTTTTTTTCATTTTTTTCAAATCCTCAAAAATGATGAAAAACGACTTCCTATAGTATGCCGTACGGTAGGGGCTATAGCCCATGGTCGAAAATGATGAAAAACAAGGTTAATCTTTTTTTTCAAAATTTCAAAAACGATGGGCTATAACCCATGTTTTTTGTTTTTTTTTAATTTTTTTCAAATCCTCAAAAATGATGGGCTATAACCCATGTTTTTTTTTTCTTCATTTTTTTCAAATCCTCAAAAATGATGAAAAACGACTTGCTATAGTATGCCGTACGGTAGGGGCTATAGCCCATGGTCGAAAATGATGAAAAACAAGGTTAATCTTTTTTTTTTTAATTTAAAAAACGATGGGCTATAACCCATGTTTGTTTTGTTTTTTTCATTTTTTTCAAATCCTCAAAAATGGTGAAAAACAGCGTGCTATAGTATGCCGTACGGTAGGGGCAATAGCCCATGGTCGAAAATGATGAAAAACGAGGTTAACATTTTTTTTCAAAATTTCAAAAAACTATGGGCTATAACCCATGTTTTTTTTTTCTTAATTTTTTTCAAATCCTCAAAAATGATGAAAAACGGCGTGCTATAGTATGCCGTACGGTAGGGGCTATAGCCCATGGTCGAAAATTATGAAAAACGAGGTAATGTTTTTTTTCAAAATTTCAAAAAACGATGGGCTATAACCCATGTTTTTTTTTCTTAATTTTTTTCAAATCCTCAAAAATGATGAAAAACGGCGTGCTATAGTATGCCGTACGGTAGGGGATATAGCCCATGGTCGAAAATGATGAAAAACGAGGTTAACTTTTTTTTTTTTTAAATTCAAAAAACGATGGGCTATAACCCATGTTTTTTTTTCAAATCCTCAAAAATGATGAAAAACGGCGTGCTATAGTATGCCGTACGGTAGGGGCTATAGCCCATGGTCGAAAATGATGAAAAACGAGGTTAATTTTTTTTTTCAAAATTTCAAAAAACGATGGGCTATAACCCATGTTTTTTTTTTCTTCATTTTTTTCAAATCCTCAAAAATGATGAAAAACGGCGTGCTATAGTATGCCGTACGGTAGGGGCTATAGCCCATGGTCGAAAATGATGAAAAACGAGGTTAACATTTTTTTTCAAATTTTCAAAAAACGATGGGCTATAACCCATGTTTTTTTTTTCTTCATTTTTTTCAAATCCTCAAAAATGATGAAAAACGGCGTGCTATAGTATGCCGTACGGTAGGGGCTATAGCCCATGGTCGAAAATGATGAAAAACGAGGTTAACATTTTTTTTCAAAATTTCAAAAAACGATGGGCTATAACCCATGTTTTTTTTTTTTCATTTTTTTCAAATCCTCAAAAATGATGAAAAACGGCGTGCTATAGTATGCCGTACGGTAGGGGCAATAGCCCATGGTCGAAAATGATGAAAAACAAGGTTAATTTTTTTTTCAAAATTTCAAAAAACGATGGGCTATAACCCATGTTTTTCTTTTTTTTCCCTTTTTTTTCAAATCCTCAAAAATGATGAAAAACGGCGTGCTATAGTATGCCGTACGGTAGGGGCTATAGCCCATGGTCGAAAATGATGAAAAACGAGGTTAACATTTTTTTTCAAAATTTCAAAAAACGATGGGCTATAACCCATGTTTTTTTTTTCTTCATTTTTTTCAAATCCTCACAAATGATGAAAAACTGCGTGCTATAGTATGCCGTACGGTAGGGGCTATAGCCCATGGTCGAAAATGATGAAAAACGAGGTTAACATTTTTTTTCAAAATTTCAAAAAACGATGGGCTATAACCCATGTTTTTTTTTTTTTTTTTTTTTTTCAAATCCTCAAAAATGATGAAAAACGGCGTGCTATAGTATGCCGTACGGTAGGGGCAATAGCCCATGGTCGAAAATGATGAAAAACAACGTTATTTTTTTTCCCAAAATTTCAAAAAACGATGGGCTATAACCCATGTTTTTTCTTTTTTTTTTCTTTTTTTTCAAATCCTCAAAAATGATGAAAAACGGCGTGCTATAGTATGCCGTACGGTAGGGGCTATAGCCCATGGTCGAAAATGATGAAAAACGAGGTTAACATTTTTTTTCAAAATTTCAAAAAACGATGGGCTATAACCCATGTTTTTTTTTTCTTCATTTTTTTCAAATCCTCACAAATGATGAAAAACGGCGTGCTATAGTATGCCGTACGGTAGGGGCTATAGCCCATGGTCGAAAATGATGAAAAACGAGGTTAACATTCTTTTTCAAAATTTCAAAAAACGATGGGCTATAACCCATGTTTTTTTTGTTTTTTTTTTTTTCAAATCCTCAAAAATGATGAAAAACGGCGTGCTATAGTATGCCGTACGGTAGGGGCAATAGCCCATGGTCGAAAATGATGAAAAACAACGTTATTTTTTTTCCCAAAATTTCAAAAAACGATGGGCTATAACCCATGTTTTTCTTTTTTTTTCCATTTTTTTCAAATCCTCAAAAATGATGAAAAACGGCGTGCTATAGTATGCCGTACGGTAGGGGCTATAGCCCAAGGTCAAAAATGATGAAAAACGAGGTTAACATTTTTTTTCAAAATTTCAAAAAACGATGGGCTATAACCCATGTTTTATTTTTCTTCATTTTTTTCAAATCCTCAAAAATGATGAAAAACGGCGTGCTATAGTATGCCGTACGGTAGGGGCTATAGCCCATGGTCGAAAATGATGAAAAACGAGGTTAACATTTTTTTTCAAAATTTCAAAAAACGATGGGCTATAACCCATGTTTTTTTTTTCTTCATTTTTTTCAAATCCTCAAAAATGATGAAAAACGGCGTGCTATAGTATGCCGTACGGTAGGGGATATAGCCCATGGTCGAAAATGATGAAAAACAACGTTATTTCTTTTTCTCCAAAATTTCAAAAAACGATGGGCTATAACCCATGTTTTTCTTTTTTTTTCTTTTTTTTCAAATCCTCAAAAATGATGAAAAACGGCGTGCTATAGTATGCCGTACGGTAGGGGCTATAGCCCATGGTCGAAAATGATGAAAAACGAGGTTAACACTTTTTTTTCAAAATTTCAAAAAACGATGGGCTATAACCCATGTTTTATTTTTCTTCATTTTTTTCAAATCCTCAAAAATGATGAAAAACGGCGTGCTATAGTATGCCGTACGGTAGGGGCTATAGCCCATGGTCGAAAATGATGAAAAACGAGGTTAACATTTTTTTTCAAAATTTCAAAAAACGATGGGCTATAACCCATGTTTTTTTTTCTTCATTTTTTTCAAATCCTCAAAAATGATGAAAAACAGCGTGCTATAGTATGCCGTACGGTAGGGGCTATAGCCCATGGTCGAAAATGATGAAAAACGAGGTAAATTCTTTTTTTCAAAATTTCAAAAAACGATGGGCTATAACCCATGTTTATTTTTTCTTCATTTTTTTCAAATCCTCAAAAATGATGAAAAACGGCGTGCTATAGTATGCCGTACGGTAGGGGATATAGCCCATGGTCGAAAATGATGAAAAACGAGGTTAACATTTTTTTTCAAAATTTCAAAAAACGATGGGCTATAACCCATGTTTTTTTTTTTTTCATTTTTTTCAAATCCTCAAAAATGATGAAAAACGACTTCCTATAGTATGCCGTACGGTAGGGGCTATAGCCCATGGTCGAAAATGATGAAAAACAAGGTTAATCTTTTTTTTCAAAATTTCAAAAACGATGGGCTATAACCCATGTTTTTTGTTTTTTTTTAATTTTTTTCAAATCCTCAAAAATGATGGGCTATAACCCATGTTTTTTTTTTCTTCATTTTTTTCAAATCCTCAAAAATGATGAAAAACGACTTGCTATAGTATGCCGTACGGTAGGGGCTATAGCCCATGGTCGAAAATGATGAAAAACAAGGTTAATCTTTTTTTTTTTAATTTAAAAAACGATGGGCTATAACCCATGTTTGTTTTGTTTTTTTCATTTTTTTCAAATCCTCAAAAATGGTGAAAAACAGCGTGCTATAGTATGCCGTACGGTAGGGGCAATAGCCCATGGTCGAAAATGATGAAAAACGAGGTTAACATTTTTTTTCAAAATTTCAAAAAACTATGGGCTATAACCCATGTTTTTTTTTTCTTAATTTTTTTCAAATCCTCAAAAATGATGAAAAACGGCGTGCTATAGTATGCCGTACGGTAGGGGCTATAGCCCATGGTCGAAAATTATGAAAAACGAGGTAATGTTTTTTTTCAAAATTTCAAAAAACGATGGGCTATAACCCATGTTTTTTTTTCTTAATTTTTTTCAAATCCTCAAAAATGATGAAAAACGGCGTGCTATAGTATGCCGTACGGTAGGGGATATAGCCCATGGTCGAAAATGATGAAAAACGAGGTTAACTTTTTTTTTTTTTAAATTCAAAAAACGATGGGCTATAACCCATGTTTTTTTTTCAAATCCTCAAAAATGATGAAAAACGGCGTGCTATAGTATGCCGTACGGTAGGGGCTATAGCCCATGGTCGAAAATGATGAAAAACGAGGTTAATTTTTTTTTTCAAAATTTCAAAAAACGATGGGCTATAACCCATGTTTTTTTTTTCTTCATTTTTTTCAAATCCTCAAAAATGATGAAAAACGGCGTGCTATAGTATGCCGTACGGTAGGGGCTATAGCCCATGGTCGAAAATGATGAAAAACGAGGTTAACATTTTTTTTCAAATTTTCAAAAAACGATGGGCTATAACCCATGTTTTTTTTTTCTTCATTTTTTTCAAATCCTCAAAAATGATGAAAAACGGCGTGCTATAGTATGCCGTACGGTAGGGGCTATAGCCCATGGTCGAAAATGATGAAAAACGAGGTTAACATTTTTTTTCAAAATTTCAAAAAACGATGGGCTATAACCCATGTTTTATTTTTCTTCATTTTTTTCAAATCCTCAAAAATGATGAAAAACGGCGTGCTATAGTATGCCGTACGGTAGCGGCTATAGCCCAGGGTCGAAAATGATGAAAAACGAGGTTAACATTTTTTTTCAAAATTTCAAAAAACGATGGGCTATAACCCATGTTTTTTTTTTCTTCATTTTTTTCAAATCCTCAAAAATGATGAAAAACGGCGTGCTATAGTATGCCGTACGGTAGGGGATATAGCCCATGGTCGAAAATGATGAAAAACAACGTTATTTCTTTTTTTCCAAAATTTCAAAAAACGATGGGCTATAACCCATGTTTTTCTTTTTTTTTCTTTTTTTTTCAAATCCTCAAAAATGATGAAAAACGGCGTGCTATAGTATGCCGTACGGTAGGGGATATAGCCCATGGTCGAAAATGATGAAAAACGAGGTTAACATTTTTTTTCAAAATTTCAAAAAACGATGGGCTATAACCCATGATTTTTTTTTTTTCATTTTTTTCAAATCCTCAAAAATGATGAAAAACGACTTCCTATAGTATGCCGTACGGTAGGGGCTATAGCCCATGGTCGAAAATGATGAAAAACAAGGTTAATCTTTTTTTTCAAAATTTCAAAAACGATGGGCTATAACCCATGTTTTTTGTTTTTTTTTTCATTTTTTTCAAATCCTCAAAAATGATGGGCTATAACCCATGTTTTTTTTTTCTTCATTTTTTTCAAATCCTCAAAAATGATGAAAAACGACTTGCTATAGTATGCCGTACGGTAGGGGCTATAGCCCATGGTCGAAAATGATGAAAAACAAGGTTAATCTTTTTTTTCAAAATTTCAAAAACGATGGGCTATAACCCATGTTTTTTTTTTTTTTTTCATTTTTTTCAAATCCTCAAAAATGGTGAAAAACGGCGTGCTATAGTATGCCGTACGGTAGGGGCTATAGCCCATGGTCGAAAATGATGAAAAACGAGGTTAACATTTTTTTTCAAAATTTCAAAAAACTATGGGCTATAACCCATGTTTTTTTTTTCTTCATTTTTTTCAAATCCTCAAAAATGATGAAAAACGGCGTGCTATAGTATGCCGTACGGTAGGGGCTATAGCCCATGGTCGAAAATTATAAAAAACGAGGTAATTTTTTTTTTCAAAATTTCAAAAAACGATGGGCTATAACCCATGTTTTTTTTTTTTTCATTTTTTTCAAATCCTCAAAAATGATGAAAAACGGCGTGCTATAGTATGCCGTACGGTAGGGGATATAGCCCATGGTCGAAAATGATGAAAAACGAGGTCAACACTTTTTTTTCAAAATTTCAAAAAACGATGGGCTATAACCCATGTTTTTTTTTCAAATCCTCAAAAATGATGAAAAACGGCGTGCTATAGTATGCCGTACGGTAGGGGCTATAGCCCATGGTCGAAAATGATGAAAAACGAGGTTAACATTTTTTTTCAAAATTTCAAAAAACGATGGGCTATAACCCATGTTTTTTTTTTCTTCATTTTTTTCAAATCCTCAAAAATGATGAAAAACGGCGTGCTATAGTATGCCGTACGGTAGGGGCTATAGCCCATGGTCGAAAATGATGAAAAACGAGGTTAACATTTTTTTTCAAAATTTCAAAAACGATGGGCTATAACCCATGTTTTTTTTGTTTTTTTCATTTTTTTCAAATCCTCAAAAATGATGAAAAACGGCGTGCTATAGTATGCCGTACGGTAGGGGCTATAGCCCATAGTCGAAAATGATGAAAAACTAGGTAATTTTTTTTTTCAAAATTTAAAAAAACGATGGGCTATAACCCATGTTTTTTTTTTTCATTTTTTTCAAATCCTCAAAAATGATGAAAAACGGCGTGCTATAGTATGCCGTACGGTAGGGGATATAGCCCATGGTCGAAAATGATGAAAAACGAGGTTAACATTTTTTTTCAAAATTTCAAAAAACGATGGGCTATAACCCATGTTTTTTTTTCAAATCCTCAAAAATGATGAAAAACGGCGTGCTATAGTATGCCGTACGGTAGGGGCTATAGCCCATTGTCGAAAATGATGAAAAACGAGGTTAACATTTCTTTTCAAAATTTCAAAAAACGATGGGCTATAACCCATGTTTGTTTTTTTTTCATTTTTTTCAAATCCTCAAAAATGATGAAAAACGACTTGCTATAGTATGCCGTACGGTAGGGGATATAGCCCATGGTCGAAAATGATGAAAAACGAGGTTAACATTTTTTTTCAAAATTTCAAAAAACGATGGGCTATAACCCATGTTTTTTTTTCAAATCCTCAAAAATGATGAAAAACGGCGTGCTATAGTATGCCGTACGGTAGGGGCTATAGCCCATGGTCGAAAATGATGAAAAACGAGGTTAACATTTTTTTTCAAAATTTCAAAAAACGATGGGCTATAACCCATGTTTGTTTTTTTTTCATTTTTTTCAAATCCTCAAAAATGATGAAAAACGACTTGCTATAGTATGCCGTACGGTAGGGGCTATAGCCCATGGTCGAAAATGATGAAAAACAAGGTTAATCTTTTTTTTCAAAATGTCAAAAACGATGGGCTATAAACCATGTTTTTTGTTTTTTTTTCATTTTTTTCAAATCCTCAAAAATTATGAAAAACGGCGTGCTATAGTATGCCGTACGGTAGGGGCAATAGCCCATGGTCGAAAATGATGAAAAACAACGTTATTTTTTTTTTTTCAAAATTTCAAAAAACGATGGGCTATAACCCATGTTTTTCTTTTTTTCCCCTTTTTTTTCAAATCCTCAAAAATGATGAAAAACTGCGTTCTATAGTATGCCGTAAGGTAGGGGCTATAGCCCATGGTCGAAAATGATGAAAAACGAGGTTAACATTTTTTTTTCAAAATTTCAAAAAACTATGGGCTATAACCCATGTTTTATTTTTCTTCATTTTTTTCAAATCCTCAAAAATGATGAAAAACGGCGTGCTATAGTATGCCGTACGGTAGGGGATATAGCCCATGGTCGAAAATGATGAAAAACGAGGTTAACATTTTTTTTCAAAATTTCAAAAAACGATGGGCTATAACCCATGTTTTTTTTTCAAATCCTCAAAAATGATGAAAAACGGCGTGCTATAGTATGCCGTACGGTAGGGGCTATAGCCCATGGTCGAAAATTATGAAAAACGAGGTTAACATTTTTTTTCAAAATTTCAAAAAACGATGGGCTATAACCCATGTTTTTTTTTTTTTTTTTTTTTTTCAAATCCTCAAAAATGATGAAAAATGACGTGCTATAATATGCCGTACGGTAGGGGCTATAGCCCATGGTCGAAAATGATGAAAAACGAGGTTAACATTTTTTTTCAAAATTTCAATAAACGGTGAGCTATAACCCATGTTTTTTTTTTTTTTTTCATTTTTTTCAAATCCTCAAAAATGATGAAAAACGACTTGCTATAGTATGCCGTACGGTAGGGGCTATAGCCCATGGTCGAAAATGATGAAAAACAAGGTTAATCTTTTTTTTCAAAATGTCAAAAACGATGGGCTATAACCTATGTTTTTTGTTTTTTTTTCATTTTTTTCAAATCCTCAAAAATGATGAAAAACGGCGTGCTATAGTATGCCGTACGGTAGGGGCAATAGCCCATGGTCGAAAATGATGAAAAACAACGTTATTTTTTTTTCTTCAAAATTTCAAAAAACGATGGGCTATAACCCATGTTTTTCTTTTTTTTTTCTTTTTTTTCAAATCCTCAAAAATGATGAAAAACGGCGTGCTATAGTATGCCGTACGGTAGGGGCTATAGCCCATGGTCGAAAATGATGAAAAACGAGGTTAACATTTTTTTTTCAAAATTTCAAAAAACGATGGGCTATAACCCATGTTTTATTTTTCTTCATTTTTTTCAAATCCTCAAAAATGATGAAAAACGGCGTGCTATAGTATGCCGTACGGTAGGGGCTATAGCCCATGGTCGAAAATGATGAAAAACGAAGTTAACATTTTTTTTCAAAATTTCAAAAAACGATGGGCTATAACCCATGTTTTTTTTTTCTTCATTTTTTTCAAATCCTCAAAAATGATGAAAAACGGCGTGCTATAGTATGCCGTACGGTAGGGGCTATAGCCCATGGTCGAAAATGATGAAAAACGAGGTTAACATTTTTTTTCAAATTTTCAAAAAACGATGGGCTATAACCCATGTTTTTTTTTTTTTTTCATTATTTTCAAATCCTCAAAAATGATGAAAAATGGCGTGCTATAATATGCCGTACGGTAGGGCTATAGCCCATGGTCGAAAATGATGAAAAACAAGGTTAATCTTTTTTTTCAAAAATTTAAAAACGATGGGCTATAACCCATGTTTTTTGTTTTTTTTTCATTTTTTTCAAATCCTCAAAAATGATGAAAAACGGCGTGCTATAGTATGCCGTACGGTAGGGGCAATAGCCCATGGTCGAAAATGATGAAAAACAACGTTATTTTTTTTTTTCAAAATTTCAAAAAACGATGGGCTATAACCCATGTTTTTCTTTTTTTTTTCTTTTTTTTCAAATCCTCAAAAATGATGAAAAACGGCGTGCTATAGTATGCCGTACGGTAGGGGCTATAGCCCATGGTCGAAAATGATGAAAAACGAGGTTAACATTTTTTTTTCAAATTTTCAAAAAACGATGGGCTATAACCCATGTTTTATTTTTCTTCATTTTTTTCAAATCCTCAAAAATGATGAAAAACGGCGTGCTATAGTATGCCGTACGGTAGGGGCTATAGCCCATGGTCGAAAATGATGAAAAACGAAGTTAACATTTTTTTTCAAAATTTCAAAAAACGATGGGCTATAACCCATGTTTTTTTTTTCTTAATTTTTTTTTCAAATCCTCAAAAATGATGAAAAATGGCGTGCTATAGTATGCCGTACGGTAGGGGCTATAGCCCATGATCGAAAATGATGAAAAACGAGGTTAACATTTTTTTTTCAAAATTTCAAAAAACGATGGGCTATAACCCATGTTTTTTTTTTTTTTTAATCCTCAAAAATGATGAAAAACGACTTCCTATAGTATGCCGTACGGTAGGGCCTATAGCCCATGGTCGAAAATGATGAAAAACAAGGTTATTTTTTTTCAAACTTTCAAAAAACGATGGGCTATAACCCATGTTTTGTTTTTGTTTTTGTTTTTTCAAATCCTCAAAAATGATGAAAAACGGCGTGCTATAGTATGCCGTACGGTAGGGGCTATAGCCCATGGTCGAAAATTATGAAAAACGAGGTTAACATTTTTTTTCAAAATTTCAAAAAACGATGGGCTATAACCCATGTTTTTTTTTTCTTCATTTTTTTTAAATCCTCAAAAATGATGAAAAACGGCGTGCTATAGTATGCCGTACGGTAGGGGCTATAGCCCATGGTCGAAAATGATGAAAAACGAGGTTAACATTTTTTTTCAAAATTTAAAAAAACGATGGGCTATAACCCATGTTTTTTTTTTTTTTTTTATCCTCAAAAATGATGAAAAACGACTTCCTATAGTATGCCGTACGGTAGGGGCTATAGCCCATGGTCGAAAATGATGAAAAACGAGGTTAACATTTTTTTTCAAAATTTCAAAAAACGATGGGCTATAACCCATGTTTTGTTTTTTTTTCATTTTTTTCAAATCCTCAAAAATGATGAAAAACGACTTCCTATAGTATGCCGTACGGTAGGGGCTATAGCCCATGGTCGAAAATGATGAAAAACTGGGTTAATTTATTTTTTCAAAATTTAAAAAAACGATGGGCTATAACCCATGTTTTGTTTTTTCTTTTCATTTTTTTAAAATCCTCAAAAATGATGAAAAACGACTTGCTATAGTATGCCGTACGGTAGGGGCTATAGCCCATGGTCGAAAATGATGAAAAACAAGGTTATTTGTTTTTTTCAAAATTTCAAAAAACGATGGGCTATAACCCATGTTTTTTGTTTTTTGTTTTCATTTTTTTCCAAATCCTCAAAAATTATGAAAACGGCGTGCTATAGTATGCCGTACGGTAGGGGCTATAGCCCATGGTCGAAAATGATGAAAAACGAGGTTATTAAACAAGGATTCTTTTTTCTCCAAAAATTCAAACAACTATGGGCTATAACCCATGTTTTTGTCATGAAAGGTGCTATACAAATAAAGTTTTATTATTATTATAGTGCGCGATTCTTCATCATTGTTGAGGATTTGAAAAAAGGTGAAAATCAAGGAAAAGCATGGTATCGGACGGCATACTATAGTATGTCGTTTTTCACGATTTCGGAGGATTTGAAAAAAAGGTGAAAATCTCAGAAAAGCGAAAGGCTATAATCCATGGTCACGGACCGCATACTGGTCAAGGTCATTTTTACCGGTCAAGGTTATTTATACTGGTGAAGGTCATTTATACCTGTCAAGGTCATTTATACTTGTCAAGGTCATTTATACTTGTCAAGGTCATTTATACTGGTCAAGGTCATTGAGTGTCGCGCTATAGTGCGCGATTCTTCATCATTGTTGAGGATTTGAAAAA